>NW_027175931.1:7306622-7651622 GCF_023055335.1 Clinocottus analis | reverse complement strand
AAAGCCCCAATTACCATTGAAACAGAGCAGAGGAAATTAAAAGGGAAAATGTAAATAACAAAAATTTCCTCGGGTCTGGAAGTAGGCCCGTTGTGAGCGGCGTGTTAATCTCCACCTCAGTAATTTGGTTCTGCGGGAGAAGACAGAAGCCCTGCTGCTGTGCCCTGCACTTCATAAATCACTGCTTTATGTGGACAAGGTCAGCGCCCCCCTCCACCGGCCCCTCCGCCATGTTTACCCGGCCGCCCGGGGGCTCTCAGGACCAGACCAGCTCACTTCTAATTACTTTGGATTATTTTCATTTGCCGGGGGTTAGCCAGGCATTCCGGCAGAGAGAGAGAGAGAGAGAGAGAGAGAGAGAGAGAGAGAGAGAGAGAGAGAGAGAGAGAGAGAGAGAGAGAGAGAGAGAGATGATGATTTCTTGACAAATTCTGTGGCCTGTGAGGAACAGGCCTGGCGTGTTTGCTGAATTAGCACCCGGTCATTTTGTTATGGCTCTGTGTCTGTTCCTGCTCTGACAGCTCCAGTGCAGTGGCAGATCGGCCAGAGCATGACAGGCATATCAATATCTATATTAACAGATGCTATTATTCATTAACAACCTCCAATAACTGTTTTCCTTTAAAGGGATCTTCCGTTTGTTTTCATGAATTCAGATACAAGTGTCGATATTGGTGGGGGGCATGCAGGGCATCACAGGGTGCGATGCTTAAATGAGAGCATTTATGAGGATACATAAATGATCTCATCTTATTTACCATGTAGTTCAGAGAAGGATCTGTGAGAGAGGCTTCTTGTAAAGAGATGTTGTCTTTTTCCATCATTAAAATGCATTTGCTAACCTGAGCTGCAGACCAATAAAGAGACACTCGAATGCAGTATAGGTTACATTCAAATAATGTACTCTACTCACAATGCACATGTGGGCTGCAATCTGTGTTGCAGAAGCAGGGCCAATATGCACTATAGTATCTCCTCCATCCATATTTCATTAGAATGAATGAGAAATTCAATGGTTCCTCAATGTGAATGAGATATATTGTTTTATTGTGCCAAAATCAACACTGACAGGAGGAACGGCACGACAAGGCATGCTCACGATCGTCACTGAGTGTAAAACTGGAGCATTGATATTATTCATCATTCAAAAGTTAATTTAAAGATAATTGGTTTCAAGCAACCTGGTAATGTGGCTGCAGCAAGTTGAGAAGAGGGTGTGCATATGTGTGTGTGTGTGTGTGTGTGTGGGAGGGGTGTGTGTGTGTGAGGGGTGGGGGGGGGGGTGTTCAAGGGTTAGGGTGTGTAAGTGATGTACAGAAAGTAGTACAGGCAGTGGTAATCACAGACACTTCCTCCGCAGACCCTCAGCATACAGGGCCACACTGTATGCAGGCTTCAGGGTGCGATAAAGCTGCACAAGAGTCAAAGGTCACGTTTTTTTAGGCATAAATTCAGCGGGTACACTGCTCCTATACACGCATGGGACAGACTGGAAATTTAAAGATCCCACTCCACCCCACTGCAGCCCAGTCAGAGAAAGGGGGGAGGTAATTAGAGCATGTTGCCGGTCGCCGCAGGGTGAACAAATCGGCTCTAAAACGCTCATAGATATCATCTTTAAAAGGCTTTTTTTATGTACAAGAGGTAAAGCGGTATGGAACTGAACACGGCACTTCAGATGTTCAAGTGTCACACATTCATTACATTTATTGAGCTCTCTTCTCACGTTTAAAGTCAGGGCTGTGCTGCAACACAACGACAATCTGCTTTTCATATACCGCGTCCAATTGGAAGGCTAATATTTTAATGCTGGCGGATAGCAGACAGACGGAGCGCTTGTTCAGTGTGACAGGAGAAAAAGCTGCCATGACAGTTAACTAATGTGCAGCTACACCAGAAAAAAACTGAATCGTAGAGTGAGCATCTAGTATTATATTAAGAAAGCATGAATATATATATCAGTAAGCTGATTGGAGGTCAAAAATAAATAAAGTAATCTTTACAATTAACCTTATAGCTTAAACAAAACCACTAGAAAACAGTTCATTTTTCGTTGACACAGCAATGACTGAATGGAAATAGACACACAGACTCTTTTGTGTGTTTCCTTTAATCAAGTGTTTCCCTCTTGTTCAAGGCGCAGAAAAAGGCTTGTATATTTGTACCGAGGAGAAAAATTGAGAAAAATTGGAATTTCTTATCCAAAATTTACAAGTGGTCAAAACTGCAATGTGAGAAAGTGAGAATATGTACTAGAGTAACTGCAAAGCCCAAGCAGATTGTCTACACACACACATATGGAAACCCACTACACACACACACACACACACACACACACACAGCACAGGTCTGCCTGGTGTATGAGGGCATGATTAAAGTCAGTATTAACTCTGAAAACAACAAATCAGTTGCAACAACCCTAAAATGAAGGAAAGCTGAGCGGCTCACACATAACACGGGGACACGGAGTGGCTCCCATTAAAGGCTTCACTGGCTTTCAGTAGCATCAAAGAGGCCCCTGAGTTAGGCTGGGATTATATTTAACCCGGGAGCTCGTTGCCCTGCTGAGTACAGGGAACATGCTGATGCTGCTGCCATACACCATGCTTCTGGCATTTAGACCAACGCTCTCATTAAAATGTGGCTTGGGCACGATTTCCTACGGGAACACACACATGGAGTAACACACGGACACAGACGACAAACACTCAACAACAAAACAAGAACATAAAAAACAACTTGATATACATATATATGACTATATTACTAAGGTGACTGTTATATATTAAATATTGTATTGTAACGTGTTTTTTTCCAGCACACACAATATAGCTTTTACTCTCGGAGCGGTATAGTTTTTTCAAACTCTTAAAAATATGTATTTATACCTCTGCAATTCAACATACTTCACTGGTTGTGCTGTAGCCGACATGGTTGAGTCAGCGTCACAAAATGTTAACATTTAAGGATATTTCCAAAAATGATACCATATTCAGAATGATAATGACAAATGGTAAATAATAATACAAACTAAAGTAAAATAACCACACTGATGTTCACAGCAATTAACATGAGACCAACATCCTCATGTGTGAGACTAACGTTGATAACGTTTATTTTTAATAAGGACATGTACATACTCATTTTCAAGGAGATTTCATCCCTATACAATTCTGCTGAAAGTCAATAAATGATACTATTGGTGCATACAGGCGTGTAAATACGAGCACAACAAAAGTTTTCTGTGTATGTCTGTATATCCTGATATAAAGCAATCTCACTTGGCACATTCCAGTAGTCAGACTTGATATGAGCCATCAGACATGTGCGTCAATACTCCCAAGGTTTATTCAATTCCAAACCAATCATTCTGGTGTCATACACTTTTGGGTTAATATTCTAACTGTGAGGCCCAGGGCTAGGTGAAGATAAATCAGCTTTTATGATGGGTTGTTATGGTTTTTACGGCACTGGGGTTGTGAGGGACTGATTTGGGGATCAATCACCTGCAGGTGTCTGCTGGGGTGCTGTGAGGATCGATGGAGGATCTAGAGCCGCGGTGATGGAAGAGAGGTGTGCTTGCGCGTGTATGTTGAGATTGGGTGCAGTTGTCAAAGTGTGTGAAGAGTTTGTGAGAGAGAGACAAAGTGATGAAGGTGTGTGTGTGTGTGTGTGTGTGTGTGTGTGTGTGTGTGTGTGTGTGTGCTTCAGAGACAGAGAAGAGATATATCTGGGGCTGCAGCAGTGATGAAGGGCCGCTGGACTATGACCAGACCATCTTGGCTCTTATCGAAGTACCCCCCCTCCTCCCCTCTCCCTCAATCCACTTCTTTATCTCAATGGCACTTCGGAAAATCTCATTGTCACACAACATTTAACAAAGACAAAAGTCCCAGGCGGGCAGCTGGGGATGACTGGCCTGACAGAGCACGGAGCTAGTGTGCAGAGTCTACCTCACACATCCTCTCTCACTCACGTCTCGTGTGTTTTCCACTAGGAGAGGCCAGCAATGTGGGTGCACGCCGCCGCCAAGACACACACACACACGCCCGTGTGCGCATCTATGCCCGCAGATGGCACGGGCGCACATCGACACGCAGACACATTGGTCGCGCTGAAGTTGTTCAGTTTCTCTCCCCCCCCCATCCACCCCGCTCCTCCTCCCTCCACATGGATACGGTGTTTATACACACTCAACATGTCCCCTGACTGTCAGACGGCTGCTTCCTCCGTCCTGTCAGCGGAGCCCGGCTGAAACAAAAGAGGCGGAGAGCGAGGCCTATGGTTTCTGAATCGGAGGAAGTTGGTGCTGATTACGCTGCCCCTGAAGAAGCATTCCGATCCTGTTAACCCGCACGCTGGCTGCCTCCCCCAAACCATGCAGCAGAGCCCGAGAAGAGTAAACCTCACACAGCCCCGCCCTGAGTGCCCTCTCACTGGCCAGGACAAGCATCTGCCCTCTCTTTAATTTCTCTACTTTGTTTTCCTCCGTCGTCTCCTCTTTCTACCTTCTTCTTTATTAATCCCTTTTGTTCTTCTCTCCCGCTGTTGCTGCGGCTGCTTCCTTACAAGATCCTCTATTTACCTTCTCGCTCCATTTTTTGCTCTAATCTCTCATCCACCTTCTGTTTCGTTTTTGCTCCATCTTGTGCCCGTCCCCTCCCCTCCCCTCCTCCATCATCATCCCCTCTGCACGGAAGACACGACAGCAGTCTCTCGTTGGAGGAGAGAACATTCCACCTTCTTCACACCCTTACCTCTCTATCCCTGATGAATGCCTTCACTCCACTTGTTTATAAGATAGAGGGGGTTATTTATAATCAAGCCAAAGAGAGTATGTACACACTCTGGACATCCTGATAGAAGGCAACGTATTAAATTTCTGTTTGTTTGACAGGAGCGCTGTCTCTCTCCAACTCCTTGACGGGAAGACCCCCATCCATCCAAGCGGGGGGCGCGACCCCAGCAGCACTCCCCTCTCTCTTTCTCTCTCAAGTGCTAACACATATTAAGTAAATGAAGAGTCTCTTCAGGCCGGCAGGAGACAAACGAGCTTCTTAAACTTTGGAGGGGTGGCGGTTGGATCTGGTGTCGGCGGGTGTTTACGACGTAACTGCGGCAGAGTTGTGTTTGTGATGTTACCCATCTAAGTGTGTTTATACTGTGGTGGAGATGACCCCGGTCTTTTAGCCAGGTGCTGAAGCTCTACATCTTCTGTTTGAGAGGGAGAGTGTGCTTATGGCTTTGGAGTCTCCGTTTGTGTGTGTGTTCATTCCCTGCAAGTCTGTGTGTATGTGTGTGTGTGTGTGTGTGTGTGTGGCAGTTCTTCTAGGCCAAATGCTGTCCAAGCAGCATACAGCGAGTGTGACCACATCCAAACCAGAAACAGGTTAGAGTGTCTGCTCTCATTCTCCTCTAGGCTTTTGTCTTTCTGTTTCATTCTCTCTTTCTGTCCTTCTCTCAGTGATTATTGTCATGCTGGCTGCCGAAAAACAACAACAACACTACTAGTGGGAAGTGTAAAAAAAAAAAGAAAAAAAGGTGGGAGGAATCGAGGCCAAGCTGCGGTGGGCTGGCGGCGTGGTGGTGGGGGTTATAAGGCCCCCAGGGTGGGTAAAGGGTTTTGGTGAGGGCTCGGGGGTTGGTGTTGAGGTGTGCTCAGCGAGAAGGCCCTGGTGTAATCTCAGTGCTGAATAGACGGAGCTCTTAATAGAATCCCGTCGTCCGGCTGCCACCGAGAGAAACAAGAGCTGTAATGGATGGGCTCAGCTCTGGCTCCCACTTTCCCCCCCGTGACCCCTGCGTTGGTCAGAAGTAAGAGCTAAAGAAGCATTGTAGCCTCGGGCCTGATTGAATGGGGAGGGAGGGAGGTGGCGGCGGTGGCGATGGCAGTGGGGCGGGCGAGGGGGTGGGGGGTAGGCAGCCGCACTGATAGACCAATTTCCCACTACTGCGAGCAGCAGGGCTTGATTGATGAGGGCTGGTGCTGGTGAGAGGAGGCCCATCACATACGATCACATAAATACTTATTCAGCTCGAATTGGGCCTGACAAGCCTTACGACAGCTTTGTGCTGTCACAGATATCATTGGAAGGAAAACGCTCCATTAATCATGCGTAATTAACTTTTCAAAACGGCGGTTCTGCTTGGAACCAGCACTAACCCACTCAGTACCCGGATCAAAAAAATCCAGCATCTTAACTGGGATTGGAAAGGGCCTTATTAAAAGCTAGAGACAGTTTCCCCTGAGCCGCTCCGTTTGTACAGGAAACGGCTTCATTAGTATTGGTTTAGGGCTCTAATGGGCTCAATACAAAGCCTCCTCTCTCTAACCCAGCCGTGTTCAGTGGCCTTACAGTGCAATATCCTGTGAGCGCGCACGGCCATAATGTTCTCCGTTTGAAGTCGGAGCAGAACCCATCTGAACGCCTGCCACTAGTTAACTACCTTGACCCTCCCATAAAGTAGTGTGGAGGAGTGAGCGTTGGAGGGCCCAACAAGCTGCGTGGCTCTCTCTCTCTCTCCTTCTCTCTACTCTCTCTCTCCTCTTTCTCTCAGTCCTCTCTCTCTGCCTCCAAAGGTAGCCTCCCCATGGGAGTTAAGTGGACCAGAGCCCTTTTGTTTTAAAGCAGTAGACCAAATTAACTGCCTTACATTAGGAAAAGCACAAACACACACATTCTCGCACACTGATGCATGCACAGACCTACTACTATATCTCATCTGATCAGCATTCCTCCTTCAGCTCTTCAAGGCTGCATAGCTGCTGCTGGTGGTACAATGTAAGCAGTTGGCATGGGAGAAGACAGAAACCCATGGGGTCAAAACAGCTGTTCACCTTGAAGTGGAGGTGAATTTCAAGCTCTTACAGGAAATCTAATATTATCTGAGAGACAAATTAGAACAGCTTTAGAAAATATGTTCTTCGGTTTTCTTCTCAGTAAACAACACACGGCCGAGAAACAGGAAAGGGAGTTATGTCAGGACAGCATGTCGCTAAGTACAGAACTCTTTGGAGCACGTACAGTTCAGCTCATAATTGTTCTCTTGGGCATTGATTTTAACAATAATTCAGGCTGTTGAATTCAGCTGAATACAGCTCTGAAAGTCAAAATTACTTCCTTTCCTTCAAAATGTACTGTCCCAATGGTGCAGTACTCAAAATTCAGGTATATGCTCTAATATCCCCAACAGCCAAAGACCACATTTTTCTCAGTTGGTTCTTGTGGCCATCACATTTCTTTGACTAACTGCAAACTTTAGTTCATACTTACTCAGGACACGCTTCAGCGTGCACTGTTATATGAAATTGTATTTCACTTCTGAGGGGAACAGGCTCCACAGTAAAGTTTCAATTTTGCCATACATGGTTAGCAATCGACACGGTGGATCACACACACGTACACGTGCACACACTCCCAAGTTCAGTCATCCCTCTTCTTCAGTTGGTCATCTATGGTCATTTCCTCTCAACATCACCCTCACTGCAGCAGGGGCCTGACTCATTTCCTGCCTGCTAATTAGCTCTGGAAGAAGACACACTAAACCATAAAAGTCATACTCCACATATAGACACCATGACGTGTCTTGAGTGGAGCCATCAAACTTCTCTTCACATATAAATAGAAATTTTAGCGAAAAATGCCTTGTGGGCGAGATCAAATCTACATGGCAAAATGACAGTTATGTCTTATTTGAGTGTTTATTGTACTGCAGCCTGGCTTGGCAGCGCACAGTAGGTACGAATAGTGAGAAAAACAGTGAGGAACACAGTGAAGAGCTCAGTGAAAACAGACTGTATGGTTACTGGCACACGCAGCGCACAGCTGATTGAAATCTTTGTCAGGAACATGGTAAGAAAAGCAGCTGCCATTATTGGCTGCCCTGGTCAGCCATCCACAGGGCGATTAAAGCTGAAGTCCTCGAGGTGCCATTTGAGTGTCTCAACCGACGAGCACATAAACCAGTGATTGATTGATTTATCATTATGTGCTTTACACTGATGAGCGTTTTTTTTAATTTTTTTTAGCTGACTTCCTCTTAGGGTTGATCAAATCCCATTTTGTGATGCTTGACTGCATGAGTAGGTTTTCTATAGCATGCTGCATTTGTTGTATTTTTGTAACCCCTGCTGGCAGAATTCAATTAAAATATGAACTGTGCTTAGTTTGGCTGAATTCAGCTGAGGAGAATAGAGTTGTGTTGGATAGATTTGAAATAATTAAATTGATTTAATTTAATGAGAAGAAGTCCCACTTGAGCACAGCATTTCCTCTTTGAAATGCCCCCTCTAGTTCGAGTCCCATCAAAGTTTTACACCCTTTCTTCTGTGTGAAGCTATATGTAATTTGTTTTATCTGGCAGCTGGTTTCGCAGACCAACCCCTGTCTGATTTAGTTTACTTCACCTCTTACTCACATCTCTATGAGCAGCCCGGGCCCGTAAAGCAGAGTCAAGGCCCGGACCAGGTGTTGTATTCAAGATCAGACGAGGTGTCTCAAGAAGACAGGCCTGAATAATAGCAAAATGAATTCTGGGGTCGTGGGGGGGTCAACACACTTGAGTTGGTTCAAGTACGTGAAACCACGTTCAATTATTAGATGTAGATATAGATATGGGACAACTCAACAGTAATGGAGACAGGTGGCTAAAGTGAGACCACACGCAGAGGAGGAGAGAAGCGCAGAAGAGGACGAGTGGAGGAGTGCGAGACAAAAAGAGGGAGTGGGTGAAGGGTCAAGTACATTCAGTCAGCTTAGTTTGACTTATATGGAGAGGGGAGACAACAATAAGTGCTTGTGTGTAAAGGCCTTGAAGGCAGCAGAGCTCTTCTGCTCTCACAATGGCTCGCTTTCCACTCTCGGGCCCAAACGCACAAACTAATCACCCCACTTTCTCCCAAGACTACATTTTATTGATGTTCTTCATGATTTGTCTGCTAGAAAAACAATTTATGAGCCGGTCAAATGGACGAATACCACTGTCTATTTCTCATTATAAACATCTGCAGTTGGCCTTGGTTCTTGTAAGCCTTGCTTGGCGCAGTTGTGGGAAAGTGGCTATTGTGAAAGCCCTTAAAAATAAGCTTTCTGCTTGCAGCTAAGTTGCGATTGGCCGACAGTCAGGGCTGTTCCTTTCTTCTCCCATTCACAGATGAAGTCGTGTTAAAGGAGGATCCTGGCCATTAAGCTTTGTTTGTGAAAGAATAGGGCACTGACAAAGCTCAGGTAAAATCTTACTGGGAGCAACATTAAAACTGCTGTAAAATGAACCGGTTCAAGTCGATTCAAAATCCGGAATACAATACAGAGGGCTGAACAATTTTCACAACATATGATTCCCCCTTTTTTTCCCTCATTCGGGAGAAAAAACAAGTGTTAAAAAACAACACGCATATCAACATAATCCATTCACGACTGAAGATGTGTTGCAGTCAGAATATATTCATTAATACTTTGAATAACATACATTTGCATCTTTATTCCTAGACTGAGTTCAAAGCCGTGTTGCAGGGACGGACGCATGAGGCCTGCATGAGGCCTGCATGAGGCCAGCCGAAGGTGGATCATGTGTATCATCACCACCCATTTGGGTACAACAGAGGGTCTGTCTTGTGCATACCCCTTAAGCCAAGCAAAGCACCCTCCAGAGAGGTCTGACTGATGCTTGCTAAACCTCAGGAGCATGTTGAATGCTGAAAGGAGGAGGGAAGGAGAAAGGGAGGGAAAAGAAGACGGCTTTCTTGGTAAAAAAAAAAATAAAAAAGACCTCAGCGTTAATCAGAGATTTCCCAGAAGAGCCGGAGTCATCGCCTCAGGGCAGAGAGAGCGAGAGAACGAAGGGTAGGCACAGAGGTGAGGAAACGAGAGAAGGCTTGCATGAGAGATAGACGGGGAGACGGAGAGGAAAGGAAGGAGGCAAGGAAGGCTGCCTGCATTCCTGTGGCCACAGCTGCGGGAGCGGCAATCACTAAAATGTAGCGTTGTCTCAATGCCGGCGATTTTTGGACACGTTACAAACGAAATAAAACAGCACGACATGTCTGTTTTTTGAATCAAAGAAGAGACTAGCAATCAACATGCTGGGGTTTACACTACCTCCCTCCATTCTCAGCTCTCTTCCTCCCTCCATCCTTTTCCCTGGCCGACTGTCCCACCATTCCCACCGTGGCGAGGATGACCCCTTCTCTGTCTCTATATTTGCCCCTCTTTGTTCACCACTGGCCAGTTGGGGCAGGCATCTGAGACTCCGACCATCGATCATCGGCCTGACAGCGGGCCCCAGGCGGGGACGGCCCTGTTATTTGGACTCTGTGATGACTTCCTCAAAAAGGGGCCCCTCCTTCCCTCATAGGCCTGGCATGGCTGAGGTTTGGTTTGGAGCCTCCATACCTTCCTCGCATGTCCATAGAAAACACATTGGATTCACTGGCCGCATGTTTGGGTCACGCTAGGGTGAGCAAGACAGATAGAGTGTGGAGTTGGAGTAAAATAGGTCGAGGGAGCACAAGTTGTGGTGCTGGAAGCTTCTCTGTAGCTTCTCCAGTCCCAAGGAGCCCTACGATGAAGACTTTGGCAGCGGCAATAATAGGAGTAGAGGTTAACGGAGTACATTTGAAATAAGAAAACAAAAAGCAACAGCTGGAGTGCTTAATTTATCGCCGCAATCTGTCCAAGACCTGTCTAGCACAATATAGCAACAGTACATTATAAATACTTAAAGCTATATCATTTGGACCCGTGTGTTTATTTTATCTTGGTTTGCGCCCCTACGTCTTTCCACATAACAGTGTCCAACATCCTTGAAAAAGATGGACCTAAAAATACCCCAAAAGTTCCTTCCCTCCCGTTCACTGTCATCGTTTACTGCTTAACTCCTGCAGTTCATGGTTGCCTCTCCTTCTGCCTCCTCTTTCACCCTTCAACTCATCGCCTCCTCCCTTTCTCCCTCTCTCTCCCCCCTCAGTCCCCCCCCCCCCCCACACACCCCTCCACTCAGGCACAAGCCCGGGACCCAGCAGACATGCAGTTGTACTATTGTCTTGCTGCTCACATCGCGTTATCATTACAGCCGGCTATAATTGGAAACAGGAGCCTATTTTATTAGGATGCATGGTGACACGGGTATCTGTCTCTTCTGATATTCCCACACCGGCTAATTTCCACCCCTCATCTGCATTCAACAGAGCGAAGACAAGAGAGCATGACAGCGGATATGCCCTCCGATAGCACTATGCAGAAATACCCCTCTGATGTACTCGCAGAGTAGATTCTACTGACACATGTATCATGTGAATTCAGAAATTGGATGAAAAATGAGAGAGACATGTAAAATTGTCTTTGGAAACGTGTAGTTGAGGGAGGTGAAGTCGTTGTTTGTGGGTTAAAAACACATTACTCCCAGCATGTCACAGGATCAAATATAAATCACAGACATTCCTTTTGTCTCTTTTTTGTCTCTTGGTGCAATATCCATCCGCAAGCCCAAAAATAATGTTTATAAGGGAGTAGGTTACCAGAGAGGGTAATAGTTTGTTTTACACTCATGGTAATTATTTTTTTAACAGCTATAGAGAAGATTATTTTAGCATGGACAGATACATCCGAAATCTCACATTTAGATAAACTGAAACCTTCTGGTATTATGTTCAGGGCAGTAACAGCTTGTTATAACCCTTCGGCCACTAATACTTTGTGAAGATGTTAGTGAGAAATAATTTCTGGAGTATCTGTAGGAGCGCCTGGCTCTGCGTGAGGAGCCTGTCCAACAAAGGGTGCACACACTTCATTAGCACTGTCCGTGAGAAGGAAGGAATCTTACACATGGAATCACTCCTGATCTCTTTCGTCTCAGGCTACTGCTGTGCGGAGCCTGGGCTCGCTAGCTTCCTTCCTTCGAAATCCTCCTGGCCCCTGCCTAAACACAATGCTCAATTTGTTCACATCCAGCACCAAAGAAAAGGGAGACACACAAAGCATCGGAGATAAGGTTACAAACTGTCCTTACACCCACAGGTGTGGAAGTCTCAAAGCCTTCAAAACATCACCCGCTTCCCCGCCCAATGCCGCCGCCAACACCACCACCTCACCGCTACCACCTCCTCCTCTGCTTTCTGGCAAATTAAAGAATGGACAGATGATGATGATGATGAGGAAGAGGAGGGTAAGGGATGAGTGAGAACTAATACTGGAGAGAGAAAGAGTTATAATAGAATGGTTGGTGCAGTTAGAAGAAATGTGGTCATTTCACCACACAGTTATGCAGGCGCGCGCGCACACACACACACAGACACACACAAACACACACACACAGAGCGCTCACTCAGCTGCTATCTCACATTGCATCACGCTGCTCTGCACCTTCACACTAGAGCTCTCCTTTGCTCTCTCAATCTCTCTGCCTTGCTCTGTTTGAATGGCATCAAATGGTTGGAGCTGACAAAGGAAGAGAGGGAGTGCTGCCAGCTGCCCCAGTGAGGTCGTTCTCACACAGGCTCTTGCTTTCACCCCACTACCATGAACATGGCCTTGACCCCCCCCCCCTCCTCCTCATCCCCATCACAACAATTACTTTATTCTATAAATTTACACAAAGTAACTCCACTTGTCTTTTTACAATTGCCCACTGGACACGTCCAAAGACATGCATTTCACCAGCATTTATCCTGTGAAGCCCCATGGGGTTTGGCGCGCTCTAAATGTCTTTGGGGTAAAAAGCGAGCATCTTCTGTTCCCACCAGAACGGGCCGGCTGGTGTTATAACCAGGATGTTGAATTCCTAAACAATAAAAATACTAAGAGGGCAGTTTTAATTATGATATTTAACCACAGAAACCTTTTCTTTATGCGGTCTGTGGTATTGCTACTGTATTGGCAGATGAACACCTAATTCCCCTTTTGATTATGCCCTACTGTCGCATATATTTGGCCTACCTCCCTAAGAACGAGTCTCTTTTGGCCGGCCCTGGAAAGCAGCCTTCGGCTTCCGAGTCAAATCTGTCAGAAGTGAAGTCGGGCAAGCGGTGGACTCCAACCCTTCTGATACACAGCCGATGATGTCAGGAGCAAAATCACGATGTTAGGCCTATTAATTCCCACCAGACATTTGCAAATGGGAACCTTATTCATTGCAATAAAACTCAAAATGGACAAACTCCCTCTTTGTGAATTCATCCGTGTCAAAGCAATGTAAAAGTTACAAAATAATTTGTGTATGAGAGAACTGAAGGTTGCATGAAACATATCTTGTTCCCCAGGGATCAATCATAGGACTCTTCATTTTTCTGATTCATCTAAATTGATCAATTCCATCAAAAGCAACATTTCTTGCTGATGACATCACATCTTTTTACTTTAATCTGGTGAAGATGAGCAATGAACGCAATTATGGGCTTTGAAAAAAAATAGCATAGCGACTTCATGAGTCATTTTATTGTTCTTGTATATGTCAACTCCACATTAATTTAATCTCCCGTCATTTTGGCAGCTGTTGTTTTGAATTGTTTTGCAGCCCAGCTCACATTGGACATTGGGATCAGTAAACTCTTTTCTCCAACAGTCATGCTCCTTGCTCACTTTCTGCCTGCCTTCTCCTTGGATTCACTCCATCCATTCATCCATCTCTGACAACATGAAGAGGGCTTTAATATGATGAGTCCATGGAGTCCCAGCTGGACTTTGTCACTCTCCATCTCTTTCTCCATTACTCTTTGCTATTGGTCCCTTGGGTTGTCACAGTGACTACAGAAGGACTCTAATTGGTCGGTCGGGATGAACTTTCCTACTTGTGAATAACTTGCTGTCAGTGGCGTGTAGAAAGTGCGCCGTTGTTTCTGTCTTTTTGTACGCCTTTTACATCTGCACTCAAATTGCACACAAGTGAGGTAAGTGTGTTGTAATTATCACAAACTGACTAAATAAATAAAAAATGCATGAGCTCTCTATCTCTTCCTCGCACACACGCACAGACACATATCTTGGCATACCTGCTTTCCTTTGGACGAGGTCACTAAGTCCATATCTCTGTTTGGCGGTGTGAACTGTAGGTGAATCGCTGTTAAATATTGTCTCAGGATTTTCTCCCTTTCTTTCTTCATCTTTTTGTGTCTCTTTCACGGAAAGGCTCTCTATCACTCTGCCATGAAGGCCTTTTCTTCCCTCGCTCATATCCCAAGGAGAAGAAAGAGAGCGCAGTGCCTTTCAACAAACGGAACAATGACACTTCATCGAGATCCTTGGCCTGTGTACATTCCACAAAAACTTGCACAATAACTTATCAGGGGTGAAAGGAGGAAAAGGGTGAAAAATAAAGATAGCTCATATGAAAGAAAGGATAAAAGGCAGACATGTGGGGAGATAGGGGCAGGGAGGGGAAGCAGTAGATCCGTGTGTAGAAAAGATCTCTAGTTTGCTTCCTCAAACCATCAGTCTCTGAGGTCATGGCGAGGTTGCTTGAATGGTGGGTGGGATGCTGATGTCAACAAATTTGGTGCGTGTCGCTGTTGATTAGCCATCACATACTTTAACACGTATGAATGCACGTGTGTGTGTGTGTGTGCTCGTTTTGAAAAGCCAGTGCACTTAGACAAATGTGTGAGAGCCACCTGAGAGTCCTCATTTCTTGCCATCCCGTTCAACTCAGATTCTCCCAAAAGCGAAGGCATCTACATTTACAAAAGCTACATGCAACTTAATCTGAAAGTAGATCTTGTCAGCAAACTTGATATTACAATTTAAGGCTGCTTCTTTTGGGTTGCAGTTCAAAAGAGATTAGGTATGCACCATTTAGTCATGCAGCTCTTGAGCCGGAATCGGTGGTGAGAGAGATCAGTCCAAAGGAAACAGGATCTCATCTAAGCTGATCCAGATCTGAGACCAGCTCGTAAAACTGTCCCCCCTAATGGATCACCTCATTGGAACACATACAGTTGCACAGCATGTGCATGTACAATCAAGCATGAAAAGGACGTCGACCCAGACTCGCGCAGATGTAAATGTGAATACATGTAAACCTCGGCACAGGCGTTTGAACATAAGGCCGGCACGCTCCTCCGTCTGAACCCACGCGCACACTTTAACACCCTTTCATCAACACAGCTGTCCTTCTGAGAGGACAAGTTGAGATTTAAGCTCATGAATCCATAATACACAAATTCATGTGAATTGTTTGCTGAACTGTGTCATATTTGCATGTGTGCCTCTGGGCAAACAGCGCAGTGTGCACTGCTCCTAAGATGTGGACTGGCTCTCTCAGGAGAGCACACACACACACATTCACACCCCCACACACACACCAATACCATTCCCCCTTGCCCCCTCCGGCCAAGCCCAAAGCTTGACCTCTCCGTGTCACTCAATCCACCGGGCAATATTTGCTTTCGTCATCATAAATATTAAATATGTGCAGAGGCAAATATTTGGGTTTGGCGACCTCGAAGTGGTAAATGAATTAATGTATTCACACGAGGAGAGCAGGGGAGTCAGGGTGTTCTCGCACACACACGTCCTTTCAGCTTCTCCAGCTCTTTACCGTAAAGGCCTGTCAGTGGTCACGCAGAGGAAGACCCACAACTCCTGAGGAATGGCATGAAAACAGAGCTCTGGAAGATGACTGAAGTTTAGAGGGTAGGCGGGTGGTAAAGTTTTTCTTCGGGTCTTTGCTGTGGTGACACAATGTGCCAACCTACATTGGGTGCAAACAATACATTAATTTGAGAAATAGAGAAAAAGTTCAACAGACCTCTGTGTTTACATGGGATCATTTGAAATCATCAAGCACAAAAATTAGGGGAAAATGCCCAGGAAGAAATATAATTCATAGTGCTGAGCCGATAAGTGTTTGTTTTCAACTTCCCCCAAAAATACAAAGAGCAAGAATTCTGTTGCTTCCTCTTCAATAAACTGAATTTACTTTGTCATATTTTCTCAACCTCTGTCCACACTGAGCAATAGAGGTGGGACAACATTGATTTCACAATGTTTCACGACTTAAAACAATCTTATAATTTTTTTTTTAAAAGTAAAACTCAAATTGTTTCTTACACTTGTGTTAAAAAATGAATACAAATGGCAATCAATTGTAATGTTGAATTACAATACTTTAGTCCCAGCCCTACTGAAGGAATTGCGGTCCTTCAGCATAATCCCAAAATGTAAATCCATCATTTTCTTCCCGAGAAGAACAGCCACACTATAAAGCATATTGCTGCTAACATTATGTTTATATATCGCCAGTGTACAAAACATCTGTGCACATGCAGATAGAAATGGGATGGGTGATTTTTTAAAGCAGTCTGACCAGTTGCACACATTCATTATACCGGCCATGCCGTTGTGGATAATTAGAAAATGTCTTTAGAAGTTTAACAACCAAAGCTCATAAGGTAAAAAAGAATACATGTAATATGAATATGTTCATTTTTGGGCTATGCAAAATTGAAAAAAAAAGAGTAAAAAGTCAAGTTTATTTCTTAAAAAGTTGAACAATGTTGATATTATCTGATTATCAGGATGGTCAATGGTGCTCTGTGCCTGTGATGTGGGTGGGGTGATCCAGAGGATAAGGTGGGGGCTTGGCGTCATGGGTAAACTGAGAAGAGCTGGCAGAAAGGCAATCCATAGCTGACCCCGGCCTCTGTGTATAATTGTGCCCTCTGACCCAGTGAACATCCTAAATCACCAATCCAAACAGTCAGATCCCCTCAGTAAATACCCAGGGAGAAGCCCCGCACAGAAACACCACTCTACTGCTCACCCGGTTCTCAGGAAGCGGTCCCTCTGAAACCACCACGCGCGCGCGCGCACACACACACACACACACACACACACACCCCTACACACACACACACACACACGCACGGCCTCAGACTTACAAACTGCTCTTGAGAAGCTGCCCTGTACAGAATAGATGTGAGATCCACGTTTGTTGCCATCATTCAGAAATGTGCCGGATTACAAAGCAAAAGACACGTCTGTTTACTTTTTCTGTCTGTCCATTGTGTCCATGTTACAGCCGTTAGAGGAAAACTGAAAGTATAGAAGGAATCTAACATCCATTTATTCTGATATGACTAGCTCCCTGTTAAGAACAAAACAGACACACTTGAAGAGGACTTTACTATCTTTCTTCTTCTGTGACCCCAATCTCTTTGAAAAGAATACCACTTCCAACTATTCTAATTCAGTGCCTGGACCACTTGAACTTCTAGACCGACATACTCCCTTGATGTCTGCTCCGATATGGCTGAATATAAGACGGCGTGCCAGTTGTCTCTGATCACAAAAAGAAGACACTTGGGGACACTCGATGCCCCTGTTTCTCTACCCAGGAGGACAGGATAGCTGCATTCAGAGGATGAAGGGATTTTAAGGAGGGTGGGGGGGCTCAAAGATTGTCGTTGGAAGGGTCTGAAGTAATGGACCTCCTGGAGTGCCGGACAAAGACACCCAACAAGAGAGAGATGCACTGCATCAAACCAGGGGGACAAGAGGGGTTCAAAAAGCGTTCTCCCCTGGGGCCTTTCAGCCTGGCATCCCGGCACCCTGGCCCAGCGGGGAAACAAGCTTCTTCACACAAAAAACAGTGGGAGGATGAGAGGATGGGACAGGGGAGCGCTACAATAGAGGGAAGCACTGAAGGACAGTGTGAGAATGAGAAAACATGAGACACTGAATACTTCAGTCATTGTGGCGAGAGAGCGTCCGCTGTCAGAAACTGATAATGCTCACGGCAGCTGCTGGACTTGAGTTCACCAGGTTTGAGAGATGCGCCAAATTCACCAAACTTGTATTTGTGCATTACATTATCTTATGTTCTCTTCCATCTTCATCTCGGAATCAGTATCAAACTGAGCAGTATTTTTCTGTGAGCTCTTGCACGCGCTCAAAGATCGTCATCACTGCCGCCACTGATGAGCACCGCTCATGTAGCTGCCATTCATTAACATTTAGTATTGATGGAAATGCCAATCCGAGCGGTGCCAAGCCAAGCTGCGCTCTGCCAAGCCAAAAGCTGCCCGCGTCGTAACCCCTTCCTGGCACGCCAGTGGAGAGCATAATGCGAGTCAGGTCCAACCTCTCTTTTAGGTGCCAAGAAGAACTCCATGTAACCCAAAACACTGACATGGAGCCAGTCCCAATGTGAATGTCCTCAAAGAAAACCAATAACACAAGACTGTCATTGTGGCATCCCAGAGACCAGACAGCACAGGAAGGACTTCTGAAATCCACTTTGTAGTGTATACATCTATCCTTGACTGAATTAGATGGTTTACTGTACATGCAAAGATAAACCCAAAATATCCTCGACGTGCAACTAGTTTAAAACCCCAACAAGTTTGGTCTTTCCATGTATTTATCTTGTTAAACCGTGTCAATGTCTTTCCTGTCATTTCGTCTATTTATGTATCTGCTTGTCTGACCGGCTGTTTGTTTCCCTGTGAACCTGTCTGTCAGCAAGCAGCTTTCAAATACAGCACAAATCTGTTAAAATATTTAATCAAAAACAACTCAGGCCCTTCGGTGCGCCCTTCAAAATGAGAAGTCAATTCTTACTGGTGGCTGTCATTGAGTTTATCGCAAAGTGGAAAAGTCTCTCTGTAAAACCAAACACAAAAGCATATCTCAGTTCCATGTGGGCAATGGGCCTCGTCTGGATCAGCTAGTTTTATAACTAAACTCATCTGAGAGAAAGGTAAGGCTGAGGAAGGAAAGAGAGGGAGAGAGAGAGAGAGAGAGAGAGAGAGAGAGAGAGAGAGAGAGAGAGAGAGAGAGAGAGAGAGAGAGAGATAGGTAGTTAAGTGAGAGTGTTTCTGCTTTAGCTTTACAAGTGACAGCGCTCTGAGGAAACATCATATGCCTTTTTGTTTTAATAGAAACATTTAATTAAGCAAAATGATCCTAACAGGTTACAGCTGTGTTTCCCACTCTCGCTTTTGCCTTTATTGCGTGTGGGAAATCCATTTCCACTTTATTCCGGCTGCCTCAGATTTATAGATTTTACAATTGTCTCCTCATACACTCAGCACTTCCTATGACTTCTGTCTTCTGGGAGGAGTCTGGCCGACAGTCACAGAGCAGAACTGTAATCCTAAATCTCTCAATTGTAACTCTGAACCAACTGGTATTTAATGGAGAAAATGATACATTGTATACATATTATATCGTAAGTAAAACAAATACTTTATGAATAACTGCCCTCACTTGCTTGATAATTTACAAAAAGCAACCACAACTGTAAATTCAAGAGAACCATAAATACTAAAGCATCATGGCTTTAAAAAGCATTTTCGATGAAGTGAACCACACAAACATGGCCCATATTTACTATGCACAAACACTGTAAAGCAGAATTTAATATGCTAGCTACGTCTGTGTGTATTCAGCGACGATTTAACACCAAGCCTGGCAGTATGTTCTCCATCACAATGCACTTGTGTGCTTCCAACTGTCCACACACACACACACACACACACACACACACACACACACACACACACACACACACACACACACACAGTGCCCAGCTCAGCCCGGCCTGCTAGCCTCATGGCTGTAATTGAGAGTTAATGACGCAGTTGGATCTGTTCTTTACTTCATATTAAACAGAGCCTGCTGCTGCTGCCCGGCTGTAAAAGCAGCCCACCCCCTTTCCTCTTCCTCCTCTTCTTCTTCTTCCTCCTCCTCCTCCTTCTCTCAAGTACCAAGCCCCTCCTCACCCACCCCCTTTAAAACCCAGCCTGCAGCCCTCCACACTCCTCTTCACTCCCCAATAGATGTATTTAGGCATTTGATTTAACAAGCCATGGGATCTTTCAAGCTACTGTGCATGCATCCACCCACATCTTCCATCCCAAAACACCCAATTTACTGTAACCACACACATACTCACACACACACACACACACACTCTAATGACACATCTCTGAACAAAGACCCCAATGTACAGCCGGACGACAGGAGCTCTGGCATGACCCACGCCACGGCTACCTGATAACAGATCAACCCCTCTTTTCAGGTTTTTCCTCTCCCCTCTGTACAAGACACTGGCGAAAGAGAAGCAGCAGAAGCGCCCCCTCCCAAATCTCTAGTGAGGAGGGGGACGGGGGGGACGGGGGACGGGGGGGAGGAGCTCCTGCGACTGGCTGGCGCCAAGAACGGTGTGCTGCCCACAGTGAGCAGGTCGCTCTGGGCCCTTCCTCTATCACTGACCAGAGCAGAGTGAGAGAGAGAGAGAGAGGGAGAGAGGGAGAGAGGGAGAGAGGGGGAGAGGGAGCAATTGCGGTGATGTTAGAAAGAGAGAGAGCCAGGCAGAGAAAACAAACAGGACAGAGGCTGCAGTGTGTGTCAGGTCAGCGGGGAGTTTCAGAATGTTCTCCACCGCTGTTCTCCGGAGCGAAAACTCCTGGAGGGTTATCTGCTCCTGGCGCTGTCATTTATCATCAGTCAGGAGGAGCCAGGCCACCTCTTTGGTCAACACAGTCAGACACATAAAGACTCACACACGCACGGAACAGATGTATGAGGAGAACGGGCAGACAGATGTGCAAGGACAATGCAAACACAACCCTCCCACCCCCCATACATCTACACACATACAAGAAAAGAAGAAAAAAAAACGACACATGTGCGTACTCGCACACATTAAAACATACACATGGTTGGCAGTAGCATAAAAAACAAACAGATGTGCGCAGATAGAATGCATGTGGTGGATCTATGCATGCCATCGAAAGAGACACAGAAAGAAGTCATAAAGCCCATGTGGAATGAAATATTGGCTTATGAGCACACGCAAACAAAGTTGTGACCGTCAGGACCTCCCTGTGTTGGCCTAACAGCCCAGCTGCGTCTTAACGGGTTCCCCCATTCCCTGAAGTATGCTGTAATCATAAAACTAGACCGTGTGTGTGTGTGTGTGTGTGTGTGTGTGTGTAAGAACTTAAACCAGTGCCTGCAGCCCACGGCCTACAGTATGTGGAGCACACTGTTTCAGCTAATTAACCTTGAAGATAGAAACATGCAAAAGTTAGGGCATGACACAGAAAGCTGAAGTGCACTCAATGTTTATTCTTATATATTACAGTCCATCTTCGTAAAACGTGGACCAACTAAAACCAACAACTGTCACTGTAATTCAAAAGTAACCTCTGAGGAAAGAAGCCCCCTCTTCAAGCTGTCTTTTTCACCCGCTTACAGAGATGTCAATGGGTGCTTTCTCCTTCCTCCCTTGTTGTTTTTTCGGGGAGGCAGAGGGCTGTGGAGTATTGCTCTTGTCAGCCACCGTGAAGGCATCCCTGAGGTGTCGGTAGGGCCACTGATTTGTGTGCTCCACTGTCCTAATAGCCTCTGTCTCTTGTTCTCTCTTTATCTGTCTCCCTCCGTCTCTCTGGAACCCTTTTTCTCAGCAGGCCGGTCTTGCATAACCATTTATTTTACAGATTTTCTTTTTTTTTTCCCCTTCTAAAAGCGCCTGAAGGGTTTAATTACGTACATAGACAACCCCTATAAACTTCTATTCTGAGGACTTTTTATTGACTTTCGAGTCAGGCTACCCTCCGGCATTTCAATTAACCATTTATAAGAGAAGAAACTACAATTAAATTAAAAGTTTCTATAAAGAGGCCGTCACATGATTTCCATTCTTTTTTAGAAGATGGCAAGCTTTATCTAAATGAGATGGTGTGGATATGTGAAACAGCTGGAGCGGGGTGCCTCATTTAAAAGAGGGAGAAAGAAGGGAGGGGAGCAGGGGAGGAAAAAAAAAAGATCCGACAGAAAGGGGCATGGAGAGAGAAGAAGAGGGAAAGGAAAGGAGAAAAAAAAGAGATGTAATTAAAAAGTGAATGGAAAGGAAAGATTGAGAGGGAGAGATAGCTGCTGCAGGGCAGGGCAGGAAGGGTGAGAGGGGCCGGCCGAAGGGCCAGGCAGCACTGACCTTGCTACTTAGGCCCTAATTACATGTTGTGAAACTTTAGTCGGCTCGCAGTCATCTGGCTGCACTAGGCCTCCCAGAGCACAGACAGACAGAGAAATTACAACACCATTACACACACTTTAAAAGAGACAGAAAGTGAGAGAAAGAGAGAGAGAGAGAGAGAGAGAGAGAGAGAGAGAGAGAGAGAGAGAGAGAGAGAGAGAGAGAGAGAGAGAGAGAGAGAGAGGGGGGGAGGGAGAAGTGTGGGGAGGGGGAAACTGAAGCGAGAGTGAGGCAGAAAGAAGAACGGGAGGCTGATGTCACTTGGCGTTTTTCGAGAGAAAGAGTAACAAAGCGCGATGGCTCTCCTTTGTACACGGCTGCTGAGTGGAGCACTGGTATTTTTACAGGCCTAAAGATCTGTGCACTCGTAACAATGTGGGTACACAGCACTCAGCAGGGGTGCCTCTGTGAAATATGCCCCTCTGCACCCTCCCCTCTTTCTCTTAATATCCTCCATCCACAATCTGGTAACCCCCCCCCCCCCCCTCCCCTTAGTGCCCAAACACACACACACACACACACACACACACACACACACACACACACACACACAGACCGACCGACCGACACACACACTTAGCTTCTGTAGCCATAAGGCTGCATTTAACAAGGCCTACAACCCTGTGCATTTTAAACACACACACACACACACACACACGCGCACACACACACACAGCTCTTTTACACACCAACACTTCATAGTTCTTTAAGCACTGACTCACTCTGAGGCCAATGTGGGTTTGGGGATTGCATGGGATTGCCTGTGTGTGTTGGCTTGGTGGTTGGAAAGGTGACATCTGGGAGTCACATTTGCCCAAACTTTAATGGACCTGCCCCGCCTCCTCCGTCCTTCTTCATCACCCACACACTCTCTGCCCAGCTCGGTGTGCCCGCCCCGCGACCTTCGCTCCCACTTTGGCATAACACAAGCTGTGCCAACACCTTCTAAATCTCTCTCTCCTTCTCCTTCTCTCAGCTTCTGTCTCGGCTCCGATGCCCATTTTTACTCTTGACCTCTTTATCTTCTCCGCTCTCTCTCCCCATCTCTTTTTTTTCTGACAGTGTCGGGGCATTTCCCCTCCGCCCTCACTCCCCTAAGCAATGCATTGTGGGAAATATAGGTGGACCCTCGGGTGCAGAAGCGGGAATTCTAGCAAGCAGCAGAAAACTGTGGGGGGTGTAACCAGAGAAGTAAAGTGTTTTACTCCACAGATTTTCAGTTTTATTGGTTCAGCGTGCAGTGGGCAAGTCACACACACACACACACACACACACACACACACACACACACACACACACTAAAATGCACTCAAATTTCAGATTAACTTGCTCCTTGTCGTGGATTTGCCAATGTAGTTTTCTTACCTGTCTTCATCAAGAGAACACCTTGCTGTGTGCAGTCCTGCTCTTCACATGTGTTCTCATAAATGCTGTGATTGTGTTTTTATGATGCATTATATGCTGCAATATGTGGTTTATAGGTACTGCGAATGCTGACATACCAGGCTGCTAATGTGTTTGAATATGAAGATAAATATTTAAAATAATGCAGATGGAAATAATTGCTTTCAATTTTATATTACTTTGTTTTCATTCATGCAAAACTATTATAGTGTGAATTTATATTAAAATGTGTTTACCTTCTTGGCAAAGGGAGTTTCATATATAATAATATTATACTACATGTGCATGTGATGTTGGAGAGATTCTGATGCTGGAGCCAGATTGTGATTGATGCCAAATATTATTTGAACACATCCGCAACTGAAATAACCTTCCAGCACTAAATGTTAATTCTTACTTTAATGTCTAAACATTGTGATGCAGAGTAATAAAAAGAGTATAAACGTGGAGTTTCGCCTCACAAAAACACCCTTGAACAAACGTTGTTGAAACAACTGCATCCTAAAACATTGAGATCAAGACAAAGACAACACAAAGCCCTGTTTCCTTGGCCAAAGAGTAACTTTGTGTGTTCCTGAGTGTGCATTGATTAGGGCTTCACGGCTTGCACTCATTTCCTGGTATTAATTGGCGGGGTGAGGTCTTATCTGGCTGATCTCCTGTCTGAAGGCAAAGTGAAGCAGAAACACGAGCGACAGGGCGAGAGACAGAGGAGTCGGTGGAGTGGGCAGGATTGCTATCTGTAATCTGTGATCAATCTTGGCCGAAGTGGCCGAGAAGGAAGTGGGGTCGACCCCTGCGCCCCTCGTCCGCCTGTCCCCTCTCCACCTCCTTCCTTGTCTCAGCAGCCCCCCTGATCCCAGGGGTGGCTTGGTCAGCCCTGAGGGGAGAACATGCTGCAGAGCAGGCAGACAATTTTCAGGCTGACTGCTTTTACTTTCGGCTCGACCAGGGCCTCATGAAAACAAACTGACAAAACAAAGGAC
Organism: Clinocottus analis; assembly: GCF_023055335.1. NCBI lineage: Eukaryota > Metazoa > Chordata > Actinopteri > Perciformes > Cottidae > Clinocottus > Clinocottus analis. The sequence goes on along the minus strand of NW_027175931.1, from coordinate 7,627,257 downwards.
AGCAAATTAATGACCCGTGCCACCCCCTTCCCCTCTCCCCCCCGTGCCCTCCCCCCACTCAAACCCCAACGATTGACTCCTGGCTTGGCACCTCCCTGCCATACCCCTCCTAGCCTCCCTTTCTTGCCCCCCCCCCCTGTCCTGACTTTTGATCCCCTCCAAATCACGCATGCACAGACACACATTTCTGGACATTGACACACTGACACACCGATACACGCACACACACACACACACACACACATCACTACCACCACCATCATACTCTTCCTTAACTCCGTGACCCGTGGCATCTGGTTTAGATTGTCACAGGAAGAGAGAGACATACAGAGGGAAAGAGTGAGTGTGAGAGAGAGAGAGCGAGAGAGAGAGAGAGAGAGAGAGAGAGAGAGAGAGAGAGAGAGAGAGAGAGAGAGAGAAGGCCTCTCTGTCTGGACCTTCATTATCATGTGTTAATATTAATGCAATTTGAAAAAGAACCAGACATGGAGACACACTGGGTGAAGAGGGGCTTGTCTGCGCTGAGTGGAACAGCATGCTTTCGGTCCAGACTTGCTGCCAACCCACAATGCAAGGCTGCATTCTCTGAGACAGGCGCTCTTCATACATTGTCACTGTGCCACAGGGTTTCAAGCCGTCATTAACACACAGGATATGATATTGCATGGGTCTGGCATTGCACTTGCATATGCTTTGAAACGTAATGAAATATTACATTCTTTTGGTCGCTACTGCAGGCCACAATCACACAGCATTAGTCTTTTGCAACTTGTTGTGCTGTTCATGCTGCTTTTTCACACCAGGTAGATGTTTTTTTGTTGCGCGTCACTTTTTTTAAACTCTGTATTTAGTGGGTTCTAAATTGAAAGCAGTTACATTTTAGGTGTCAAAAGCTGTGAAAATCAATCAATAGGAAGGTTTGCTCGGGATCGGTCTCCCTTCCACCTGATGCTGTTGTTATCAAAAGCGCCGGTCCAATACTCTGAATATGTTTTTGTTATCGCAGTAAGTTAAAGCAAGACACACACTTGAAATCCCATGGGAAAACAATCATGTACACACGACATATTAGAAAAACTAATCAGACTGAATTGTGTAACATGCATTATGTTCTGATTAAAATCCAGATTAAGGCAGATTCCTGGGCTGTCTTTGACATGTGGTGAACAGAACACTTTGTGGGAGCAGCTTCAGGCCATTCTCTGGGCTCACCGGAGCAAAGCCAGAGTCGGAGTGCCAAGGTCAAACTGTCTGTTCCTACTTCTGACCATCACCTCCCTTCTGTCAACACAAAACAAATCTATAAGATTTGAAAATGGAAGAGCTAGGGGCCAAATATAATGAGCACCACCGTCTAAAAGTTGCTGAACTATGCTGCATGTTTTGCACGCACCTGCACCTTCCTGAGAATTTGCAGAGCTACTTAGGAAAACTTCCAGATAGGTCAATCCACAATTGCCCATAATTTGAATCCTGGCCGTTTCTGTGTGGAGGTTGGACACGCTCCCCGTTTTCACAGAGGTTTCCCTCTGGGTTCTCCACTTTCCTCCCACAGTCCAATGATGTGTCACTCACTTCATATTTTGAAATGATGCATTGTTGTGAAGGTGAGTATGGTTCGGAGAAAATATATCAATATTTTTTGATTGATTGATTTGGTTCATCTATAAAATATCATGAAATAAGCAACGTGATGTTTTTAAACATCTTATTTTGATGACCAAAAGAAAATATGTCAAATTCACAATGACTTTAAATGAAGAAATTTGAGATTGAGAAGCACCGATCAGCAATTTCTTTTTTTTTCTTTTTTTTTAAACTTAAAAACGTTATTATAAAAACTGTGAAATGGTTGATTAATTACTGTAAAATATTTTAAGAGAAATGCATCTTTATGTTTGTTAAAATCAGCATATTCCGATGCTATCTGAAGCCTTGAGAATAATCTGTATCTTACCATGTGATGATCATTTTAACACGACACGTCTTTATTTATAGCTAGTCCAACTTTCATGACAGTCCAGGAAAATATATTGCAATATAACATGTCCTTGTGGTTGTATATTCTTGTGAACTACACACATTCATAGCCCAAGTAGATACAATGGTAAGTGACAATTAAAAGTGTGTAAATCACTTAATTTAATTCAAGTTCCTTCTGCATCAGATTTGTGTTTATTTGTTTATTTACCTTGATTTAGACTCAAAAAACTAAACGCTTGAGTTAATGATGTTGACATCTGATTCAGTGAGAGCAAAGTGACAAAGAGAGAACACTCCTCTACACACACACACACACACACACACACACACACACACACACACACACACACACACACACACACACATTCCTGTGGGATTAGCCAAAAAGACTATGAGCATTTCATCAAGTGTTTCCCATTCAAACAGACTTGATCCTTGGAAAAGCTCAGGTCACCGCCCTGGCTTTTGGTTATGGCTTAATATTTAAACTGGGAGCTAGATGAATTGAAAGTGAGCGTTATCAGTCATCGCTGCATTAATAAGGCCTGGTAAGTCGGACAGCGTGTGGATGTCGGTATCCACGCACAGGCTAACACAAACACACTCGCTTGCTCACTCAACCTCATCTCATGTCTGTCTCTCAGCCCGTCTGACCCCCATGAGGTAACTGGTCACCGCAGCCAGATTTATAGCTAATCAGCCGATATATCGGCAGCAGTCCGCCATGGACCGGGCCAACTTTAGAACATTACACATTACCACACAGAGAGGGAGTGATGTCAGTACGAAGAGAGGGGGAGGAAAAGGAAGAAAGAAGGCACAAGGAGGGCAAGAGAGGAGGAAGGGAGTGAGGCAACGATGGAAGACTGACAAAAAGCAGGAGGCAGTGATTAAGCGGTAAAAGGACAGATTTAAGGAGGAATGGAAGGAGGTGGGGAATAAGGTATAGGTGATAGTGAGGGGAACACATTCTGCCTCCCTCTTGCTTTGCCATTAGACCCTTTGCTCATTAGTCAGTCCTTGTCACGAAGGCATAGACATCTCCCGCCATTCCATATAGAGCTATTGATCCCTCACAGTACTCGCATACGCAATTTAATTCACAACAAATATATTCCTTAAGCACTACTTGTCTTGGTCAGGTTGTGTGTGTGCGTGCGTGTGTGTGTGTGTGTGTGTGTGTGTGAGGGGGGCAGGAGTGAGATAGGAAGGGGGAGGGTGCATGCCTTCATGTAGTGTTCAGTCAAACAGCGTGTACTTGCATTTGAATGTGGGATTGTGTTCAGAATCTCTTTTTATGTCCGACCTGCAATGTTACTGTTAAACGTATTGACAGTTGCTGATACATCTGTCAATACTATTGGCTATCGACCAATACATTTGTCTGAGAATGAGGTCAGGGCTTTTGTCAAAGCAAGGTCACTGACCTCACAGTTCATTTAATGAAAACATGACCACTAGGTAAACTCAATCAATAGACACGAAATTGCATCCATAAAAAGCGTCTGCTTCAAGTTTGACTTTTACTCTAATTGTAATATATTTAATATTATCAATTCATTTTGACTTGAAATTGTACATTAATATTTTAGAGACTAGTGCAAAGACTACAATCTAACAACAACAAAAAAAAGATGGACTTTTGTGTCCCATCAACAGAAGTCAGCAGAAGTTGACGCCTTGTTCATAATATTTTTGCTTCTAACAACTCCAAACAGAACATTTAAATTCATCTTCTCTCAACTTCTAACCTGACGGGTGATCCAGTTGTTGTTAACAATACACTAACCTTTGAATTATTTTTCTTTCGTCATCATTCCCATAAGTCTTAAGCATATGAGTTGTCTAAAATACATGGAATTTCCTCAAACTCGGCCAACCTTATATCTTAATACCACACACATTCGAGGAAAACCTTCCTGCACATGTAATTACAACAGGATCACAGTGGCAATCGGCATCTGGCTCGATGTCTTATACGATGACCCCGTCCCCTGTTTTCGAGCACCACTCTGTAACGCCATCGCAGAGGGCCGGCCTGCAACGTCTGACCAAACCACAAGCACACGGTCACAGATGGATTCCCCCAAAGCCCCTACAGAACCGCCACCAACCGCCAGCCATCAAATAGCATCCCCACATAACCACAAGCCAACCGCTGAAAGTGAGGGAAACATGGGGAAGGAATAAAGGAAGGAAGGTTGAGAGATAGAAGAAAAAGAAGAGAAGAAAGGATTCTAACTGAACAATAATAGACACGGGCAATAAAAGAGGTTGAAAAGGGAAACACGGAAAGACAATGTCTTTCTTAAATTATATTTCTTGCTATTTCAGTATGTCTCTTTCTTAATCCTTTGCACAACCACTGCCATGCTCAGAAAAAAAAGACAGAGCGAGCTCCAGAGAGCAGACCATCGCCGCCATCTAAACAGCCAAACACCCAGGCAATATGCTAATGAGCTTCCTAATGACCGCCACCACTTAGGAACTGCTAATTAAAACCCATTTCATTTAAAGACACTTATCAGGCTCCGAGAGAAGAAAAAAAAAACAGCTAAAATTTCCCAGGAAAGCAAGCAGAGTTATGGCCACCTTTAGTATTTGTCAAAGCCACCCCCCCTCCTTTTCCTGCCCTCCTGTCTGTCTCTCTGTCCCTCAGCTCGATTGCCTCTAATGGACGTGCTTTATCTAGGCTGACCTAACCATTGTCACAGGGAGCAGAATTTGTGAGCTTTTAGAGTGGGTACACTCATCGATGTGCTGGGAGGTGGAGGGGAGGGCGGGGGAAGCCGTGACTGGGAGTAAGCTGTGGGTGCGAGGAGGGGGATGCTTGGCAAGTGTCCATCCATGCACTCTCCGGGCCACTTCGTTAGCCACCACATACACATCTCCCTGTCCCCCTCCTCTGTTCCCAGCTATGCAAATAGGACACAGTTAAATGCTGAATGAAAAGTGAGACATGAGCTTTCCACTCGTCTGTAGAATGGACGGGACAGACAACAGTCGGCAGACGCATAGCGTCGGGGTCTTTCATTCAGTCAGTGACAAAAGTTTTAATTGGAAACATCTGTGCCACAATCTGACATTGTTCTGCTCTCGCCCGTTTTCATCCTTTTAATTCCTCCATTTTCAGAAAGAAAGAGGCAAGGAACTAAACTAGAATTCTCCAAATGGGGAAAACAAAATAATACTGGGAGAAAGTTAGAGATAGGGAGAGGCAGTGAGAGTTTGCCCCCTGAGCGCGGAGGAGAAACCGGATAGGGCCACTTTAAAAATCGCTTAACACGCTCGACACAAAAGACAGCTGAGAAACTTGAGCCGTGTTTGATTTGAGTGTCAGGGTGGGAGGCACTAATCTGTGGACATGGCGGGCACAGGTGGTGAAACAATCAAACAGCCTTGCACATATCACACGCACACACAAACACACACACACACACACACACAAAATACTTAGTTATAAAAACAAAAATGGCAACAAGCAGAACTGTTGACATTTTCATGCCCATAAATGCACACAGGCTTGTATGGAACTATACAGATGGGAAAACACATTAACTATGAGGAACACAGGAGCACACACACACACACACACGTGCATGTCCGCAGCCGGCTGAATTGCTATGGAGCGTAGTGTTGTTTTACTGGGCCAGATAAAGACAAGGTGGATCAGATTCCCAGCTCCCGTTTCCCTCTCCTGCCTGTCACCTTCCTTTTTATGTGTCAGTGGCACACGCCCTGCCTCAGTGAAGGAGCACTGATTGAAAAAACTCATCGTAATGTATCTAAAAAAAGGGGGGAAAGGGCTCTTCAGGGGTATCCTGGTATCCTAACAGCTGTGTCACATGTTTTAGCACATCATGACTGGTCGCCCGCTCTCAGCTTTCCTGTTCATCTTGGTTTAAAAAAAAAAAAAAGAGAGAATAAAAACAATTTACCGCTGGATAATGATGTCACATATAGTGTCAGCATTGGACAATCGGAGTAAAATGTGACCCATTAAACGGAACTACGTGTGCTTGCCGGCAACATTTTGGGATTTGTCAGGGGGACACATCTCAGTTGTCTGTATGAGCACACGCACACGCATACATTGCACGTTTATGTCTACAGGTACTTATTCCTATATCAACATAATATAACATTTATTGGCATCACCCTCACCTGTGAACAGACAGAGCGAACAAGCACAAGCAAATGCACAGCTAAGCCTGTGCATCTGAGCCAGGCTGTAAAACAGCCGATGCCTCTGCGATACACGTAACACGAAACCTATCATAGACTGTCAGGTGGAGTAACTTGAACGCTGGGTATTATTTGCTAATCTTATTTACACTCTGAAAGTGAGCAGTGGAGTGTAAATCTTTAGTCGTCTCTGGGCAGGCCTCCACTTCACTCATAAGAATGTTGCTGCTCACACACTAACTTCGCTCAATAAAATTGCAGCCAGCGATTTGCATGTCCGTTCACTTTTATTAAGTGAATCGGGCACGACATATTGGAAATGTGCTGCTGTGTGTTGCGCAATGACCACACAAATCACAATACATGTTTGATTTGAAAAAAAATAAAAAATGATTTACTTAAGTTTTTTGATTGATTACAGCTTCATCGTTACTTCTCACAGCACGCCACTGAGAGAGATTGGGTGTTACACAAGAGGAGAAGGGGGTCTTCCCCAGAGGACCAACCAACACACACACACACACACACACACACACACACACACACACACACACACACACACACACACACACACACACACTTCCCTCAGGCCAGTTTCTGTAATGGGATCCTCACTGTTATTTCTGCTGAATAAAATAAATCCCACTAATTAACATGTTAACATGATTGATGGGCCTTGATTCTGCAGGGAGCATGGAACGTCTGTCTGCACTCAAGCTGCCCTGCTGCTGCCTGCACAAAGACTGACGCACAAAAGAAAGATTCGGGAATGAGACATACAGAGGAGGAAATGGAAATATGAAACATTTCAGCCTTTCACAGGAAATCGAAAAAGAAAAAAAAAAGTACACCTGGGTCCATATGAATAGGTGATTACATTTAATTAAGTTAAAAAATGAATATGAAGGAAGACATCACGCATGATGCAGAATTTTTTCATGTAATTCCCTGTATTTAAACACTATCATTTACCACACACAGGAACAGACAACTGTTATTGGAGAAGCATGAGAAAAGGCATTAAATGAGAGCGAGGGGAACTGATACGGGCAAAAAACATTAGTGCTGTTCACATGTTTGAGAACCAAACGAGGAAGTAAAGTGCAACGTTGTTCAGGGACATGACGCAGGGAGCAATCAGAATCTAATCTGTCTGTGAGGGAACTCAGAGACCGAGGATACATACAAATGACCTGATAAAAACATTCAAACAGACATTCAACATTCAAAGTCACCTTAAGAGGAGTGTGGCAGTGGAAATGTTAAGCAACCGGGGGTTACACACACACACACACACACACACACACACACACACACACACACACACACACACACACACACACACACACACACACACACACACACACACACACGACAACGTGTGGAAACTGCAAAAACCAAGATGAAAAAATCAGTTAAATAAAACAGAAATATCTCAGGAGTGTTTGTAAGAGACACTTTTTTCTTGTCAAATACAAAATAATAAGGGTGTGTGGGATGAAACTACACATGAATATAATTAGTTATAATTAAGTAAAGTTAGGTTGATTAAACCTGTTAGTTGTTATATCTAAAATACAAATTCAGACTCATACCATTTGGGAATCTTTGCTCAAACATATTTGACCCATCAGGTATTCTACCTATTGCTGGTTTTTGTTTCCACTGGGTCGGTGCATTGACATTTGAACACTATATACAATGTACCTTCCTCTGTTTCCTGCCAGCCTGCTTTTATTTGAGCAGTTCTGGGAACATTGTGAAGCGGAGGGGCTATACCCGCTGTGCCCGCCCATTCTTTATGAATGAATTAATCAATAGTGACACTGCACTACATGCTTTTTCCTTCCTCATTATTTTAATTAGTCGTTTATATGGATGCCCCCCTCCTATTTTGCATTTCATTAATACATTAACATGCACTTGACAAAAAGAGCAAGGACGTAGACACAGTGGCGGTCGCTTGGCTGGTCACTTTGTAGTCGCCCGCTTCGCCTGCCCCTCGAACAATCTTCCTCCTCCTGTCCTGCCCTGAGATCTGCAAAGCAACTTCGAGGGAAAGTCACCAGTAATTACTGTTACATCACGCTAATGTGCGTGGGGTTGAGGCTTGCAGTAAATTAGACACTGTACTCTGAGAGAATTTCAAACAACAGATGCACACGTGCAAAGTTAGCGGATGCCAAACAAAATGAACAGTGTCTCATATTTCTCCCGTTTCCCTGCCGCATTGACTTACTCAATAACTCTCAGACAGAGAGAAAAATCACACCATTTTCACACACACAGTGGGTCAGTGTCATTAGCGCCCATTAGGACTCCTTCACATATTTCCTGTCTGCTACAGCATGGGAAAAATGCAAAAAGTAAACAGATTTCCATCCTTCCCAGTGGTCACGGGGGGAAAGGGGCACTGCGGGTGTTTGTGGGTAAGTGAACGGCAGCTGTGCGTATGAATGGTGGGGTAGACCTGTGTGTGGAGCGGCAAGCGCGGATGTGTGAGGGTGTGTGTTGGAGAGTGGGTACGTGTGGGTGTGTGTTAAGGCGTGTGCGAGACTGCAGTCGCTACAGTGATGAGGTGCGAATGATGAAGCCCATTCCCTCAAATAGGGCACCATGTGCAGCTCATATGTTGGGTCTTTGTTCAAAAGTTGCTCATCAGAACCTCTAAACTGAACTGAACTAACACACATACACACATGCACACACACTCTCCGAATGTACCACTTTCCTCCCTCCAGACACACACATACACAAGCTCCCCCCCCCCTCGGTCTGCTAACGCCTGCAGGCACAGAGTGATTGACAGTATCCAGATTGCCAGATTGTTCTCAAGAGCGTGGAGAAATGACATCACACTCATTACAACTTCTTAATACAAACAGTCTCACTGCTTGACTGACAAGTCTGTATACATGCATGTGTGCCTGTGTGTTTGTGGTTCTCCTACAACCCAGTTAGTGTGTGTGTGTGTGTCTGTGCATGTAGGTGTGTGTTCTATGCCATATATATATATATATATATATATATATATATATATATATATATATATATATATATATATATATATATATATATATATATATATACACACACACTTTGATTGCTTTTACTGATGTTCTAACTTGTTAATGGTCTGTTGCTCTCTGCTATTAATTAATGTTGGTTTCTATTATTTAATATCGGTAACTATTAACAGGGGAATTATTTTAAAAAAAGGCATCCTATGCTTCAAAGACGGGCATTAAATTATATAAAACAAAGATGTTTAATTGATCATAAAGCATGGCAGTCCTGCTGCATTTTAAATCAACTAGTGGGTGTTGACAAATGACTGAAAATGGGAGGAGCAATAAGAAGTGGGTGGGGTAGTTTGATGACATGGCTGGGAGGTTTGGTTTAGAAAGAGGATAGGAAGAAACTTACAAGAGAGCAAAAACTCTGCAAAAAATTAGTGAGGTAAATATTTGTGCCAGCCATATCAAAGAAAAGAGAGAGATAATAACTCAAATAGAGCACTTACAAAAGCAAAAGCAACCAACTACATGCAGACAAGCAGGAAGGTGCACGCAGACTTACAAGGCATTTGTTTGCTGCTGCTGACATGAAGGCTTCTCGACCTCGTCTGGCACATTGTAATTTACAAGCTCTCAATGTCACGTTGAGATCTCAATTAAGCAGCTCGGCTACACACTCGGGCCCTCAGGGCCGGGCGGAGCTAGGCCACATTCTGCCTCTCTGGCCGCTGCACACTGCAGAGTCCTGTGCTCCTCCAACCCCCCATCCGCCCGCCCGCCTACCGCTCCCCCACCGCCAACAGACAACGCCAACAGTAAATATTTGAGGTTAGAGACAAAGAGGGGAGAAGGGATTCATTTAGTTCATTTGAAAACATGACATTGTGATTAGAAGTCAGGCCGTCTGAGAAGCGAGGCGGTTTCATTCTTTACTTGAGACAAATCTCCCTAAAGCTCCAGATGTGAACATTGACGTTCGCAAAACACTTCTAAAGGTTTTGGAAGCCATTTTGAAACTAACACAATTACCGTGTGATATAGTTATCAAATAAAAAGCTGAAAAGAAAATCACTGGAAAGAAAGTTTTGTATTATAAGATAAGGACATGCAGGGATAGAGGAGAGAAACAGCAACAACAACACATGTATAAGTATGCACACACAGTGAGACATAACGATAGAAAAAGAGAGACAAAAAGACATATCCAGTCAAGCACAGCAACAGAGCTACTGACTGAAGGAACTAGAGAGACACCATGTGCTGGGATAAAGCAACAAAACCCCATAAGCTGCCACTACTGTTCTGTGATCAGATCCATATGGACCTTGGCCTTGGCCCTCCACCACCTGCCTCAAATATTCCCAGCACCTAACAAGCCAGCCAGCCTCCAACTGGTCCCAGACACATTTTACAAGCGGCCATATTGATGGCTATTGAGCGAGAGTGCTATTTAGCTCACCAAAAATCTTAAATTATACACTAGGCATGGGCACCCCCACAGAGGGACAGAGGCCACATCAGAGCTTCCACTTCCAGGCTTGGCTAAACCTGGCTTTGACTCAAATTCCCAAGCATGACACACTGGGCAAAACAATGCCTGCCCGAATGCAAATTTGAAAATAAAGGAGGAAGCAATTTTCGTCAATTTTTAGAGCTGAAGATATTTAAAACTATCAAAGAATGTGGCCTTTTTACCACATTTTGCCTCAGCGTGAATAAAATGTTGTTTTCATTTGGTTGCAACTGTTCAATACAGCTAACTGATATTAAATCAGAAAAACAAAAACCACTAATAGAAATATAAATTGATTTATTTCGCCAAGTGGGCCAGTCTGAGAATCTTCTCTCGACTGGGAATTAAAAACAGGGAGTGAAAGTATTACACAATTTCACTAAACCCTCACGAAATGTCTCTGATGAAGCCCACACGACAGAGTAAAATCAAAACATCATGGCGTATAAAATGGTTTCGTTTAATAGAGGATGCTGCCGCTGCCCTACAGAGGGCCTGTGAAGGGCCTCAGCGGCTCAGGGCCACAGAGAACGCACGTGGGCGTCGAGCCGGGCCAGCGCTCCTGATTGGCATTATCCTAACGAGCTGCAATTACAGCCCTGAAATGTACTCTCACTGCAGTGGCTTTAACGAGCGAGCCATCACGCAGCCCACAATTATCATCACCAGAACTATTAAACGCGACGGCTACAGCCTCGTTAAATGCTCTCATATGTGTGGAGGCCGCACATTCTTCTCAGGACACTCGCTGACAGACGGACACAAGCAGAGGCGAGAGACGCACCGACGAGCCCAGAAAACATTGAACTTGCACGGACTTGCATCTCGCTTACATTTTCTGTCTCGATTTCTTTCTGAGGTTCGCTCCCACTTTTCTTCCTCTCGGGTTTTGAAAGGCTTCCTCTGTACGCTGCTTGACTATAAGCAGGGACTGCGATCTCTCCTGTGAGTGACCGCAGGAACTTAACGGTCTTCTGAAGCTTAAAATCTTAGCTGCCGTGGGTGGCACTGTTCCAGCAGCACGCTACTCCCAGGTGGGCACATCCCAGCTGGGGCTTACCTGCTCTGAGCTTACGGTGGCTCCTGTGATCTCAACGGATGCGAGGAAGGTGGGAAAAAGCAAGATGTGGAGAGAGGCACTTCAAAAATTTAACTAAATTTGATGGAGCCTGAGGAGCAGGATTAGATTTCTGACCAACCAATGAAAGGGTAACAGTAAGGACTGTCCCCTACACGTAGTTATGTATTTCATCTGCATCTTCTGAAAACATATCAAAATACTGAAAGACAGTGAACAGAGGATAACAATATAGACTAAACTAAAGAGGCCCAAAATGTGTGTGTGTGTGACAATTCAAGAATACTGAAACTAATTTTCCCGAAACAAAGGGGAAACATTGCAAAAGCAGTGAGAACAGATTTGTTCACAAAAAGAGGGACACAAAAGTGTTTTGCACCATCCATTCAGATGTAATTTTGTTTCTGAAGGCAAGGGACAAATAGGAAAACGAAATATGGGAAAGGTGGGACCTCTGGCTTTCGCTGGAATACAAGCAAATGAAAGAGTTCTGTTCAGTTACTGGGGCACTATTTAAAAAAAAAGAGTCTAGGAGGGCTGTAAATGAGGAGTGTAAGAGAGTTCACTATGACAACATGCAACACAACATTAAGTCATTTGTTCGGTTATTGGCACGAGTGCATATGAAAGGGCTGCCAATGTCAAATGACTTTGGATTGCACGTTTGGTTGTGTGTGTGTGTGTGTGTGTGTGTGTGTGTGTGTGTGTGTGTGTGTGTGTGTGTGTGTAAACGGTGTATGAAAAAGAAGAAGAAGGTTACAGGAGGTCGTTTTGGGGGGGTTGGCCTCTGATGAGAGTCGGGGCAATGTGTGTCAGGCTTGCCTGGATTTGGTGAGGCAGTTGGAGTGTGTACTTGGCAGAGCGCAGCAGAGTGGCGCAGAGAAGCAGGGATGCTCCTCTGGGATGCGGTGGAGGTTTGGCAGGGTCGGGGACGAGTAGGACCAGACCGAGGCCAGACTGAGGCCAAAGGGACGAACCAGAGCCAAGAGAGAGAGTGGGGCCTCTGTATAGGATACCAGCTTTGTAGGCCAGCGGCTCTCAGCACTTGGCTGCCAAGTCCTATCAGAGCTAGCTACTTAGACCTCCTTTACCTTACAGCAGTGTGATTTAGTAAAGACTTTCATATAGCGTGTTACTCCTTATGGGTGAGGTGTTGAATGGTAGAAGTATAAAGAATGCTTGGACATTTTGGTCAAAATAAAGGGGAAAATAAATCAGACTACAGTTTAGGCCTTTTCCAGCAGCTCTTTGTATTTACTTGGTGGTTGTACTAGTTTTTATTTGGCAATCACTGCTGTGGCCCACAGGAGAAGTGAGTATGTCTATGAGCAGGGCAGGTGAGTTACAGAGCAATACACACATTTGCACACACGTTCTGTGCAAGTTAGCACTGGGCGCTTGTATGTCCTTGTACATTATGTGTGTGTGCGTGTGCATGTGTGTGTGTGTGCACTTGGCTACCAAGTGTGTGATTCTTGGTCACTGTGTATTTTGTCAAGATTGTGATTAATGACTCACCATCATGATAACATTGGAGGGTGAGACGCATTCATTCACACAAAGGCCCTCCTCGGGCCCTCTCTCCCTGCCACCTCATCTACTGAGAGGGCCAACAACTGGCCCTCACACCGGCCCTTTGTGCCCGTTAACCTCCACATTAATTTACCCTCCCACTTGTCCCTCTTGCAGTTTGCATACTTCTTTACATACACTTGATTTTCCTTTTTTTCCCCTCACACTTCTTAGATTATCTTCTATTCTGTTCGACACGTTACAATATGTATAGCTTGAAGGTGAACCTAAATCTAGGAGGCAACAACCCTGTAGGCCAATAAGTGAATGGTCTGTATATTTATCTATTGTAAAATCTGTAAGGTGTGTGTGTGTGTGTGTGTGTGTGTGTGTGTGTGTGTGTGTGTGTGTGTGTGCATCTGTATGTGTGTTTGCATTGCTTCCTTGCACAAATACCCAGAAAGGCACATGTTCTTTATTCACCTCTATTTCATCCCATTCATGCACACGTGCACACACATGCACACACACACACACACACACACACACACACACACACACACACACACACACACACACACACACACGCATGCACAGGGCGGACTCTCTGGCTGCTGATTAATGACAGTCATTTGTCAGGCAGAGGTGGATAAAACAGTGAATATTATCTTTGTGCTAAGGGCCAGAGCACATCGCACTCTCCCCCTTGTGTCTTTCATAAGTGGTTGAACACAGCGGCACGTCGGGACACGCAGACAGCCAGGCAGCCAGCAGATCTATTCTCATTACTTCTCTATTAGGACATCAGCTTCCACTGATCAGGCCCTACATCTTTATCCCGGCATCAGAGATGGAAAGAGGGAAGGATGAAGGGTACAGAGGACAGGAGAGCAGAGACGACAGAGAGGGAAGGAGGGACAAATGGGGAGAAAGAGAGGAACTTTATAGAGGAGAGGGGAACTTGACATTTCTGAATTTGATTAATACAAGCCTAAATCATCCTATTTGGAGAGTCATAGTCCAGTACTCCCATGGTAAATGGCATTCATCTGCCCTTATGCTGTCCTTCAGTGAGGAGATTAACAGATTTGCTTTGACCTTCTGAGTCAGGCAGAGGCAGGAATGAAAAAAGGATGGGAGTGTAAACAGTCAAAGTTTGCCTGGTCATTTTTTTTAAACTCATTTTTCAGAGAAGTAAACATGCTGTCAGGAAAACTATGTGGAAAAAATATGACAGAGATTTTTCATCCAGATGATATGATGGCATTTTTTTCTGACATCTCCACTGCCTGAGATTAAATATACTGTACAGCACCTGGCTTGCATACTGTAAACTTTATATGGGAGCGCATGAAAAATTTTAAATAATAAATTACCCACAACGAGACAGCAACATTTAGTCAGTTCAGTCAGCAGCAATGTCTTTTTGAAAAGGGTAAAATATTTTACGGCCATATCTGCATGAGAATAGCGTGATATTAAAAGGCTACTGAGGGGCAATCGTGACTTTTTAAGAGACGGTCGACAAAAATCTAAACATAACTCCTTCCCATGACAACATTATCAATAATCCTTTGTGGCTGAGATAACGATGACACACACTGCACTTTGTATTCGATGTCTCTGCCTCTCTGCTGTGGGAATGTTTGAACGGGACAAACACAATGCTGAGTAAGTCAAGGCCCTATCACTGACAGAAAGCACAGAAGAATCTGAAAGCAAATATTTAATGTTCCCCATCTCAAGTGGCTCAACGGCAAATTCCTCAAGGTGAGAGAGTGCGGCTGATTATTTCATTGGAAAAATAAGGTGAACTGATTAGAGCAAGGTCAGTTTAAAGGCAGGAGGCGAGGATTTGCATGTGTGCGTGAAAAGGGACAGTTACTATACCAATGGGCATTATTTAAGGAGAAAAGAGACGGTTTGAATATGGCTTCAAACAAATAATGTTATCGTATTTTATTACCAGAAATATTTAATACCAAAAGTTATTAAAAGTAAAGTCTCAAAAGCATGATGTTGAATGAAGAAAAGTTGCCAGAATAATGTTCCCATGTTTCCAGTGAACTAAAAAGCCAGTTAGTCAACCGGCTTTTCGGAGTGAAAAGTTCACTCTCGTCCTTTAACCGCTGACTCTTTACTCATTGTGACCCCAAGTGACTCTTCATTCAGGCCGAGCCCATCCACCTGGAACCACACTAAAATGGCTGATAATCAAAGAAAGCCTCGGGTATGATTCCTTGCTCGTATTCAGCGTTTGACAAAAAGAAACAAGGGTTGAAAAAACACCACTTTTGTCTCCAATTCAGCCCATTCTCTGTCCTCACAGTGTCCCCCCGTCCCTCGCTCTCTGTGTCTCCCAAATATGCAGCCAATAAATAGCGCAGCATGCTTAGTTATTTCCTCATTGGGACAGACAGAGAATGAGAGGTGGGGCTGAGTGCCGCTGCCTCTATACGCACCTGACTGCCGTAAATCACCGCCGCAGCGGTCCCATCTTCATGCTGGAGATTTAATGAACTACTGCAGGCTTTTTATGCCTCTTAAGGCTCGCTGAGTGACCACTTTGTAGTTGTTCAGAAGAGAGGCGACGCTGCCTCTGCCCACTAAATCTTCCCTGTGCCACCGAGGATAAAATCTCCCTTTATTCATGGGCTATTTACCAGATCCAGATTTATTACGGGGGGTACTCTAACAAAAGGGGGGTGCGAGACAAAACCCCCACCTCTCTCCTGCCCCCCAGGGCAGGCTGGGTTCGAGACCTGGGAGCCCAACGACTCATCCTCGTTGGGCTAGTTTAGCGTTGCAGGAGGGGGGGCTGTTTTTTTTATTGTGTAAGAGTGCAACAGAGACCTCAATGTGCCCTCTCTTAATGACTGCGCTTATGAGGGCGACAGATATGAAGCAGGTACATACACACACACACACACACACTCTCTCTCTGATAAAGAGCACACACACTGTACCTACACGTCTACGCATGCAGGTGTGTATGGGCCTTCAAACAGGATAATGCAAGTGTAAAAATGCCATGCACACGATCCCATCTGTCCCTTCACTGACCCATCGCGTTACCACGGTCACACCTCTCCCTAAGCCCCTTGTTGTGTTGGCTGGCTGAGGGGTCAAGGGTGACAGGTCAAAGAGATACTTATAGATACATGACCTTTGTGATGGCTTTGTCAAAAGACCTTAACAAAGCCCTTGGATGTCTTCACTCCACAAACCCGCTGCCTTAAGTGCATACACAAACGCATTAGCAGAGTGTAATGCTGCGCTGTTAGTTGGGAGTGCGTAGGTCTACCCGTCGGCTCTCAGAAACACCTTTCTGCATCACATTCTTCTGACAATAAAATAGCGGATTGCTCGCTGACAGCTCACCTGTCTCTGTTCTGCAGGCTCACTGCTGCCTGCCACCACTTGTACCCTGCGGTTCATGGACTTTGCTGACCCAGCATTGACCCTGTTGCATTGTGTCTCCTTGTTCCTCTTGAATAGACCTTACACCCTCCTCTTTCGCCTCCTCCTCCCATTAAAGGGAGGTGCCCTCTCCACTTCTCCCAACTCCTACTTCGGTCTCTTTGTGTTTTTATGTTATTTAAACTCTGTGCCAGGCTGCTTTCTGCCCTTTCAGTGGCATCCTCGCCTTAAGCCTACTTACTCCTGAAGCTCGAAAATTAATTATAATTCCAGCAGCTCGGTTTCTGTCATTGTCTTTCCCCGAACTCATTAGGCTCAATTTATCCTCGTCTCCAATGAGACACTCAAAGAAAAACAAAAGCGTTACATTTGAAAATGTGTTTTTGATCCGGCCCTCAGACACCTGTGGACAGCACTGAGCCCTATTATGACAAATATACAAATGACTGTGTACTTCCTCAGCGCTCATCCAAGAATTACCACACGACTTGAATGTTTCTTAGCAAAACAAGTCCTTGCGGGATTTGACAGACTTTTTCCAGGCTTTTTAGCCACTTTCTCATTAGCGGAATGAAAGGAGCCTGCCGGAAGCTCCACTGGTGCGCGGATATGGCTGTGAGCTTTTGAGTTTGAGCAAAAGTTTTGCTCAATCACAATTCATAAAAAAAAAGAGAGCAGATTAATTACTGAATTTGATCTCGCTGGAGAAACTCTCTGAGAATTTAAAGTTAGCTAAGATAAGGGAGACATCAAACAACCACATGTGTTTGCTTATTTTTTTAAAAAGCTGGGACTTGTTATCAGGGCTGGGCAGGACTTTAGGCTCCACACATCTTGTTGTTGTGGAGCCTTTCTAGTCCTGAGTGTGCCGAGGAGATGGGGGGGTGTGGTGGTTAATGGCAGTAGTGGTGTGTGTGTATGATGGGACTTGAACCCTGCTGCTAACCCCCCCCCTGCCTCCTTCCACAGGCAGAGGCCGGTGTCTGGATGGGTGCCAGAAGTTCTGAACTAATATTCACAATAATGTTCCTGCTCCGAGGGGCCAGCGACAGAAAACACTGTGGAGTCGTGCCAGCTTTTACTCCCCTCCTGTTCTCCTCTTTCCACTGCCCCACCACACCTCCCTTAGCTGTGGGAGTCTCTCCTTCTGTAGTTCTACCCTTCTCGCTCTCTCTCATCAACCATTTTTAAAGCTTATGGCAGAATTAAGTATGTTTATTGATGTATTGTATGTATGTGTGTGTGTGTGTGTGTGTGTGTGTGTGTGAGTGTGTGAGTGTGTGTGTGTGTGTGTGTGTGTGTTTCCTGCGTCCCAACACTGTTAAAACAGCACCATACAAAGTCTACGTGTGGACACAAGTCCATTTATGTTTCTATGCTCAGTTACCAGTGTGAACACTACACATTTTTTATACAACCATTTATCTTCTGTAATACTCACACTAATTTATTTTTCCCATTTAAGTTTTACATCAAATCTTGTATTTCCTAATCTTTCCATCAGATGTTGATATAAAGTTGATTTTATATTTCTTTGAATTCTAAACTCCCATCATGTTTCTAAGTTATATATATATATTCTGTTAAGGCCCATCAGGGAGAACAAATAACAGGAAGACATCCTGAAAACAAACCTCTGAGGATGCAGCTAATGGTTACCCATTACAATGACGTTGCACTCAGCACTCAAATGTGAATGTTCCAAAAGAACAAGATATTTCCAAGAATAAGAGATTTTTCTTTACCAAGATATTATTATGTATTCTCCCTCTACAGTTTGTGAGACATCAAGTAAAATCCCATGGCACACCTTTGCCAGTCTCCAGATCTCACAGTTTCTGAATTCTCATCCAACACAACTGAGGTTCATGTACTTATGTGACCTGACCCTTTGGCTCACTTCAGAGCACAGCAGTGGAGAACCAGTGTTTTATTGCACTCTTCATATAAGTGTATGCTGGTGTATGTGAAGCATGGAGAGCGAGATGTACTCTATCTCCTTTGAGCCATCTCCTCTAACTACTTTTTATGGACCCTAATCACACCAGTGGCATTTATCTTAGCATTGTGTGCATTTGTATGCATGTGTAATGTTTGTGTGTGCAGGTTGTCTGCATGTGCGGGTCCATGCATGTGTGTGTATGTTTGGTATGTGTATGTCGGAGGCATGTTGCTGCTACACCTCACCTCCTTCAAACACCCTGCTGATTGTTCCACTGATGACAGAATGCATCATACCCCCCCGCACCCCAAAAAAACTGATGATGCTGTCGGCTTGAAACCCCTTCTGTAGCCTTACTATCGGGAATCACCATAAATAACCATGACATCATCCTATTCTTATCTATGGGACGCCCCGTGCTGATCGATAGCACAGCTCCTGCAGTGTGTAAATAGCTTCTAATGCCCCATCTTCCCCTTCAAATAGGTCTACATTATTTATGATGGCTGTTAGGTTACCGGTCCAGGACACAATTTATTTCACCTCACCTCTGCTCCTATTATACTATTGCTTTTGACTCTTGATGGGGAGATTGGAGTATAAGGTGGAAGATTGGGGGGGGAACATTCATCGCACACAGAAAAAAAATACACATGCCTGTGTTCTGAGAAAGCTCCCCCAAACACCTTGAATTTCACTACCACTGTGGAGGTCCAAAAGGCTCATCATGGATGAGGTTGCGAAAGGAGGAGGGGGCAAGAGGATGGAGGGAAAATGAGGAGGAGTGAAAGTGGACCTGAGTGCTGCCTAGTCCCACCCTGTGGTAACGATGGGACATCCTTTACTCAGATGACAGTGAGAGTGGCAGGCCTATTTACGCGGCCGCCGGCACGCTGTGACGGATTGGACAGACAGAGCGGTTGGAGGCTCGTGGAAATGACAGGCTGCATTTCCATTTGGGTGAAAAATCTGGCTAACGTGGCTAACGTGGCCGGGTGGGTGGGGAGAAAAGGGAACACATGGTCGGGCCAGCCTGTCTGCAGTTTTTTCTTGTTTGGTCAGTCTACCTTCATTCTGTCTGTCTCCTTGTCCAAATTACCTCTTTCTACTGATTTGCAACTGGCCGTCTGCTTGTCTTTCTGTGTGCTGCAACATGACACACACATGTCAGCATGGGCCAAACATTTAGTAAAAAATACCTGACCTGTAATATATTTGTACATTTCTAATTTGAAATAGTTCAATATAGATAGATATTATGTACAAAGGTCCACAATTGTACTACCTCACATACATGGGAGCAATATGTTTTCCTTACTGTATGTGCAAGAACATATGTGTACGTGAGTGAGTATATTAATTCATCTGCTTGTATTTGCGGAGGCCTGCCAGCCCCACACTGTTAGATTGAGACACACATTGCAAAGGATTATGGGATTTAAGTGCATTAGCGTTTTGTAACTGCTTCTCATAGACACAAGAATAACACACCATTTCATATTCATCATGTAACACAAACACAAAACCATACACTAAGCAAGCAGTCTTCTTGTGAAAACTTTTATGGCAAAAAAGTTGGGGTTTGGGAACTTACTTCACCAGGGGTGGAAAGACAGAATATTTGCTGAGGTGGACATCTCCCCAGTCGGAGAAGAGGGGCACCGAGGTATTATTCTCTGAGCAAAACCTGGGGGTTTGTGTGTGAGAACGGCCTGAGGAATGTTCATCCTCACGCCTCATTGGTGTTCTCATTGCGGCACGCAGATCCAGCACTGGAGATGGGACACCCTAGATTTACGGGACGTGTCAGAAGCTTCACATCTTCGGGCCCCCTGGGGCCAATCTCCTGTCTTGATCTGGCCTGCAAGGAAAACAGCCGTCCCTCACAGCCTGACAGTGAGGTGGAGCCATCCAAACACACAAGGAGGACGGAGACTGGTGGAAATGAGGAATGTAAAAGAGGGAGAAGGGAGGGGGGCAGATGGAGTGATGGAGGGAGGCCACCTTTGGAGAGGACCACCGCAGCTCTGGCAGTCTGATTCTTCACACATCGCTACACAGTGATGAAATGGCCAAATTGGGCTCCTGCAAAAACTAAAGGCTGATGACTTTATCTAAGTGAAGTTTCTATGGTGATGTACACAAACAAACAGTGGCTGATCTGATCAAGACCCGCTGTTCAACAGGTGTTCACATTCAGTGGCTATTAGCCATAGTGCAGTCATAGCATTATTAAACTTACTTAAAAAGAGAAAGAAAGAGTGTTTGTGTAAACTCTCTCTGTCCTCCACAGACATTGCTCATAAACCTCAGAATCCTCAAAGACGAGAAGCTCTAGCAGCCGAGAGCCCACAAAGGCCTTTTTGTGCCCTGCAGGAACTGGTTGCTGTAAAGGAAGTGGAGCCCGCTGCCAGCAGGATGATTTATGGCTCTGTGTCCTGGGTGGTGGTTGGACCTGATCCCACTGTCACTCGGGCCAGAGAGAAGCCCCGCATGGCCCGATCAGGGGCTGCCCAGAACTCTTAAGACACTACAATGCATGTCATAAAGTGGCTCGGAGGGAAGGGAAGCTTGGAGAAAGAGGACAACCAGAGGAGATAATACGGATGACACAAACTCTGCTCTCAGGGCCTCTGGCCCGGTCTGGTCTAGTCTGGGCATCCTCTCTCGTCTCCTCTCCTGTTTAGGGCTCATGACAAAGCATAATTCGGCTGAGACGTATATATTTTGCAATTCTTTCCCATCTGTGCAGAAGACGCTAACTCGTTAGGACTTCACAGGGCTTGCCAGGACTGGAGACAACAATTAGTTTGTTGGAGATGTCAGAAATGGCCACTGAGTTTAGCAGGAAGAAATCCTTTGTGACGGATTGGTGCTGACAGCGCAGACCCGGCGAGGAGGGAGCGACAGACTCCCAGAGCGCCCAGTGTAGTGGAGGAACCTTTGGGCTGCAATAACCCTTATCTGTGAGCACCGATGAACAAAGTTCCCTCACAAACTACCTGCTGTAGCCTGGAAAATCCTATTACGGACTGCAGAGGGACACTTGGGAACGCTCCATTGGGAAATCTGTCTCCCTCGGCACGTACCAGAGACAGGACATTGAGTTCTCTCTCCACCTTCTCAGCTCATTCTGCTCTCTTTCATTCACTATGACTGATTTAGTCTCTCTCTCTCTTGTACTTTTCTCTCCCCTTTATCCGTCTTTGTCTCTCGTCTGCCTCATCCATCACTCTTGTTTTCACCCCATCTAGTTGTCTAGTTTTGCCTATCCTATCTTCTCACAGACTACCCTCTCAGTCGCTCTGCATAAGTATGTTTTAAGTCCCCTTTTCATCCCAGTCACCCTCCACTCTCTCCCCCGGGAAGAGGAACACTATCTATTCCCCACCATCTTTGCATGAGCGAGCTGCATTTATCTGTGAATTTTAGGGTGACTGCCATGTGTAGAGCCCAATCCCTTACCCCTAAAGCAAAAGTTTAGAAATCTCTAATGCAAAACACATGCGCATACAGTATGCTGGATGTCTAATCCAATATATCCCAGAAACATTCCCTTTTTATTGCTCAATTTACATCTTCAAACAATGAACAATGCATGGTATGAAAAAGATACTCTGCAAAAGCTGCTGTAATGGAGTTAGAATAACATTCCTCGAGTCACTTGGAGTGTAAACAAGAAATGTAACTCTACAGAACACAAGTGAAGTCTGATTTGCAGCATATGTACCCTCTAGTGCAGCATCGTGAGACTTTAGAAAAAGCATTTGCAGGAAAGCAGCCATTATGTTTTTGTACTTTGGCTATACTCCAAAAAACGTATTTTGAGAATTATTGGAAAACCTATTGAGCCATTGCTCAATAGGTTTTCAGCCAAAGTACAGATATAGACTAAGAATAAGTTTTAAATCATTTTAAACTAGTTACTAAAGCTGGACAAGCAGGTACGATCATTTATTCACTTCAAACCATAATATTTGCCACTTTGTTCTCATTATTCAAAAGGAATGCATGTTTATTTTGAACATAATTAAACTTCCCCTATTTAAAATTATGCAATGACAGAAATTGATGGACTGTATCATTATTATGTAACCTGAAAGCAATTACAAAACAATTATTGACCTGGATGTGAGCCGTGGTAATTACCATGGTAATTAACCCCATTAAATACAAGAGCGACACTCATTTAAAATGTGACCTTCAAACACTGTACCAAATATTAACAAACATCCTTTTAGTTAATTAGCACTTGCTACAGTGGGCCAAAAAACTGCTTTGGATTGCAGGGTCATCCCGACGTGAGTGGCTGGTCTCCCGTGTTTGGGCAGGAGAGCAGTGATGAGGAAAAGTCCAGCATTCAAAATGTAACTACAAGCAAAACGTGCTTCAAATATTAAACCAAAAAGTACTCATTATGGCAACTGCCCCCTTCCAGAGTAGTATATTCTCATATATGATATTAACTGATTTTAAGATTATAGTGGGTTGTGGGGGAGCTGAATTAACTTATGTTGGGTAGCTTAGCTTTATTCCAAAAAGTTTATGCATTTATATGTGTTATATTAAATCTGAAAAGTACTTTCTAAATATGGCTTTCAGATAGATATATTTGGGAGGAAAGTATACGTTTTCCCTTGAAATAGTAGTAGTAGAATAGCAATGTAAAGTACTAGTACCTCATAATTGTAAGTTGAGCAGGTACTTTGGTACATGTACTTTCCACCATGTTAAAGTAGACACATCTTTAAGTAAAAGACAAATAAAACAGTAATCATACCATATACATCCATAGTATACATAACAGATGCTGTTATGTATACGGATCAATTAAATGGCCTGGATGTTATTTCAGATGAGGTGCGAAGTTTATCGCCTTTCCATTGATTACAACTATATTTGTGACAAAGTATCTATTAGCTGGTGAAGACGTGACATATTATTCATCTCATCATACAATAATGTAACATTTTTGAGCAACCTGATGTGGTCTTCCCTTCTGTCAATCATTTACTCTTTAGCAATTTTGGGCTTTTTTTTGCATTCACTCCTAGGTCACATCTGAGGGGACCAGACAGGGCCAGCTCACAAATATTGACTTTCCAATAACATAAGAGTGCACAGCAGCCTATCATATGGCTCGAATTAAAGCATTATGACATAATAGAGCAAAGTCAGGGTTAAGACCTCATTACTGCCACCCGGGGCCTCTGCTTTCTCTCTCTCTAAACCTGGCAGTTTTTAGTTCTGGTTTTGGAACTGCTCCACTCTAATTGGACCGGCAATATGGAGTAATTGTAAGAGGGCTACGGTGTTACTGTGCTGAATGTTGCCCGGCCTGCGTTTTTTAGCGCTTAACCCAGTAATAAGCTCTCAAACCAGACCGCAATGTCCCATTACCCTTTGAACTGCAGCACAGAGACAGAAGAGAGATTTAAACATGTGAGTGAACACACGCACATATATGCACACACACTAAGCACACGGAGCAGCACACTCCATACGGGATACATGGATACATACGTTTATGGAGATATGACTGTGTGTAGGTTGTAATAGCCGTGAGAGAGTGAGGGAGACTCTGGCAGAGGCTAAGAGGACAGAGGGCCAAGCCTGTTTGAGCAGCGCTGACCACAGACACAGAGAAAGTGGTTTTGTAGAGCAGTATTAGCTCTTGATTATTTGCGTTAACCGGTACTTAGATTTACTGTCTGAGTAATGCGATCTGACTGCTAGTTAAGCACTAGCAGCAACTCGGGGCAGCAAAGCCAGGACAGAGTTGCTGTTCCCTCTCTGTTTCCCCGGACTGGACCAATAAAAAGCCTGCAAGCTCTGCCCCTGAGTCGCCGTATTTCCCTCTCGCTAACCCTCCCCATTGGGACGACATTTGGAAACAATCAGTAGTGTGTTTTAAGGCAAGGCCCTTCCCCTATCAATCCCCCTAGATAAGGTATCTATGAGCCTCTCTCTGTGGCCCCGCACACGGAATTCATCACCTCTGTTTCCTGTATGCCGTTTAGGGGTCCCCTCATTTTCACTCCTATCTGTGCAGAGTGCAGGGGGCACATTTTTGTGTGTGTGTGTGTGTGTGTGTGTGTGTGTGTGTGTGTGTGTGTGTGTGTGTGTGTATGTGTGTGTGTGTGTGTGTGTGAATTAATAACAGCCCTTTTTTTTGACAGTTGACAAGGTGCGTCTAATTAAAAGTGCTCTTATGCTATGTGGAGTCCGCAGCACATTCCCGATAGCCCCTTCCTAAAGTTACCTCAAAGATTCCACCACGTTTACTGCAGATTGAGTTGTAAATTAATCGGTCTAACCTTAAAGAAATGTCTCTTTGGTAAGCATCATGAAAATCAAAATGATTGTGTTAGAATGAATGCAAGCTGGTAAGCGTTTGCTACAGGCCACCTCCCATTTTACTTCCCTTTTATTTCCCTGTAAATCATCTGATAACACAGAGATGCCTTGAAAATAATGGCTTCAACAGCGACTTTGAAGCTTCCTTGTTTCGAAAAGTCTTGCAGTGTACATCTTTTTCAGTGTGTCCAGAGTGCTATAACAGCTGAGGACAGATTATATAAATGTGTGTTACAAGGCGGTGGCATTTATATATTCCACCGATGAGTCAATGCACCTGCATATAAATTCTATTATATCTGCGGCCGTCTAGACGTTTGTCATTGTGTTATTGAATTTGCCCTGCATGTGTTTCCGATCAGATCAGCCTCGCTTTTTTGACTCCCACTGGGAGCTATCAGCGAGTCGGATTTTTTTTTTGCCTCCCGCCTGGTCAGATATAATGGGGGGAGAAACATGCCCCCCCTCTGAGCTTTTCAAACAGGTGAACTCCTCCTTCCTCATCTTTCCTTTTCCGGCCTCTTCCTTCAATCAAACAAGTCCTTCCATTCACTTCAGATCTAATTAGGTCCATGACCTTTGACCTACTTGGATAGACCCCTGACAAGAGCCTCCTTCACCTGGCATTGTGCTGCTGGCTACACCTTCCAACTGGCATAGCCCCCACTACCGCCCGCCTTTGTCCTTCTGCAATTCACTCTGACTTTGTTCAGTTAGTTAACTTAGCTTCCCCTCCCTGCTGGGAACTCAGACAGAGCATGAGGGAGGAAGAGGGAGTGGAAGGAGGGAATGAGGGGGAAATCTGAAATTTGTTTTTTTGTCCTGTTTTACTGTGAGAAAAAAGACACCTCAGAAGAAAGTGGAGAGGATTTTACTATCCTGCACTCATACATGGGAATCTTCCCACACTCTCTCATGTGCCTCCTCTTCTCTCACATGAGATTATACCCCGCCCACCCCCCCTTACCACCAAAATACACACACACACACACACACACACACACACACACACACACACACACACACACACACACACACACACACACACACATAAACAGACAAACACACGCCTCAACCAGCACCAACAAACAACAGATTAACCCAAAGAGTGGGATTACCGATCAACTGAGAGGCAGGGAGACGGACCCCCAGCTTGTTTTGTCTTTAGGATTTTCGAATGGACATCACTCCCGTCCAAGACAATCAAGCTCCATTTCCATTGAAGGGGGAGCTCATCTCCCTCACGGACACCAGGAGAGACAAAAGCAGACTCGGACACACGCGGCTGAAGGCGCTGTGGGGCTGCACACTCTGCACCATGTGAAGGAAGCTAGAGGACAGGGCTGTTTTGGTAGCGCAGCAGGTTAAGCACATGCTATTTACTCAACGGGGATGGGGGCCAATTCAACTAATCAATTGGCAATCAATTCAGTCCTCGAAAAACATACCGTGACTGGTTGTTGCGACATGCAGTATTTTAGATATAGTAGGAAATCAAAGATTTGTTAGAATAGTGACAACTTAATTTCCAGACAAAAATGTTGGTCAACCTCGAAGCAGGCCAAAAACAACTGACAGAGCTCAGAAGTGTCGCTGTATTTACAATTAAAAGAAGGTATAATTAAAAGCCATGTGTTTCCTCAACCGTCTCTTGTGTAGGACATTACGTCTGCACATTGACACATTTCCCTCCTTATACTATCCGGTCACACACAACAGAGTTTAATGATCTTTATTGTCCTCATTACGATTCATTAAGTGGCGACGAGACCCGAGTGTATGCTGTGAGTGGCTCCTTCATAATTACAGACAGTGTCTCAGCCGCTAGTTAGTGCTCTTCTCATGAAAGAGAAAAGGTCCCACAATGATGTCAGCGCAGCCGTTGTGTTCACGCGGCACAATGCATTGACAACCGCCATTCACATCGCCTTTGCATCCACAGGACTTTTTCACTTAGTATTTCTAAAAAAAACTATATGTGCGTGTACGTGTGTGTGAAAATGTGAGGATGTGTGTCCATTGAGAGGTGCGTGAGTGACAGAGGGGTTCATCCCTAGCGCCTGCCTTTCTAAGCGCTGCTGTGGGCAGGGCCATCTCCGCTGACAGTGGAAGGGATGTGGCAGGGGCTCGGGGATTAAGGGGCTTTTAGGAGGACCAAGAGTGGCTCTTTCTCCCTGTGACAGAGAGAGGTGACAGGCCGTCAGTGCACAGGGAACAGGCGGACAGCCAGCCAGAGACATCTGCATTCATTCAGGACAGCGGCTTATCCGCGCACAAAAAACACGCCCTCTCAAAACGCCCTCCATCCACGCTCTCACACTCTGTCTTACACACATGCACACACAAGAGTGTATGTGTGCGCACACATGCAACCCACAAAACCATGATTCCAGGATCGACCTTACCCAGAGTTCACACTGTCTGGACATGTAAAAAGCAAAAGAAGTAATGACAGATGAACTACAGTTGCCTGTAAATTTAGCACGTTAGATTTTCTGGTAATGTCCGCTGTTATGTAAATGAGACAAATCACCTGCTGGCACCATAATTACAAGCTCTATAAAAAATATGTCTTTCGAAATCTCAAATTTAAAGTTTCTGATTCAACACTAATACAAACAGAATGCAAACACATTTGTTTTTCGAAGTAGATCATTAGAAAAGCAAGATTTTCATCTGACACCAGTTTAAATGATGGGTCTCCTCCCGGCCAGGCAGCTGCTTCTCCTCCTTCCATCCTCTCAAGACCGGGAGGTTCAGGAGACAGGCAGAGCCAGGAAAGGCCCTGCCCAGCCACCTAATCCTCTACTCCTATTCACCATCACTGCTAATCTCCTTCACCACCTCCCCACCACCACCACCAATACTATCGCCTCCACCTGCACCTCCGCCTCTCACTCAAGAGGTGCACAAAGGCCCTAAAGCGCCCCTGTCCCGCCCCACTCACCATCCCATCCATTCTCGCACCCCTAACCTGCTCCGCCCATTGCTCCTACAGCAGGAGGCACCCAGTTTTCTAAGGCCAGGACCCATAATCCCGTGGGGCTGCGAGTTTGGGTGAGCCCAAAGGCTCATTGAGTGCTGGATAACTCTCTCCCGGACTCTAACTCTCTGTCTCATTGTTGCCGCCGCTGAGAAGAAGACAGACACAAATGGAGTTTGAATTTCAATGTGCCTAACGATTCAGAGAGAGAGACAGCAGAATATGGACTGGTGGGCATCCAGGCGTTAAGAGTACTTTCAAGGAGGCCATGGAGAAATGTATGCAAATACTGTGGGCGAGAGCCGGCTACCTCATCCCATTCATGAAAGTTGCAATGCAATATTTTACAGTTCATGTTTTATAATTTGAATTCTATTTGTAGTCTATTACTTAAGTGAAGTTATTGCATAAACTCTGGGAAAACATATTGAGTACTTCAACTTCCATTATTTTCCCCCCTGTTAGATGAATACAAGCCCAGCCCATGTGCTGAACTTTGGCCATCAGCTTTGTTCTGGGAGTATTCTCCAGGGTTGAAAGGGCACTTCACTTTCTATTTAGATATTCAAAGACATTTTGATGTATTTAAAAACTCCCATTGTTCTTTTAATATGTGAATATTGTTCTGTTGTAAAGACAAATTAGATTAAATTAATTCATTGTTCGTGCATTCATTCATTTCAGTTTACATTTGACTGTTTTTTTTACTGAAAATAAATCTTCCGTCAACAAAGTGCTTGGGTTGTGATAAATTGACAGACTTCTGGCACACGATTAAGTTCTAAAATCTTTAAGGCAGCTCACAAACACACACAAAGAAGTGCATGCACACTCACACAGTGAGCATTATGACTACTGGCACAGTCAGCAGTCCGGTTCTGCATGCAGCAGTGGAGGTGTGCATCTCGGCCCAGCAGACCCCTCATTGCTGCCTCTCTGCCTCTTATTTACCGGAGCTATCTTTCCCATAAGTCACCATTCCTGTATTCATAAATATCACGGACGCTATAACTCACTCGCCCCCTTTATGAATAAAGCCCCCAAATTTATGGTGATGGCTCTGAGGAACGGTGGCCTCCCTGGTGACAAACTTCCCCCAGTCTGTCACCACTGGCCCGGGCCGCTCAGGGCCCTCCATCAAACGCTCCAGATGGGAGCGCCACTTTAGCGTTCCCCGGTCGGTGACATCACCTCGCTGTGCCGCGCGGAATTGATGATGAAAGCAAACATATCTATCTTAACTCACATTTACCAAATCAATTTTATTTTTACAGACCCTCCGCAGGCTTATTGGCATATTGACGGTTTGCAGGCGGGGAGGGGGGGGGGGGCAACGGATGAGGGATGGTAAACGGGTGGGCATGGGAGAAGAGGGTGGAGAGGCAGGGGAGCTTAATGGCATTTACCATATTTAATGCAGAAGGATGTCATCACTGAATATCCATTCTGAATAATGTGGCATTTCATCATAAATTCTTTACAACTTATTTACTTAATGGAAAGAGTTATGGCTCGCTGTCAGGGTGGTAATTAAACATTGTGATACAGTGCTGCCTCGCCGGGATCCCATCTTTCCCCTCAATCCCCCCCACCCGCTTTCCCCCCCAGACACACACGCACACACACACACACACACATCCCAGCTCCTCAGCTTTTTAAATACATATTATTATTTAAGATCCCCATAAATTACCACCGGATTAAAATTCATGAAACCTCTTTTTCCTTTATTTCCTTCCCTGGGAAAAAGAATAACCCAAAGAGCTTGTTCAACCATCTGTAAATCTCCTAGAGAGGAACAGAGATTTTTTATTAACATTCTGTATAATGAAAATAGGCAAAAATGAAGTTTTTTCTCACTACAGTTTAAGAGACGTTTAAGATTTATATATTGCGTCTCAACCAGCAGTTGATAATGAGGGAGAAGTTGTTTCTTGGAGAAATGTAGTCCAGAGTGAAAAAAAGAAAGATATTTATTTTGATTTGGTTCGAGGCGCCAAAACCACTGAGTCAGAGCTGAAGAGCTGGAGAAATGCTCTATGATGCAAACCCAATGAGCACCAGTCCAAATCCAAAACTATTTATATGAGCCGAATGTTGATACCTTACCAACATGTTCTTAGTCAGCTTTAAAGTGCGGTATTGAAATGGTCTTAAAGGTTTGGGAGAATCTGGTAGGACAAGGACTGTTGTATTGAATCATCTTTTTATTTAAACCTGTTACTTTTCATTTTATAAACTGCATGGTCAGCAGTTCTTAATAAGCTTGGTTCTGTCCAACAAAGGGACAAAGGCCTGAGTATGAAGGACTAAATCCTCACATCCAAATTAGAAGGGATCTATTTCAGGAGACTTAATGAGGCTGATACTCTGCCAGCCCCTTCCTCCTACTCTATAAAACAGAACTAGCATGACACTGACAGAGGCCGCATCTAACCTTTGACCTTGTCCTGTGACCCGGTCTTCGATTTTTTGTGCCGGCTGACCAATATGTGATTTGCCAATGGCCGCACTGGGTCCCTAACCAGGATGAAAAGAGGATTTATGGCTTTTCATTTTAATTGAGTTAAGAGCACAACTTCAACTCCCTTTCTTTCAATGGCACTGAGCTCATATTACATCACTGGGCAACAAACAGCAACAACAGCTCTGTGGTCACTGGGCTAAATGTGAGCATGACGACATGGGAGAATATACATATATACATATATATATATATATATATATATATACATATATATATATATATATATATATATATATATATATATATATATATATATATATATGAAAAAGAGGCCTGATGTGAATGCCAATGTGTATATTGGCCAAGGTAAAGACCCTTGTCAGAAAGTGTACTATTACTGTTGCAGAAAATCCTTGAAACTGCAATTTCCATGTTTATACTTGTACCAAAGCTTAAGCTGCTGTTATAAGTAGAGCACATTTATTTATCTTAGCTACCATGTAATCTAACCTGAAACCATTGCAACCATTGAAACCAAATATGGTGACCACTCTAAAATTTAAAAAAAGCCAGTTTTTTTTGGATTGCAGTCCACTTATTGAAACATTCATTCTGTCAATCATCTGAGTGTGCGAAAGGTAGCGACTCTGTAAAGCAATCATTGTGGATTACATTGACAATATGCACATTAACTCTTCTTCATATATCCTGTTCCTACCTCCCAGCCTTGAGTGGGGTCTCGGAGACAAGGCATGTGCTCTCCTTCGTATGGTCCAAAGCGCTCTCCGATATCTACCCGCCTGTGGCTCCAGATGCCCAGGCCTCCGCCCGGAACCGCTGACTCTCGCAGTTCAAAGTCCAGGGGAATGGACAAATCTTCTTGGGGTAAAAAGATGCTCGGGTGTTGGAATGACAAGGAGTGCCGGGGTGAAGCCTCATCCTCGGAGAGCAGAGGGGACGCCGGGTAATCTGCCAGGGCTGAAGAAGGTGTGGGATCACCATCGGAGCCGCATACATCATCCAAGATGTCGGACGGGTAGAGGGCAAACTCATCGTCACCGTCACCTGGGGAAAGACACACAGGGAGTCTCAACGTGAGGGCGTTGCTCATATCTTTGTGAATAATGGATTACCACAAATATACAATGGCAATAGGTTATCTTTCCAATGTCATTGAATACGTTCCTGTCAGCACTGACAATTGAGTTAAACATACAAAGTGTACCTATATTAACTTGATAAGTTAGGAGAAGACAGGCGGTCCAACAGATACTACGATAACAACATGTAGGAGTGTCCCATGTGCAAAGACTTGATTTCATTTTCATTGGGCTGAGTAATAAACAGCAGTCGAGCTTTACGGGAGCACACTTGCTTCTAATGTCAATGTTATTCTTGTTTCTAGTTTCTTATCATTAGGTATGTCCCTGGCCTCGGAAAAACCCAACAGACACATATAAATTCATATCAAAATTTTAAATAACACCTGATATGCAAAACAGGCGTTTGGAGCTTAAACAAAACAAACTGCAGCAACAACATGGTGTGTTTGTCATTTGTTTGAGCTGATGCCAAGGTGGCTATGCAAGGTCTGCTCAGCATTGTACTGCTCTGACTGTTTTATATTTCCTTTTCCTGAACTCTTTCTCCACTGTACAGTGAAAACAGAGGGAAGCATACTGGGGTTAATTGTGAATAGAGTCAAACAGGACATAACAGTACGACCCTTGAACCATACTGAGCTTCTTCAGAGTGGCACACGCGGCTGGTGGAACTTCATGGTGGAAGAGGGATTGAACCATTCACAGTGTTGACACAGTGTGCAGGTGGAGCAAAGTAGCATTGTTCTCCCAAATGGGAGGACAGAGAGCACGTTAATCAGAAAGACGGATACATTTCCAATGCAAAGGAAGTCAGACAAGGAGAAAAGACAAGTTTGCATACCGACGATCGGACAGCTTACCAAACAGGCAAGCGTCCTTCGACTGCCAACCAGGTGTCACGCGAGGAGACGGAGAGACACTCAAAGCCGGAAACGATTCACAGGAAGCTGCGGCTCCCCCAGCGGCGCAAATCTGAGGTGGGCAGCGCCTAACGCAGGCTGACAGGCCACAGCGAGAGGGGGCTCTGCTAATGAGGCTCCACAACCCATCCCTGGGCTGAAGAACATTCCTAAAGGGCTGCCTGTGTGACACTGTACCGCTGCGCTGTCAGCCGTGGAACCTTTGATCCACACAGATACACACACACACTTCTTGTTCACTGGCCATGAAGTAACCGTGCTTCTGATTGACTGAACGGGTCACAGTGATTGGCCACAGGTGGTCATAAACTAACCTGCGAGATTGACTCAAGACCTGGACAAAGTCATTGAACTTTTCATGTGCTCTCACCTTTAAACTGCCACAACTTTTACCACTTTGCTTGACGAACAAGATAATCCAAGTGTGTTGCATATTAATATCCTTTAAAAATCTGCAAGGTCAAAGCACAATGTCTGGGGGAAAAGAAATGCACCACAATAGAAGTACAGGAGCTGTTTTCCTCCGCCGGTTAAGAATCATAATTCCCTGTGAAAACGTGTGTTTGCTGTGGGGAACAAAAACAAAACTATTCATGAACACATTGTGCTGAATCAGCTGTCTTTTAACAATGTTCTATGTTATGCATTATGCTCATGTATTTGTCAAACCAGATCTACAACTTAAGTATTTTTCACAGTTATTCCCTGCAGCAATATATGATCTCAGTGTCTACGCAACTATTGTGTTTGACACACACACTGTGGGCCCAGCACGTTCGAGGGGAATTTCTGTTAAATACGTTGCTGAGCCGAGCCGAGCATGAAACCCTATGTGGCTCTCGGAGTCAAGGTAATGATTTTCAGCACGGAGTACCGCGGTTATAGTCCTGGATGTGAAGGTTGCCATATGGTGGAGGGACGAGAGCTTTTAAAGGTAACTGTATCCCCCCATTGCTGTTTCTCCTTTGACATTTCCCCCCTCACACCGGTCTCAAAGTTTATATTTGATTTAGACCAGAAATTCCCCCGGTCCAATGGACTCCATGAGAGCATTTCGGCTCATAAACATATATGTTTCTGTAAGGTAAACGTTAGCAAAAAAGTAAATATGCTATGTTCAAAGGGAAAAAAAAATTGTGGTTTCATGTGCAGATGATTGATAAGTGAAAGGCCATAGCTGTACTTAGACATGTGGGGCAGTAGGGACACTTAGTACAGATGATTGGATGATGTGTGTGTGTGTGTGTGTGTGTGTGTGTGTGTGTGTGTGTGTGTGTGTGTGTGTGTGTGTGTGTGTGTGTGTGTGTATGTGTGTAATTCAGGGTGTCTCAGTCTACTTAAAGCAAATAATCCTGTTTGTTTGTTCAGTAATGGACATTACTTCATCACTGCAAGCCAACGCCCCTTCATCAAAGAGGGAGGTCCAAAATAATTCTGGGTAGCGAAGGGGAACTCCAGCTGGGAGCAGCACCATGACTTCAACTGCATTATCAACAGAGATAGCACACCATGATAGTACAAGAAAGCAAGTGTAAAGTAAAATAATGAAGAAAAAAAAGCTAATCTTTGATGTTGATCTATCTGAAAGACAACACGGAAGATTTAGTGAAAAATAATGAGGAAAACAGTATTATCTCCTCATCAAAATCCCTCATGGACATCAGAAAATAGATCACGGCACTATGCATAAACACAGATATGCGCACATGGATGTGTCCCGTGTATTCAAATGCTTGCGCTTGACACCAAATTCATTAATTTTTATTAAGGAGGGAAAACATTTGTTCTCGGGCCTGCTATCTGCATGGGTGGAATGATTTTCACCTCTGCCACGAGGTGTTGGGCGGACTCATACATCACACGATTACCCCGAGCAGCGAGCAGGGCCGCCATCATCAGGGAGTGAATTAAAGATGATAGAAGGAGCTATTAATCACTGTGACAAAGCCCTTAATGGAGGTGTGACCCAGCCACTGCTGACGGGACGCCGAGGGGACGCACCCACGGGACAAATGGATACATATGTTTACAGAGAGAAATAACCTACCTGTGGACATAGTTAACCCAACCCCCCGCTCTCTTTTTTTCTTGCAAAAATACCTGTCTCTTGCTACATTTACTCACTTTACTCTGTCGCCTCTTATGTGTGAATCAGGTAAACTCTACCCCTCTATCCTGCTTATCTTTCACATTCCATAATAAAGGAAAGTAACAGGGTCTCGACTTGTCAAGTTTCTTTTTTTCCATTCTGTATGGTGAATTATGTATGTATACTCACATAATCTGACTGATGTATACTGTAAAATGTGCCAACAACAGGTTTGCTAAACCTAATTGAACTTTTCTGCTCCAGTTCCTCCACTGCATCTCTGCTTATAATGCACATAGCTAGACAGGCGATAACAATACAGTAAAATGTGTAAAGTGGGAATATTATTTATCTACTTAACCTGGGCCCAATTCACAGACCACTTCATCTGGCCAGATAGAGAGCTCTAACAGTTGAGTGATGGGGTCTTAGATCATAAAATATGGAAACGAACTCCTCACCTTTAGAGGACTGGCCCTCGTGCTTATCTGTAGACATCATTTGTTGCCTGTGATAACAGACAAATGGGACGGGGAGGCTTACCCTTTATATTGCAGGTCAAACATAATCACACATGATCCCCTCCATTAGTCATCACATCCAGATTCTGAAACTGAACTCTTCATCATTCCTTTCTATTTCTATCTCAACACCAGAAAAAGCATGGGCGTTTGTGCTGTTTCTTCAACGCTATGTAATACTTTTCCTGGTTTAGAACCAGAACCACAGTCGAGGTATACGTTTTCTTATTATCATATTTACCGCACTGCTGCTAAACCAACTTAGAAATTGTTTGGGGCATTCAAAATTGGTGGGAGGGGCCTAGGGGGCTCGGGCACGATTGCTGTTATTGCATGTTGATTAATTTGCCTGAAAAATGAGGATGCCCTGAGGGAGATGTAGGCGTAGACATCTGAGAGACAAGTCATTGTGACGGAATTCAAAAGGAAATAAAAATAATTATCTTTAGTTGGTTAATTTGAACGCTCTTACAGCTACTGCCAAACAGAAAATGGCTGCTGTTGATTTGCTAAGCACAGTTAATTACAGTGCATCAGTTTGTGCCTAGATTCCCTCAGCAGGGTGTATAGGAGAGCGTTTGGAGCCCCATGCCCTCGGGAGAGGCAATAAGCTTCCTAATTAACTCCGTCTTTGTGCTTAATGGAGGCCTGAGCGCCGCTTGTAGGGATTCTTTTGGTTGTGGGTCCATTGGGGTGACTGTGGTACTCAGTGATACAAACCACAAACATTCATAGCCTTAGGTAGCTGTGTGTGTACAGTCCTGGCCCATTGTCCATAATTTATCTCTTAAATGTTTTTCTTCAAGGAAAAACAATTAAAGCGGCAAATTTACAAATAAAATAGGACATTTGTCAATGCTGCTCTCTTTACCATTTTGTCTTTTTCAAACAGTAAAATATCCATTAAAGATACATATAAAAATATAACATTGTTAAAGAAAAGCAAAGGTCACACTTCATAGCTGAATTAACATTATTTTAAAAAGATGAAATGTAACTATCGTTGATTTTAATAAACTTTCATGCTCTTACTTGAATGCCTTTATTTAGACCCTAAAAGCCTAAATTAAATACCCTTTAAATTAAGGACAACAACTAATGCTGCAGGTACTGTAATACAATTCCATTAATGCAGTTATATTAACAAATCCACACATTCATTTGATCACAAACAGGCACTCATTGTATAAACTGTACACACACACACACACACACCGGATTAACAAGAGCACAGCTCTTTACGCAGTCTTAATTAACGAGAGCATTGTCTCTGTTTTTTCACCCTTATGTTAGTCAACTGCTCAGCACTCCAAATGGAAAACACTCCATTAAGGGCCCTGGGCTGAGTTACCAATTAAGACCGCACAACAAACTGAAACTTAGAGCTGGTCCCTCTGTGCGCACACACTCACACACAGACACCTAATTAATTAGCATTAGTTGTGATTAATAATGAGGGTCCTTTAATGGTAAATCTACAGCTCCGATGGCAGGCTGACACAACAAAGGGGTCTGTGTGCGCGGCAGGATTTATCTGGGGAGCTGCTCGGGGATTTTAACATGTTTCTTACAGGCCTGACAAATGGCCTATTAATTATCTAATGTTGTCCGACAACAGCCGCTTGATAAAGATGTATGTTTGGACAGGGTGAGGAGGGGAAGATACCGCAGAGGAAAAGAGAGAGGGGTGTGTGCGTCAGTGTGTGTGTGTTGGCTTGTTTGCATACAAAAATAATTAAAGAAAAATATGCGAGACTTGTGGAAAATCATACAGTTGTAGACTACCAAGTGGCACGCACATGAGCACATGATTTAGCATGTTCTCCAAAAAATAATAAATCTTCCTTTCGAGATACATTTGTGTCAAAAGACAAATGGCTGTGCTTCTGTTTATGTCGTTGTTTGGGATAATCAATATGAAGGATTAACAAAGCACATTTATTTTTAATGAAATGTAAATGAATGAAGTCTCACGTCCATAGGTTACGTACTAAAACCACAATCAATATGATCAACGCAGAAGCCTCAACAACAACCAAACCACTTCACATCATTAGCTCTCTAATAACATGGAGCATATGGGCAGCTCGCTCTCTTTCCCTCTCCCTGATTCAATCTCAGTCCAGAGTCTAATTTGTGGAGTTTATCTTCTGGCTGTATGTTGACAGGTGTTCCTAAGTGGGATGCCAGTTGCCAAATGATTTTTTATGATTGTTTTAGCCACACATTTGGGCTAATGAGATAGGATCCCAGTCGGACGCTAACTCAAGCCTGTCAAATGTAAAGCAAACAGAATAACAACCCGGCGCTCACATTGTTTCCACAAGCCATACATCAGCCGGGGCGTAGAGGGAGGGCCCTCCGAATCACACGCTGACCCCGGGATAGAGAAGATGAGAGGAAATAGTGGGAGAAAGAGGGGGGTACAAATGGAGAGGCAGGGGAGAGGATATAGAATCTTTCTGCAAATGCAGTAATCAGGGTACTGTAATAGTAAGAAACAAAATTGTAACCATTACGATTTAAAATTAGGTGAAAGAAATGATCCTAAACCCTTTGTGCCTCTCCATATTCTGCCAGTAACGTTGTGCTTACTTGATGTATGAGAGCATTTGCTTATCGTATGCTTGAGTTACTGACAAATTCACAAACTTTTGAATGTATTGGTTTGCCCGTTTTCTCCTTTGAAGTGTTGTGTCGAAAAAAACGTGTGGATACAGATAATTAATCCCATCATGTCTTCTGTCTTCTGCCTCGGAATCAATCCAAACTCAGCACTCCCAATCCTGCCACCCCACACCATCCGAGGCTTTTGATTAGTTTGTTCTGGGCACCTGTGCCATTCCTTTCATTGATCTTCCTCTTCCGCTACCACAATCCCTCTGTTCTTTTAAAAGGAAACAACAGGGATGTCTGCCCCAAAGAACAAAGACAACCACTCTCCACTCAGTACCACTGGAAGGTGAAACAAGAACACAAACATGCCAATCAGAAAGCAGAAAGCCACATGTATTACTTAGTCCAAAAGTAAAACCAAATGTGTATCCCAAAGTTGCATTAGCAACAACACAATGCATGTCAACGCAAACATGCAAAGATGCATTCTCTCTCACCCTCTCGTCGCTCTCCCTCTTTCGCTTTCATGTCATGGCTAACTGCCATTGGGCCCTAATATAATTATGGCTCACAGTTGTGCACATTTGAGAAATTGATTCCTTTGATGAAATGTGAGCGAGGCAGGTCCAGGCAGAGCAGAGAGAGAGAGAGAGACGTATATCCGCAGTGGTTGCTGCCAGCCCCCCAGCCCTGTGGAAGGCCCCCTGGGTACCCAACCGCCAGCTCAACCTGGCCCGGGCTGTCCCAGTCGTTAAAAGAAATGATAGCATATGCGCTTTGTTTAAGCTTGATGTCTTCATAATGTATTACACAATTAGATTGATTTGACAATTTCCATTATACTTGATCAAATATTTATGCAGGCCTGAGGATGCTAGTTCTTATCAAAGGGGGCGGATCTGCAGTGCAGATGTGAGCTGTGGTCTGCAGCGGGAAGGCCATCAGTCAAGTAAAGCTGGGCACAAATTGCAGGTAAATGCAACCCGACTACTTGAAATTTCTATTTGTATGTTTAATGTTTTATTTTGTAAGTCATGCAAGCAACCTTGAACTCAGTCTGTCATTGTTTGACATTAATAATGAGGCACACAGGGTTGAGATCAGATGCACAAATCCAAATTGTATATCTGTGGATCAATAACCATGTCCAGATCGGTTTGTGTGCTGTATAAACACTGAACACAGAAAAAAAAGCCTGGTGGGCATTGAGTTCGTAATGCTGTTGGCCACCCTGCCAAGAGAAAACAACAAACATTTTGGCTGCACACATTTCTGGCTGCGGCACATTAGCTTTAGATTTGCCTAAGTTGAAACCTGTAAAGCCAATGTCAACTGTCTGCTGCTATCAGACAGTCATCCATCGCGCTGTTAGCCCTGAAGTATAATTTGGTCAGGGGGTTTGATCACGTCACAATATCTATGTTATAAGGTCTATAAAACTCATGTCCAATGTGTACTTACATTATATTATACTGTATTAAAGTCTAGGAAACTCTCACTTTCTTTCCCAACTTTCTGCATCAGCTTTGTATATTAAAACACAAGGCAGAAACGCCAATACAGTAAATAAATCAATTCAACAATACATTCAAATGGCTCATGCTCAGAGGTGAGTCTCCTCTACCCTTCTTTCCTCCCTTATTCTCTCTTTTTTTATACCCTGGATGTCTCCCTCTTTCTCACCTGTCTCCCTTCTCCCTCCCCTGTCCCCTTCACACCCTTTCTACGAACCTCTCACCATGCACAGCCACCCCACATCCATCACAGCCCAGAAATTTAAGGAGCCAAATTGGCCTCATCTGTCTCAATGTTGGATGCAGATGGAGTTTCTTCTGCTGAGGGAGGTGCAGTTAGTCACCCCTACTGCCCCCACCCCTTCAATCTACTGCCTTAAAGCCAAGCCAGCCTGTGCCGGTCCCACCACTATAGAGCCACGTTATGAGGCCGGCGGCTGGAATAAAGAGGGCGCGGCGGTGAAGTGACCACTACACTGACCACACATACACACTTTGCTTTATTCACTTTTCTCTCAATCACATTTCTCTTTTCTAGTTTCCATCTCGCTCTCTCTATTTCGTTTACCCGCTCCCTTACTTGTGCTTACTCATATTGCCGACGCACAACCTCCGCGAACACAGGCGGCGGTGGCCGTAGCGCAGCCTGCAGTGGATTCCCGAGCAGCCTGGTCAGAGCTGGCTCGTTAATAAAGGCCCTAAATGAGGCAGCATGCATAAAACATGAAGCGCTGCGTGCTGCCGTAATGAACTGCTGCTCCATAATTGCATCTCGGAGCCGTAAAATGAAGACAAAATATTCGAAGAGGGATTCTGTCACCTCTCTGCAGACGCAACACTAATCACAGGCGTTCGGCGGGGCCCTTGGGGTCTCCCCTTGACAGAGAGCAGGGGCTAAACGCCCAGGGCGGCGACATTGGCAACACCCTCCAAGTAATGGGACATAATTGAATAATTGCTGATTAGAAAATAGGGGAGAGGTAATAGTATAACAGTGTCCAGTGTGTTATCTGAAACGATCCCATTGGGAAGGAGAATATGATGATATGGCACATGAATGAACAACTATATGGCACATGAATGAACTATATATATATATATATATATATATATATATATATATATATATATATACACACACACACACACACAACTACTGTGCCTAACACCTACTGGAAAATAATTCAATTAATTTCGGAGTCTGTTTATGTGCCTGAAATTATTGTTACGGGATAATAGATGAGATGAAGCAAATGCTGGAATAGAATAGTGTTGTTTGTACCTGTTTGTGGAACCAGATGGGTGAATTTATTAGGAGAACTCAGACAATCTGTTAGACACAGGAAAATAAACTGAACTGACCAAGTAAGCAATCAAAATGTTCAAAATTACATTTAATTTATTAAGAAATAATCACGTAAAAGAAATACAAACAAAAGACCAATGTCTGAATGCACGCGCACACACACACACACACACACACACACACACACACACACACACACACACACACACACACACACACACACACACACAGACAGACAAGCAGGCCTCCAGATGAGAGATTGGAGTCCCACCCAGGGGTGTCACCCAGACAGTTAGAGAGTTGCTGTAGTGACAGGGTGGCTGCGGTGACATAATGAAGGTGGTGTGGTTGTCACAGGGGGTCAGTGGTGATCACACTGCCCAACTGGGGAGGAGGGGTGAGGTTAGGGACAAGTATAATGAATCCCACCAATGACAAATGGCCCTCAACTCAGGACTGAGGCATCTGACAAACTCAAACTCATCACTTGGACACCTTTAACACACACAACTGACACGACTAGGAACATGGGCGCGCGCGCGAACACACACACACACACACACACACACACACACACACACACGCAGTGATGCAACAAAGATACATAAACATTCAGTGTCCCATTTAAATAGATTGAGTGAATGATCAGGATGCTACTAAATCTCCATTGCTCTTGTATCTCCTTTCACAAGCTTCTCTTTTTGGAGGGGAAACCTTTAGATATTTAAAAAGCCTTGTCTTTCATTTCTTTGCTCAGATTCATTTAATAAATCTTTTCTCTCACCTCCGGCTGCCACTTGAAACTGTTGAAAAAGCTGTTGTGGCACTATAGTGGCAGGTCAGAGGTTATCAATACGGGTATTGTTTAACATGCACAATGATTCACATGAATGCAGAGACCCCCCCCCCCCTCTCAGCCCTCTCTTGCACTCTGAAGCATGAGCATATACAGGCTGAACAGGCCTCATCCAGATTTACCAC
Source organism: Clinocottus analis (assembly GCF_023055335.1). Classification (NCBI taxonomy): domain Eukaryota; kingdom Metazoa; phylum Chordata; class Actinopteri; order Perciformes; family Cottidae; genus Clinocottus; species Clinocottus analis. The sequence goes on along the minus strand of NW_027175931.1, from coordinate 7,585,750 downwards.
AGAAGGTACCGGTACTCCTTTACAAAACTGAATTCAATCATAAACAAGGTCTGTGTTTGGTAAAGAGAGAAAAACTAACCATTGGAAAGCAGGAGTATTTTCAAATGTGACAAGCTGACCACCTACTAGCAACCTGACATCCTCCATTTAATATTTTTGGATATGAATAGACTTTGTCTGAGGGTTTCTTTTCCACTCACAGGGTCTGCTTGCCTCAAGCACTACCACAGCAGCACGCCAATTCCACCTTAACTTTGTTACAGAACTTGTTACATACAATAATGTCCGCGGCAGCAGAGACTTTCCAAACCACAGTGTGACATGTGGAATAGACCCGGGCATGGAAAGGTCCTGGAGAGGATGTTTGTTTAATGATTGTTGGAAGGCTAGCATTCAGCCCCGCGCCCCGAGCAACAAAATCCCCCTCGGAGCACTGAAGCTGTTTATGTTATTTGTTATGGATGTCAATTTCCCTCTATTTGGGAGGTGATATAACTGGGCAATACAGAAGGATTGTGCTATTGTATGGGGATGGTTGTCTCTGTGTGTAATACACTACGCAGCTCTGCATGTAAGTCTGCTCATGAACACTGTGGATCATTGTCAAGACTGAGAAGGGCATTCAGCCTCACCTGCCACTTCAGAGATTTGAATGTTGAAACCTCGTGACATCGCGAATAAAAAAAAAAGTTTGTAATCATGCAATACTATTTAATTAAATTTATTTAATACAGATGATGCAATTTAAAATTGATATATGTTGGTAATAGTTATTACACATATTGTGTAAAGACTGGACACTTTGGATGGCCGATGCAAAAAATTTAAGCACAAAGAAATTCAAAACTTCCTTCCATTAATTTTCTTATATTTTGCACTATATCAGAATAGGACACACTTGTATTCTTACCTGCATTTTATGCCTGTAAGGGAATGCGAGTGTGTGTTAACGTGTGCATGTGTGGGGAGGAGGATAGAGAGTGGACACAAATGGAGAGTGACAGCTGCCAAATGACAGTGAGATTGAGGTGGGAATGCAGAAGGACAATGAGGGAAGGAGAGGAACATGACAGTAACAACAACTCAGATTAGACTGAGATCACACACACGAGCAAACACACACACACACACACACACACACACAGACGCAATCCAAAGCACATCACCGGTCATACCCAGGGGGTGGATGGGAAATGCGGTCCTGTAACGAGTGCTCAGTGTGTCATTCAGACAGATGAGAAAGATCACAGAAACCCCCCGTTTCTTCTTCCTAATTCAAACAAACGGGGACTCTAAGCAGAGCCACATGGCCTCATTTAATGACTGACATTTTGTTTAAGAACCATCCATAATGACCTGGTTTGAATTTAAATACTTGGTGTTTATTTCACAATGAGCTGCCAATATTCACCAATGAAAAATTCCAAAGGGCTTGAGTGACTTGAAACTGTTGACTTCATGCTTTTTCTCTCTCTTTGGTTTTCCTGTTTTGTACATATTTGGAGTGGCATGCCTGTGGAATTACTGACAGATTGTCTGTCCATGTCAAGCATAAAGTAAAACAGATTATCAGGAGGTCTCTAACACTAATGCATTTGATATGGCATTATTTCTACAAGTGTGGTTTAATCTTTGCTCTGACGGAATCAAATTTTACCACAATTCTTATTTTGCTCAGGGTGCATCCCTCTATATTTGACAGCTCTATTGACTGAGCAAATTTGATCCATGAAAGCCATGTATCTTTTTATTAGCATGGCTTAATCTGGTATGTCGAACATCATATTAGGTTAGTGTAAAAAAAAAAACACTGACTTAATCTTATAATAATTATGCACTGTATGAAAATGCAGAAAGTTTCAACACAGTGCATATATTTAAAGAGTTTTCTATAAAATCTTAACGAGGCAGCACAGTGCAATGCGGCCTCTTATATACCACCAAGAAAAACATCTTAAAATAACTATATTGACCAGGGAAATAAAGCAATTACAAATCACAACAGCACAAAGATTAAACTTCTTTTGAACCACTTGATACATTGACAATCCGGTAAAAAAAAAAGTGCCAGAATGGAAAGCATCCCCCAAAGACATTGCAAGTGTTGCAGCCAATTAATAAGTGCCTCATTGGAACCTGCTGCATGGTCTCGCATAGCCAAAAATCAATCAAGGTCCACTTTTTTTTCATATTGATGGACTACGTTGAGTGAAAGAATGCTAACTCCAAACTAACAATGCCGCAGCCATGTACATAGATGGAAATCAATTGTAATTAAAACTGAACAAGTGTTCCGCTTTATACACTCAAAGAGTGCATTGGTCATTAAATACATTTTCATCAGTTATCAGTTAAAGGTTTTAAATTAAGTGCATGGCTTCTGCCTCCTTTGGGATTGCTCTCTATGCTTCCACACTTCTGCTGCAAATTTACCCGGTGCTTGCTTTGCAATCAAAAGGCAGCAAAATTAAGTATCAAACAAGTTAATGTTATGTGTCACTCTCCAAAACGATCGGTATTAGAAACACTTAATTAAACTTACAAATTCAAATGTACTAATCAGTTTGCGGCAGAGTGGGCGCTTGTTTTTCCCACATGAAACGCCACGGCTGGCCAGCCAGGCCCATTGCCTGCTCATTAACATGAAGGTGTGATTTGCATTTCCTGATGGACTGTTCCAGTTTTTAATATCCCCCTTTCTGCTTGCCCCCTTTCTTGCATCAATCATGGAAGAAGGAGGCCACCATAGGCCACTATTAACCCTCCAAATCTGCCACAAAACAAATATTACAAGAGTTCACTAATTTGGAGATCAAATAGCCACTTGTCCATTATATAATTGAAATGAAGGTGGAGTGTTGCACTTCTGAAGAGCTCTATAATTACCAGCTGTTAATTGCACACTTGTGGTGTCTCACTTTTAATTAAAAAGAGCGGCTCGTTGCTGGACGATAAGCAACGGTGGAGAGGCGGCGGTTTAATCAACAAAGCCAGAGGAATTTGTTTCTGCTGTGGCCAGCAGCGGGTTGGAGAAATCTTCAAATAACCCAGGGAGATTAAAACGTGTCCATTAGGACCAGTCAGGTTTTATTTGGGGTGGCAGGAGCGAGGTGCATTTGAAGTCGTCCCGCTGCAGAGTCCTCTGCGAAGCGCGGCTGGGGGTGTGGGTCTAATCAGTCCGCTGCTGGCCCTGAGCGCTCAAGTGGAGGAATTGGACCCCGCTGGTGGTGAGAGAAGGAAGGGAGGAAAGGAGGGAGAAAAGGACGGAGGGAGGGAGTGGAGAAGGAAAAGCCTCCCCTCCCCCGCACCCCCCCGCCGCTCTCCCTTTCCTTTCCTCTTCTCTCACTTTCTCTTTTCCTGTCTGAGTCTAATTGACTTTGTTTTGAGACTGGTGTGACAGAGAGCCAAAAAAGTCTTTAAACTCTGCGTCTTGCTTCTGGAGTTGGGTGTTTGCTTCGCACATTAGTCACCGAAACACGGCCTCGCAATCTGTACAAGCATGAGATATCTCTCCAGGATGTGTCAGCGCCCTTAGACAATACACAAACAACCTCAGGTCCCTTTTGGACATACCGGAGAAAGCCCTTCCACCTATTTCATGACCTTTTGAACTATGGCAGCACAATATAAACTAAGAAGAAGAAGAAAAAAAACTTCTGTACTTGAGAGTCCCAACATGTGGCTATAACTCACACTGTGTTTATATGACTGAGACAGTTACCTTGGTCAGCAACTCTGGGCAGCTGCCAGGCCTCCGAAGGCTCTCGGTGCACCAGTCGCATACAGTACATGACTACCAGAGTGCGATAACCTCATTCACCCTGTCTCTGACCCCTCCGCTCCCTCGCTGATAAAACTGTCTGCCAGGAAGTGTCCTTCACTACGCTTCCTCCCTCTCATGCTCAATCAACACCTGTCATCACGACAATCAACCGCCATGTAAACGCACTGCCTCTGTCTTCACATCCAACACCAAAAAAAAAAAAAAATTGAATAATTTATCATCGTGTCTAAAATAAATCTTAAAATTGTCTTTACATACAATTTCATTCTGGTCTGGATTATATGTAATAAATAAATAAATCAATAATGTAATCAAAGAACTAATAACAGAATCACTAGGGGCTTCCCAGACCCCCTGAGTGTCGCAACTCTTTTAGATAAAGGGCTCTGGGTTTATCTAAGGAAACAGTCGCTAGGGCGAGGATGGTCTGGCCTCACTGACAGATTAGTCCAGGCCAGGCCCACTTCCTGCCTGCTGAGGACACTAATTAGAAGGAAGGACTGACACCACAATAAGAGCTGACAGTTGAGTGCACTTAGTACAGCTTCACACAATGCACCGCTGTATTACAACAGCAGCCACGCTAAGCCATCAATTTCATCATATTAGCGAGTGCTTATCTGATGTGACAAAGTTAACCTGGATGTTGTTTTGGACAGAAAAGTACAAGAGTGCTGAGAAAACTGTGAGGGTGCTGATTTATTAGTGGAAGAATGCAACGTGTTTTATTTGAAATTGTATCAACCTCACCACCTCATCTCTCTCGCTCTCTCTCCCTCTCTCTCTCTGGCCCCCACCCACACTCTACCTTCTCCTAGACACGCACACACACTCACACCGAAGGAGACAAAAGTCATTGTGAGCCTGACCAGTTCCCAGTGTTAATGACATCCTGTTTACAAACACGGTGAACAGTGTCGCAGGGGTCATGGGCACTCACACCCTCACACCCCGAGTCTGTCTGAGTCTTATATCTTATCCTTCTATTCAAATGACCTTTGACCCAATGAAGCATTCAGCATAGGCAACCACGAGGGGAAAGATGAGTGCTCAAAAAGGATGTTGTTCATTTGACAACACTGCTGCAACAACTGGAACCAGAAGCATGCAAGTGCATAAAACCCGATGCATGAATAAGTATGAAGGATGCTTGCACTAACACCTGAACTAACCTCAAACTTTGCTATTTTTATAATCCCTGAATCACCAAATGAGGGAAAAATCTGCTATTACCCAAAGGGCAGATACACAGTGGTCACACGTACGTGCACGTAATGGGCTGAGCTGTTTTACAACACCAGCATGAGTAGAGCTATTGTTTTATTTTGAGAGGTGCTGGCTGTTATTGGATTGTTTTACACTAGCAGGGAGGATTTTTATTCCAGAGGAGCTCTGCGTGGTGTGGAGTGAGTCAGAGAGAGAGAGGGAGAGAATGTGTACGCACATGTGTGGCACTCTTGTTTAACGGCATAGGAGTGTGTGTTAGGGCTGAGCTTCCGTTGGTGTTTATTTATCAGGAAGCTAATGTCGCTCCCACTGAGGGCCAGCAGGGGTCCTCAGGTACAGGTGGTCTGTCAGCACGTTAACCCAGAGCCACACCACCGATGTTTGCGTGAAAAGATTTGCACTGTATATTCAACATTACCCTTAAAAATGTGATTATTGTAGCAACTTTTCAACATAATTCTCCAGGACACCTGGAACATAATGGCAATATTGCATTCATGTCTCTTTTTACTCACGCACTGTAATGTATGAAATAAATCATTAAAAATTACACAGAGTTCGTATGCGCGCGTCCTCTTGTAAACACACTTGCATATTATGCTCCTTCGTGCATTTCCCCGCATCTGTAACTGCGTGCGAGGTAAAACATGCTGAATGTGAAAGTGGAAAAGCGGGCATTTTCAGGGGGCTCTCTGTGGCGGTGCCAGCGGGCGTAGCAGTACGTCAGCGCAGGTCGGGCGCTACAATGTGCCTGTCAGTTCACTGGACGTCCCAAAGGAGAAGGGCAAGAGGCAGCCCCCCCCCGCCCCTCCCAACCTTACCCATCCATCATTATGACACCGCAAGCTGCAGTCATGGGAAACCCACCGCTGGCCAGTCGCTTTGGACCAGAGCTGGGAGGGGAAGGGGGCGACAGGACTCTCCATCCATTAAAAACACATTGTTTTGTTTATTATAACTGGTTAATGAGGTTGAAGCAAAGCTTTGCTTTGTTTTTCAAACACTTCCAGAGGGGATTTGGAGGCAGACCCGTTGCCATGTTTAAGCGAAACAACTTATAAGTGCCTGGGTGTTTTATAATGGATGTCTATAGATTTTATGAGACTGGAGTTGGCCATGTTCGGAGTGAGATCCTTGGTTCTTGTAAAATGAATCGTTTTTAGGACTTCTCTCCATATGCTGAGCTCAGACTCCGAAAAAACCTTTTCCTTCAGCTTTCCGCCCCTTCTTCCTTTTCTCCAAACCACCACCATTCTCATTTTCTGCTCGCCAGCAGCTCATGAATCCAACAGAAGTTTTTTTTTTGACACTTCAGCCAACGCTAACGACAGACACGGTTGCTAATCAATGGTGGCCAACAACTGTGTACCCCTGCGGCAATCCTTCGAAAGCAGCCAATAAAATAGTTTAAAAAGAAGAGAAAACAAAAGACATGCTGCATCTTTCATCAGTGAGAACTGGTACTTTTGATCCATGGACAATGTATTTATACAGAGCAAAAATAAATAACACTGACAAAGACAGAAGACTGTGAAATTTGGGACTAAAAAGTAGCATGCGTTAGCAGCATCAGCGGTTTGTGGAGCCAGAGGCCCCCCGTCTCCCTGTCTGGTGGAGATATGAGAGAAGGCCCACTCCCTGTCCGGCCGCAGCAGGGGCCGAGGCTGCCCGCTGACATGCCTACTTTATTTGTTAGTATTAAATCACTTGCACTTTAACTCAAGATGCTATCTACCGGGCGTTAAGATCTTTTACAGTAGCGAGTGTGCGCTGCTTAAATGTGAAACACCCTCGAGTGACACACATGTATTCACAGTATGCCAGAGGTGTGTGCATGCACGCAGACACGCAGTCACACAAAACAAACGCACGTATGTGCACATACGCAGACACAATAGAGTCCCGTACTGGACGTGATTGTTGGTGGAGTGGACACACAGGCAATCGGACTTTACCCCACCCTGACTGCAGGCCACCCATCAGTCACCAAGCACACTGCACCACCAGCTCCACCATCAGCTGTTTGCTTTAGGAAGGCGACTCAAAGCCAATTAAAACACACTAAGAGCCGTGTCCGACTTGTGTTTGGAAAGATAATATATGTCCAGGAGTCCGGTCAACACGATGTGAGCGAGTAGGTGAGAGGGAAGCACTCTACATCATTGTCTCTGAATGCACCGCGTCATTATCGCACAGACAAGATACTTATCTTTGACTCTGTGCTAAAGCAGAAAAAACAGACCTGAGCTTGATTCCAATTTTTATGCCCTTCACAAAGAATACTATTATCTCGGATCTCTTATGGTCCCCAGATGTTTCTGCTGCTTTAAAAAAATCTGCCTGTGCATTAGGCAATATACAGATGGCACTTTTAACTGTCAAAACTGGACCAGTGGCTCACTCTCGAACATTAATCATCAAAAATTAGTAGCCTAATACACAAATGTGAAACACATGGTCTTACCATTATGTAAAAATACATACAGACATACATGGAGACCTTTCAGGGAGTGAGAACACACACACACACACACACACACACACACACACACACACACACACACACACACACACACACACTGTGCTGATATGAGTGGTGGTGAGTGGTGAGCAGAGACGGGAGCTCCATGTCTGTTCAGTGTGTTTTAAGAGTGTTTAAATGAGTGAAAAGTCAGTTATGGCTTCCAGATGGGGGCCGGTTTGATCCGGATCATTCTGACAGGCCTGGACTTTGATGTGCTGCTGCCTATTACTGACATTACAGGGAGACAGGCATATTTCTCCCTAATCACTTCCAACTCTTACGGCCTGCACTGGCTTGCCACACCAGAACTTTGTGTATGTGTCTGTGTATTAATGCCAGTATTTGCTTTTTGGGAGGGTGCCTGTATTTGATGTGCCATATGAAAAGACTATGTGGCCCACGTGCCAGTGTGCGTATGAGAGTGCAAAATCGGCGGTGTTAATGCATACATTCATAACAGAGCCCGCGGCGGCCCAGCATGTCTGCGTTTGCGCTCAGGTTGTATTTTAACCTGATTTTGAACGTCCTCCTGACATGATTCATCATAAACCCTGAGTTTCTAATGAAAAGACTAGAGAGCAGAGTATAATGGCTTCATTTATGCTGAGGGTAGAACTCCCTTGGAAACATTCATCTTGTCAGGCAGGTTAAATATAGTCCAGACAGACAGACAGAAGGGAATAATTCCTCCACTTCCCTCTCCACCCACACTCCCAATAAGCCCAGTGGAAGTCATTTCTCAGTGACCACAGAGGAGGAGGACCAAAGGGGAAAAGGAGCGCCACTCTGCTCCTCACTAATCACTCTGTGACCCTGGGACCACCCCTCCGCTACCCCCTCGCAAGTCTCCTCTTTTCTCTCTTCTCCTCCTCCTCCTCATCTCCTGTTTTTTTGGAAGGACTGTGGAAAGGGATGAAGAGTGGAGGAGTGAATCAGGCCGAAGTTCCCCTCTTTATCTCCCAAAGGCAGGGGAATGCCAAGGGGCTGGCGCTTTGGAATCCGCTGTTTTGTCTGTCTCTAGAGGAGAGCTGGGCTGAGTCCACTTGGAGTGTGGAGGGCCCTTCAGCAGACAATGGTGCAGCCCGGGGACAAAGTGAGCCCTTGATGAGGGATCTGTGGAGAGGTGCAGGTGTCTGAGGTGAAGAACGGTCTCTCAGGCCTGACCCACTTATCTCCAGCAGCCCCTGTCCTCTCCTCTCTTTCACCGTTACCATCCTTGATCACATTCGTCCAAAACAAGAGCTTCTTCAGATTCTTTAAAATGTACAAACTCCTCACTTTGCTTTGCTTAGAAATGCCACCAATGTCTGTCAAACTTATACATGGAATTAAGCAAAGAGACCTTGGTCTCCTCATACAAGGGAGGAAAACGCCTTTGACCCCAGGGCTTCGCTCCACATTCCTGGTAATTGCACTTTATCATACTGTGTGCTGGAAAAAGCAAACATCTAAATAAACCCTGTCAACCCATGTTGTCCATCTGCCTGCAGATAAGATGAAGAAAATGAGGCATGTTCCATAAACACAAACATAGAGGGATCACAAATCAGTGGTCACAGTCACCACAACCATAAATTAGCCTCGGAACCATTTTTAGCATTGAAGTCAAGCAGGGAGAGGACAGTAAAAGGAGGGGACAACCCACTCTTTAAAATCTCATCACTGCTGTCATTGTGGGCTCCGCACCACGAAACAACACTGGGATAACATCTACATGAGCTGGAGAGCGAAAACAACAAAGATGTGACCGCTAAAATGCCGGATGGCTTCTGATGGAAGGGCTGGGTGAGCCGGCAGAAGAAGAAGCTTCAGTGAAGCACAGGACCGAGCAAGGCCCGGCCCCCTAGTGGAAATGTTTCAATAGTTTTCTGTCAATCACAATCCAAACGAAGGGTCATTTCCACAAATGTAAGATGTTTTTTTCCCCCTCTAATTAAAGAAGTGTATTTAAATTGTGTTCTTCGGGGGAATCTTGGTTCTGGCACATCAACAAGTTTATTAAAAAGACGAAAATAAATGGCTGTGTTTTGTTTACAATCTCTTCTCCCTCAATTAGACTTTACCTGTCCTGACATCTTGTGGAATATCTCATGCAGGATAACAAATGAATCCCTCAGATATTCATTCTACAATGCTTTCCCTCCACATTACATGAGCCGGAGCCTCCGGGAAGACATTACCTTTGTGCGGGAGCTCCTGCAACATGAAATTGACAAATTGACAACAACGTCGGCTCACAGGAGCCAGCTATGTGTATTATGCTACTCTAACTCTCCTGCTTGAAACATGTAGGCCCCTCCACGACCAGATTTATCTTGTTTTCAAAACTTATTTTCATATCTATTTCCTTTTCTTTGCGAATTAGGCGGTAAATAAAGCCACCGGGCGTTGTGCATAGTGAAATCAGCTGGAATTGCCACATTAAAGAATGCAGGCGAGGTGTAGCCGGAGCCATCCTCCTGGATTTGGGCAAATTCAGCTGATGCAAACCAAGGAATTAATTTGAGGGGAGCGGCTTGCGTGCTGAGCTTGGCGCTGTGACAAAGATGAATGGCATCATTCCAAGCGAATGGTAATTTCACTTTTTGTGACAGTGCTTTAGAGCAAAAGCGACTCGGGACGCACAAAGCATTTGCAATCCCATTGAGGGCCCTTGGTACCTGCCTATCAGACACTGCACATTGTTTACCAATCATCTGATATTGATTGGTTTCAGACTAAAGTTTGAAGATGAATTAGAGTGGGAGAAGGTTAAGTCTTAACCTTGAAAGATTTAGTGTCTATTCAGCCCGCGTGTAGGACTCTCCTCAGCTCACTTGGAGAATAGAGAACCTTTAAATTCAATAGGGGGTGGGAGACACAAAACGTGTCACATTCACCAAGTGAATCCACTGGAAGAAACGCAGAAGAACACCCAAAAAGCATAATCTTTCTCCCCGGTTGATAGAAATGGTAATTTCATGTGTGGGATAATACTTTGAAGCCAAGGCCTCGGTCGGACAGACCGCCTATTTAGGTTAAAAAAGGGGCAACAAAACAGCTCCTTCTTAACGCTTTTGTTCACTTCCCCACTCTTTTAAATGTTTACTGAAAAAGAACCTTCAAATCCACTCTCCGTCTCCTGCGCAATGTGGCACCTATCACTCTTGGGTGCATGGACACATTGTATTGTGTGAATCATTGATATGTAGTGATCATTCCCATGAATCATTTTCTATTTAACATTCAAATTCTCAGGGATCCGAATTTCATCCTCTTGAGTTGGACAAAAGCATTTTGTGGGATAGAAGGACATTATTTGAATACTGTTACTTTGCTACACAACAAAGGGAATATCAGCAGAATAGTCAACACTATAGTCAAAATGAAAGGATTCTTTAAACGTAAACCCATGCTTGTTGTTCTGTCTCCGCTTCAGATGGTTTTATGAAGCTCTGGAAGTCACAATAAATGATAGGGCGCCACAGGACACCCGGAGCTTCCATTTGAACACGCTGCACAAGTGATGTTCCTACCATTTGACATCCATATTTTGACATTTTGACAGAGCCAACAACATGCGGGTACCAGCATTGGGTCCCATCAGCTTGTCGGGATGTACCATGTACCATGTCCCAGCGTGGGGCTGCAGTTCTAAATGGACCACTGGGCCACCCGTCACAGCTGGGCTACACCACTTAACATCCCTCTCCCATCCCCCTCCAGCCGACAAGCCCTCTGGTCTACTCCGAGGCTCTCCAGCCCACTCGACCTCCCGCCACAGCACAGATTAGGCGCAGGCAGCACTGACCCCACAAGATGCCCAGGTCAGAGATCGCATTAAGAGAGTGCATGCATGGCTCGTGGTCTGACGGGGAGAAGAGAGAGCAAACACCATTCCTGGGCTCAGAAAGTGAATCATTCTGTCATGTTTTAAACATCCCTTTACCAACACAGACGGCACTAAAGGAAAAAGCCTGTGCATGCCAAATAAACTAAAATTGCCATATTTGGAAAGGTGATAAAAAAAGAACCCACTATCACAGTTTAACAAATTTCTGTTTCCACAACACTTAAAACCGACATCTACGTACTGCATTGTGCCAGCAGCCCAGCTGCGTTTCTGAATGTTACAAGGACCTGTGTCAATAAAGTAGTGCTGCTGCAGACAGGAAGTGGACAGAGCTCATGAGTTAGAGGGGCCTGAAGAGGATGCAGGTGTGTCCGTCGCGACACGGAGACCGACGAGCAGACAGAAACAGAACAGGACAGCCGGGCTCAGGGTCTGATGGCCTCTGTAAATCATCCGCAGACTAATATGTGGCCCACTGGGGGAAACCCACGCGTGCCAGGTCGGATCAGTGGCGGAGATCGGGGCAGATGTTTCATAACTCAAGTGGAGCACTGGCAAGGGTCCATTCAGCAGAATCAGCTGAACAAAACACTAGTTGTAACGGCAAATAAGTCTGATGAAATAAGTTTGTTATTGAGCACTTAATGAGACACAACTTCATCTCATTAACACAACATAAATAAAGAAAGTCTGTCACTTTTTCTTATGTTTTTTGGCTCACTTTTGGCCCAAACAAAACAAAGTTTACGTCGACAGGATGTTACATCAAGTGATGACATGTAAATGTACATATTATAATCATGGTGTTGACCAAGGAACCCACAGTTTTTTTCTAATACAGGCTATGATAATGCAAGCACACACGCACACACACAGGCCTCAAGGCTTAGCTAACCCTCCCAGCCTGGCTGGCCCTCAGCCCTGAATGCAAGCAGCACTTAAACTTTCCCCTTTTCAAACAGCGGAGCACAAAGAGAGGACCACATCAGTTGCCTGCTGATCATCCCCACAGACGGCTGAGCCAGGACAACAGGCAGGTCCCTGGGCACGTCCCCACATAATGTCCCCATGTCCCCCCATCACGCTAGCAATGGGGTCCGGGCCCGTATGCCAGGCATTCGGCGCTCCCTCTCATGTGAGACTAGATAAATGACAATTCTTTCGAGAGAGGCAGTTAGAAGGAGTGGGAGCAGTTGGGCTGAGAGCTGCAGCTGTCCCACTGGTCACGTCCACCCCCTGAATCCCCTAACCACCCACCACCACCTCCACCACCAGCCCCCCAGCAGCAGGTTTCTCCCTACAGAGGAAAAAAAAAAAAAAACACGCTTCATTACGTCCTCTCTCCCAAGAGCAGCTAGGGGCCTTTCAGTGCAGATAAGCCTCTTAGACATGAAGTAGCGCTCAGAGCAGCATTTGAGTGACAGCAGGAAGGTTTAGCCATTCAGTGGACAATGCTCACATTCTCTGGCTTTAATCTAGTAGGCGGACAATGATCTGTTTTTTAAGGCCTCATCTCCTCTGCTGTTCCCACAGCAGTGGTGACTGGCACAAGGAAGAGAAAAAGAGACAGAGCAGGCCGAGGGCCGGCCGGGAGAGCATGTTGCTATCTCCCAAGGCCTCATGTTTCCTTGACAGTCCAGACTGAGGTGGGACAAGAGGGAGCGAGGTGGTTGGGGGCGGGAGTAAAGTCGACGGAAGGCGAAGCGCATCAATCACACACACACACACACACGCACACACACACACACACGCATGGGCACAAACAATCACTCTGTGATGGTTGAGTGCGTTTGTGTGACAGACAGGCAGGTGAGAGGCCTAGTGGTGACGTGGCTTAGTGTAGAGCTTTGTCATTCTTATCTGCTCTGACCACTGACATCCATCCCTCCTCAGCCATTGTGTGCGTTTCTATGATGTATTTATACAAACGCTAATGCACGGGTAACTGGGGGAGAAGAAGCTAGACGGTGTGAAAAGGTATACAAACAAAATCGTTTGTTTTGATTTTATGATACAATGTAACCTCTGCGGCCTTCCGCACCTACATGTATTTTGATGACACAAAGAATTATATAATGAAAGAAAACCTTTAAAGGACTTGAGAAAAACAGATACCTAATTATAAGTGAATACCAGGATAATTAAATGACTCAATTGATTATTTTAGTGTTATTCTACTGGCCAGACAGAGCCATACATACAGTTTTGATGTAAACGTTAACTCATGTTAAGTGAATGTTTTTCTCTCAGGCTTTACAAAATGATCAAAACGAAAGCATTTGAAGAGACATAATGCATTTCCAGCAGGGAACAAACATTCTTATCCAGGAGGTGTCTGCATTCATCACTTGCCTTTTTTAGCGTTTTATCTGACGGAAAAAGCTCCATCCGAGGAAATTAATGCGTCGGTGCATGTTCACGGCCAACATGAACAAACAACACAAGTAGGGACTACACCGTGTCAATTTGCCAAAGAGCTGGTGGATTATTTTAGAATCACCTCACACTTCAGGCTGGTTTGTTTTGCTCCGTAGAGTATAAACATCCACACCTCATCTACAATAAACAGACACTGCATACTACTAGAAAGAGAGGAGCTAGGCTGAAGCCATTCAAAATGCGTGTCTGTGAAGAGGAAGCCGCCATAGGGAAACATGTCCTTCAAGAGAGGTGCCCGAGTCAATCACTAGGCTACTATTGGATTATTACTACAGTTTAGCTCTGTATGCCTCCCCGTTTCTAAACATGGCCCAGCCAGTAACTCTAGGTGGTAAGAAGAAAGAAAATAAAATGAGTCTTAGTAAAAATGTATGAGCTGTTGAAAAAGCATTTGGAAGTACTTTCAGTGTACATAAAACATAAACTGCACAGTATAAATGTTGCAAGTGATGTGGTCACTTTTAAAACTATTTGTCCTAAAATGTAAATCACGAGTGCCTCTTTTGCTTTAAATGTGTACTTATGAAAGCAGTGAGCTAAATAATCAAAATAATAATGTTAATAATATCCATGTAACATGAACCGGTATTTAACTGACAAAAGAAAGAAGGAGCTTGCGGCTGCACGTTGAGATGGGGAGTGGCAGCGAGCACATAAAACAGCCAAGAGACGTGGGTGAACTTTGGCCTTCTCTAACCACCTCCATATTTGCCTGTAAAGCCCTCAATTCTGACATCCTAATACTTTCTGTCTCTCTTTTATCCACGTTCCTGCTGTTGAATGCATAAAACAGCCCAGTATGGATTTGACATCCATCCATTTTTCACATTACACAGTGGGGGTTTTGAGCGGACATTACAAGACGTCGGGTTAAGGATCTTAAGTGAGAACATCCCGAAAAAAAAATGTAATACGATTGTCTTCCTTGCAGGCTTATGAAGACAAGAACAGAAACTCAAGAACTTACAAAGACACAAATCCTCAACACCCATCCGGCATGTCCTCAGCACCTCACCCTTACTCGCCTCGCCTCTCTTACAACCTCACTCCCATTAATCTCACACACCTCATCACAATCCCGGCACCTCGACCCCAAACATCTCATATCCTCCGCACACCTTTACCTCCTTTCTGGACTCAGCCACAGCTCTGAAATCCCAGAACTAATAACTCCCTTGCATGTTTTGGACCACTGGACTTGTTAACAATCCCACCTGCAACTAATGCCACTTCTCGTAATACTAAATCCAATTTTGTTTTTTCTTTTTTTGTGACTCAGAAAGACAGATACAACTTTTTTAAATTATTATTATCATTATTTTGGCCTACTGTTAAATTTTCTGTGTGTGTCTCTCCTAATTGTGCTGAGACACCTGGTGTATGATTGTGCATCCTGACGATTCAACTTGACCAGTATATATAGAAAAATGCACGTTAACAGCAAACACATAAGAAACACACACAGCTACCCAGGAATTGTCAGATCAAGGCAGACATTTGGGAGAAGAAGATATGCCTCCTGCCAAAAATGTAGGTGTAAATGTAGATAGAAAAGAAAAGATAAAGACACAGTCAAGCAGCGAGATAGACATGTCAGAAGACAGACAGACAGAGAGGGAGATTGGGCAATTAGACAAACATACAGAGACGTATCGTTCCATTACACAGAGGCTGACATGCAGGCGGCGATTGAGACAATGGGCCCCTTCACTATACTACTGGGTGTTTATGTCCCATGTCAGTCTACATCACCAGTGTCCCCCTGACTGCTCCCAGCTGACGCCCCAACACACACACACACACACACTCTGACCCCGAAGCTGAACTTGAACATGCATATGCACATCCATGTACGTGCACGCACACAAACACACACACACTCCTGCTTTGCTTTCTGTCTCATGTCAGCGTATCATGTCCCACGCAGGCACACAGTCTCAGTGTGTGTGTGTGTGTGTGTGTGTGTGTGTGTGTGTGTGTGTGAGGGCGTGGGGGCGTGCGTGCGTGCGTGCGTGCGTGCGTGTGTGTGTAGAAGATGATGAATGAATGAATGGGCTTCTGTTGAACTGCTCTTAATGACTTTATTTAGAGATGTTGTGTTTAACGTCAGGAAACACCAGGCATGTGTACCGCCAGCAGCACAATTCAACCAGTCCAACCCTCCGCCAAACCACAATATCCTATCTTCTGGGTGAGCTGTATTGCTCTGGTTCACATGTATGGAGTGGGTTAGACCAGGGGCTGATACAGGGATGATTAAAAAAAGGGGTATTCCTGGCTGTCCCTTCTACACTTCTCACATTCTATCGCTCATTCTCTCTTCTCTTATTTCTTCTTAAAGCCACAGTCTTCTTCATCACCTTGCTTTT
The DNA here is from genome assembly GCF_023055335.1 of Clinocottus analis. Lineage (NCBI taxonomy): Eukaryota > Metazoa > Chordata > Actinopteri > Perciformes > Cottidae > Clinocottus > Clinocottus analis. Next base: position 7,569,575 of record NW_027175931.1, on the reverse strand, counting down.
TCTACACCCTTCGTTCCCCCTCCTCCCCTCCTTCTGCTTTCTGATACCGGTGCATAAAACACCAAAAGTTTTCACTGGCGCTGGGTAATGAGGCAGGCCTTTGACCTCTCCTTGATGACTTCCATACCTGTGCATGTGCAAGAATACGTGCGGTTGTGTGTATGTGTGTGCGAGTCTGCAGCTGGCGGCTGACAGCGACATGACTAATGAGGGCTCGGGACAGAAATAATAGGTGGGAATTATAACACAGAAAGGGTACAAGCGCAAAGAAAAAGGAAGAACAAATGACAGCGCAATGGACAGGAGGAAAGGAGCGTAAGGGAAAGAAAACAAAGGAGGAAAGAAAGGCTAAGATTTAGAGAAAGGTTTAAATAATTAGAAAACTATGTATCAACAAAGGGGCCACAGATAGGACGTTGGCAATGGTTCACGCGCACATATCGATACATCAAGAAAAAGTTACATTGAGGACCAGGGTTTCACACTGCTGCAGTGTGTAAGGGTGAACACAGGTTTTGATGGGTTCACTTCACTACACATGAAATCATACTTGGTCTTGAATGACATAAAGTGTAACATTATAGATCTCTGAAGTCAGGTGTGGTCGGTCAAAAAGAGTTTTTGCTAAGTGTCGATCTACATCTGGATGTAATGCAATGTTTGTGTTGCTCAGTTATCTGAAATTATGGTCTAAATGACTAATCAGTGAAAAATGTAAGCACAGATACCTTTTTTTCAAATCTTAGTTTCAAGTCTTAGAAAGAACCCCAAATCTAAGACACTTGATCTTGCAGCGGAAACCAGACTTTGTGGTGTAGCACGACCTGGACAGCACATTTGGGTGTCTGGCAACACCAGCCTACAACTGTCACACTGGAGGTGAAAGGTCATCACGTGTAGACAGAGCAGAACTTCCTAATTATACATGATAAATGTAATCACACACAGGAAGCATTTCTCGCCACAATTTGCGGGCTTAACCTTGTCAGATGTGCAAAGCTGGCGAGCAAAATTGGAGGCAAAAAGGTGTTTAAGTTTCATACCTGAAACACAAGTGTATTTATTATCTTTTACAGCATGTACATAAGCATACAGGCAACAATAAATACTCAACCCACTCTCACCAATGTTCTTTTTTTTTTTTTTTTGCGTGGAGTTTCGTGAGCTTGATAAATCAGGAACACCGTTAATAAGGACCAGAAAAAACAGAGAAAACTTCTCCAACAGCCTGTGTGTTTTGACAGTGATACTATCTGTCCTAGACAAATCTCTTCAGTGAACCCCGTAGCCCTGCTGGATCAGATCAGTGCCCATAATGGCTGACTGCTTCCAGAGGGTCTCGACCAACGGACACAAGACGCGGCGCCAAGGCAGAAGCAAGACAGATGGACAAACAGACAGGTAGACATTCAGACAGACATCCGGTCTCAAACCACAAATAGATAGAACAATTAACTCAGGTCTGGTCATTTTCATTTGACTGACCTTCGACCCTCACCGCCTACACATGTAAGGAGACAAATTACTACCACGGTTGGGTTTGACCAACAGCCCCAACGCAGGAGAACATGCAACGTGACGGCTGAGACAGCGGACATAAATCATACCTGTATTTGATCTGTGGGGCTGTGGGCGGGGACAATGTGACATGGCATGCATCCAATGCCTCTGAACCCTCTGGGGCTGAAATGGTTCACTTGTTTTGTAGGGTAGGGTTATCAATCTGGGGATAGCTGTGTTTTGCCTTTAAAATTAGATTGAGCAATCACAAAATAAACCAAATTTTAACTTGAAAAATAATGAAATTGTCTAATAAATGCTGAAAGCAGGACATGCAGGAACAAAACTGAGGTGTGAGGCTACTATAACGCTGTTTTACAACTGGCTAGAATAAATAGCAAGCCATAAAGAAACAGAATCCTGTTGGCCCTGTGCATCCCTCTCTTTACAGAAAGCCATGTTTCCATTTTCATCAACTGCCATTTTGCTAATTTGTATGCCTACTTGGTATTATACAGTCTGTTCCATGTCAAAGGTATACATTCATTGTATACGTCATTGGCTGAGGAGCAGTTCAACTTTATAGGTTGCATGCATTGTACACACAAACAACAAAGCTTATTCCCCCAAACAATTACCAAAATTATACAGCATCATTTTCTGCTGTCCCAAGGGAGATTACTATGTAACATCAGGAAGTGCCCTTCAAAGTTTCCACCATTGTAATTGTACGGTTTAGAGCCAGACTTTGTTTTCTGCCTTTCAGGGCCAGCTTTAAAACCCAAGAGGTGGCCAGTCTCCAGGCTGGGCAAAATCACAATCGCATTGACACCCAAAGAGCATTTCATCAGAGCCAGCAGGGCCCCGTGGTCCAGGACACCTGTAATAGAGTTTCCCCTCTCACAGACGCAACAGCATTTCAACTCCTATCGTACAGAGGGTTTACCTGCTGCTGCCTGCATTGAACAGTGTGCCAGTTACTGATCAAATCAAGCCAAACAAATTGCATTTGTTGAGAGAAGGATCAAATGCTAGCGTCCACAATAAACATATTAGCAGCCTGAGCTACAGAGAAAATCCTTGGCATAGTGTTAGTATTGGATTAACTAAAGTAACAGAGAAGAGGATGTATAGAAATCCAAACTGACTCCTTTCCTTTGCTGCACTGCTTCTCTGCGCACTAAGGAATTACCACGACCGTATGCTGAGGAAATATATGGAGGGAAAACACTTACATGCGAAGAGATGTATTGGATTACTGTGAATTCAGCTACAGTGACGCTGCCAATCTCAACATTGAAGTACATGGTAGCTGAGGATGAATAGATAATTCATCTTCTGAACTATCACACCCTTGAATAACAGACAACTTTTAAAGCTCCTCTCAAGTTCATGTAGAAATGATCTGAACAAATCAACACTTATATCCATTATTCTCACAATGGAATACATAAAAACTATCAAATTCAAACATTTAGTAATGGAAAAGGGAGGTCTGTTTTTTTTATTCTGTTTGTTATTAAAATAAACAGAGACAGAGATGTCTGGGATGAACTAGTGTGTGAAACTCAGGGGAGACAGAGAAAGAGAGACTAAAGGGGCCTGACGGTCCGACAGACAGGCAGGCAGATGGACAGGAACTTGGCATTAGGGAATATGATTCTGCCAGAGAGTGATCCATAAAGACTGGAGGAGGTCGAAGGGCACACTCTCTGTAATGACTCATCATCACTCACTGGCGTCCACGCTGGGATGGCCTGGTCGTATGTGTGTGTGTGTGTGTGTGTGTGTGTGTGTGTGTGTGTGTGTGTGCGTGTCTGGGATAGAGGGCCAGTGGATCTGCTGAGAGATAGTGCGGGATAAACGACCAGTTCTGCTATTCTAGGCCTCTGGGGATAAAACGAGAGATCTGGCTGTTGTTTTATCGGAGCCCTGGCCAAATACTGTCACCCACAACATCAATTAATGTTGATGAGGGGCATCAACATTTAAAAAGAAAAAAAGAAAAGTTGGTGAAAAGAAAACATGGGTGTGAAGGTGAAAATGACATTCACTGAGTTATGAAAGTGTATGTAATTCCTCCTGTTAGACTGTGTTTGAGTATCGGGGCTAAACACCACAACGGACCTCGTCATGGCAGCTGTTCCCGTGGTAACGCGCCAGGCAGCCGATGCGAGTCCGAAGGCGAGTTGTGGCGTTTTCATGAACTGATTTTTTTATTTTTTCATTTTATTCACAGCCAGTCATTACTTTTTACGACAGCAACCCGGACTGACCACTAAAAGGGCGGCGCAGACTGCCAACACCTTGTATATGGAATTCATAAAACAATGGCTCACACTAAACTCCCCTGCTGCATTCTCAATCAAGCTGCTACGGCAATAACTGTGTCCGTGCACATTTATGCGTGTGCATGTGCAAGGGGCCATATTTCTAGTTGCGCGGCATCAGATGAATATCTCCATTTCTTGGCAGTCGACAGCCTGTTTGTCATCCACTCCACAACCAAGAACTGACCTTCAGCATCATAACTACCTTCATCCTGCCATACCTCTCCTCTCCCCTCCCTTCACCCTACATCTCCATTGCCTTCCTCTCCCTCCATCTTTCTCTACCCTACCTCCTTCTACTTCTCCCTCACTTTTTGCACTCTCTCCCTCTGCAGCCTTTGTCATTGATCGCTGATGCGATTGGCTGCCTCCATGCTCGGTAATGACCTGCCCTGGTAACCAGCCGGCTGCTCCGCTCGGCCCCTCGTAGATTGAACTGTCAGATGGCAGCGATTAATGGCTGGGCAGAGAGACACAGACTCACACCTGCAATGTCCCGCCCTGCACTGCCATGCCGATGTGCTGTCCCATCCCGGCCTAGCAGGTACATGTCCAAGTGTATACAAGTGTGTTGGGTCCAAATCTCTTGTAAGGACGGATAAATATTCAAGCATGTGTAGGTGCATGTGTTTATGGGTGCATATAAATCTTTGCTTTCATAAAGGTATTACTGCCCCTAAGGGGTATGCATGCATTCTGCCCTGCTGCAGTGCCTGATGGGAAGTTACAGTGGGAGGGTGCGTCAGACTGGCTAAAAAGGCAACGGAAAGGACTGGAAAAAATGGCGACTAATACAAATGATAATGAAAACGTCAAATGTAGAATACAACACAAAATCCTCTCAAAACATGAATGCTGAAAAAATAATAATAATAAAAAATAAAATGAAGAAATCCAATATTTACTAATAATGACACACATTTCACCCGGCACCTTGAAAAGTAGAAAAAGTTGTCAATTCCACCAAATCATACAATAACTGAACCAACCACAGTTTGCTCCACTACTTAAATGACAGCATGTACTCATTATGTGTCTGCAGTGCTCTACTTTGTTGCCCCCTTGCTCTTCTTTATTACTATGTTAGTTATGATTGCAGCAGTAATCATTCACTTATTCTACTGTTCACACTTAAGACACTCTGCGCAGGAGAATCAGAATAAATGCCTAAAATGTTAACATATGCTACTTCCTCGAACAGAGATGAGTGGGGTGTTTGGTCTGGTCTCGCTCTGTCTGTCTGTCGAGCCGAGCGGTGCGGGCCCACGCGGCTGTCCCGTGTTGTACTTGGCTGGCCGTCTGCTAACTGTCAGCGCAGTATCTCCTTACACTGATGAATGGGTAGTTTCCAGACCTTTCCCAAAGCTTTCATTCCCTTGTTCCAACGCTTTATCCAGAGAAATGGCCGAGAAAACAAGGGCTCCTCTGCCTGCCCACCAGCCTCCCTCAAGGGGGGGTGCCAACGCCGAGACAGCCATGCAGGCTAAATTTAAAATGCTTCCTTCTGAGGGGGAGAAAAAGAGACGGAGCGTAGGGCGGTAGATAAAGAGAGGGAAATGGACAAAACACGGTGGAAGAAAGACAAACGTGAAACACAAGAAATTTGGTGGGAGAGAAAGAAGGAGAGAGAAAAAAGAGCCCGACAGAAGATGGAAGGAGCCTAATACTCCAAACAGTGAACATGTGAATATCAGGCCAGTAGGGGTTTGAAATGTTGTGTGAAACGGAGATAAAATCGATTAGCTTGTCCACTGACCCAGTGAGCAACCCCTCCCTCCCCGTCGCCCCCATCACCCCAGTCTTGCCACAGCCCTGACAGAGACATCCAGGCCCCCGAGGTCCCCTCTGGACACTGAGGTGAACAAAGTGGTGCCCTCCTGTCAAACTAAAGCCCTCAAGCACCAGCAAAACAACAAACCATGCTGCAATGCTTCATTGCTCTCTGATTCCACAGGAGACAGAAAAGATGTAGTGTGGACTGTGGATAGAGGACACTGTGTGTAAGACTGGTGCTCCTAATACAGAGCCAAGGTACATACTTAAGGGGAAATATCAGCCAGTTATTCAGAATTTTAGCTCGGATTCTTGATAATGAAAGTAATTTTAGTTGTATAATTCTTTTATTCAAGTATTTCTTGAACCCTATGTCTCATAAAAGACTGAATAATAGCTGAAGATAATAGCAGAAGCAGTTAGCTGTATGTAGTTATTGACTTGTGACAAAGGGCTTGACAAAGCAGTAAAAACGGTTTGATCCCCAACTTATGAAGCAAAATTATCTCAGTGTTTACCCACTTTGATATTTCTCTTCAAGAAGCTAATTTCAACATCTCTTTTGATTTAAGGAGGAATATCAGCTCATTCTAGCAAAAGGGAGGCAGTTCAGAAGTCCATCACCGCTTCCTGTCATCCAAAGTAAAACCCTATTTTTTTTAAGAAAATGCCATCTCCATATCATTGATAATAATGTGGGCATTATTGATAATTGCATTGGCCTGATACACTCCCACCTGTTGACAGGCCCTGAGCCCTCTCCCTATCATTGTATCGCTCTGTTTTCCTAAAATGATTTCCTCAGTCAGATCACCTCTTTGATTCCTGGTTCATTGTAGTGCATCTGACCCTGGAGGCCGCAGAGTGGAAAGAAGTGGATGTGTCAACACCGAGCTCTTCTCCGTGTTAGAATAATATTTCTATGGTGCATTTAGGATGCTAACGCTAATCAAAACAGGACATCCTGAGGACGGCCGTGCTCTCTCTTCCCTGGCCCCGCTCACACCGGCCGCTTCATGTTTTTGTGTTTGTGGAGGAGCGACAATCCCAGGAAGCCGCGAGAAGGGTTCATCAAAGCTCTGAGCGGGGGGCCCCGGCTGCAGGATCGCTGGAATGCGGCGTGGAAAGGAATCTCTACTGTCCTATTGTTCCCTTGCTTCCTCGGTCTCATCACACGCCGGCACGTCCAGTTCACTTACAGGTAAGAAGCGCTAATCAGCCCTGCATTCCTTCCCATTGCCGCATTCTTTCCTCTGCTGCGACCCTGGCTGACCAACAACACTTGTGCACGCACCGAAGGTGCACGGCTTAATCAAGACGCTCGCATGTACGCGGAGGGGAAGTCATCAAGACAGATCGCTGAGGACAGGGACGTGGTGTTTCCTTTTCTCAGACAAGGGATAGGAAGTGGAACAGTGAGGAGAATGTTGATGATGCCTCACGAAGAGTGGAAAGATGATCTATATATATTTTACATCTTTAACATGATTGACCTTAATGTCCCTAACGTCGCCTTTAATCATGAACTCACAGCTTGTCGTGACTTTTTTGTGTCTCTCACTGTAACCATCATTGTTTCAGCCCTGCAACACAGACCAGACAGCTGCTATCAGATTCAATCAGGTGAAGGCGGTGCAGCGCAAACTTCATCAGGAAGGCCCCGGCTTTGATCACATCTCCTACCCTCATCCCTCCCGTCCTGTGGGGGTGAAAGGTCACTGCTTAATGAGCTTTCAGGGTGGAGGGAGAGGGATGGGGGTGCTTGTTGTGGCAGGGATGAAAGGTGTACAGGAATCACACACACATAGCACACAAACACGTAAACGTACACACCTGACCTGACTCCCGTCCTCCATTTTTTTCAGCTACAGATGGGCATGTGGCCCCTGCCCGTTCCTTCCCTGTTCATTACTTTCCTCCTCTCCCTCCCTCCATCGCTCCTTCCCTCCCTTGGGCCAGCCTGCTCCACCCAGGGAGATCCCCCAGCAGTGCTGGAACACGCTGTTATCACCAAATTCACAAAGCGATTGTTGGGCAATTCCTGTTTATAGCTGTGAGCTCTCTCCACTGTTCCCTCTGTCAACCCGCGATGACAGTGATTCAAAAGATTGTCCACAGGCAAACACTTTCACATGCATGATCATACAAAGATATTTACAACTAATTGAAAATAACTTTTAATATCGAAAATAAATTCAAGTGTCATTCAAATATGGGCAACTGCAATGAACTTGGTGACACATTTTCTGGACACACTTATTCCTATTTGATGATGCTGGGTGAAATATGAAATACACATTAAACGATCACACTGCAGCCTGTGATCTGACCCGCGCACATAACATCACGTCCACAGTCTGCAGCACACAAAGATCGTTGGCTAGAATGAAGTCATATATAGCCTCTTGTTTAGTCTTTCTCCTCATAAAAGCATTCGACAATGTAGTAAAGTGTCTTCGGGTACAGTTAGCTGATGTGAGACATGAGGCCAGAGTGTCGGGCCCCGTTTCTACCACCTGCTTCTGATAATTGATTGGAGTATAAAATGATTGAGTTTCTTTAATTAGCTAACGGACGTCTCTTCTCAAAGCACAGCGAAGAGTGCAAACTTCACACCGCCTCATTAATAGCCTGGACAAAGCGCACCATCAGCAATCTGTTGACATTATAACTGCACAGACATCATAACGACACAAATCAGTTTGATGTCTGGGTAAACTTTTCAGCTCAGCAAAATGCCATTTATCTCAGAGCAATTTGTGATGAGAAAATGGCGGCATGTCACACATTTGACGACGCCGCTGTATGCTTTGCAGAGCGCTTTTGTTTTGTGCATACGCACTAAAACACACACACACACACACACACTCGGCTTGTTCAAATAAGCACACGCATGCGCGCACACACACACAATCTATAAAAATATGCTTCACTTGGGACTGCTCTGTTGATAATGACCTCAACTTTGGCACCGCACTGGGCCAGACCAGACTGCCGACAGACTGGAGGCTTTTGTGTGGACTCCCTATCTCTAACTCCATGACCTTTAGGGCAGAGAAGAAAGCAGAAATGCCTTTTCTTTTTTCCCTGTTTTTTTATTTAGAAGGGGTAAGGCTCGCTCATTGTTCTGAGTTGGTACGGTTTCCCTGTGGTAAACACACAGCGGTTCCCAGGCTTGACATGTTGCTGCACACCCTCCACCCTCCCTCCATCTATCCATCCCCTTGGTGTTCCCACACTGCCCCGTCTGGGTCGCCCCCCACGACCCCCCACACACACACACACACAACAAACATACACACACACGCACACACAAATACAATCATTACCGCCTCACCCATAAGCGCAATAACACATTCTCACAAGGACCAGCACTTAAAAACTGATCCTCGTCAGTGTGTTTAATGCATGATGAACTTCTCCACATACATGATGTTGAGAGGAAGGAAAGCATCGAGAAGGGGGAGTAGAGATGGGAGGGAAGAGCCTGAGGCAGGGTGGCTGCGTCAGGGCCCGAGAGGGGACACATGACGGGGCCTGGGAGCTCCCTAGTTACTTGGGACAGGGGCCATCCTTCAAGCCGGTGACACCAGTGCATAAACAAACCACTAACCTCATCAGCGCTCTGTTTACAGCCCTGAGATGGAGTCCTGGACGACTCATTAACACCAGGGACCTTCCGAAAGAACCATTTTCTGAGAGGGGGGAGGAGGGACGGGGGGGGATCGAAACGCTTCTCCCATCGCAAGAAAGGAGGAAAGTGGACGGCATGTCAGACGGATGGGGGCGTTGATAGATGAGAGGGCCTGGGTCACCTGCCCCCCGCCACCCCAAACTCACACAGACAGACGCACACTTGTACCTCAAAACACAACTGATGCCCCCACAAAGGCTGTGTGCGTGTGTGTGTGTGTGTGTGTGTGTGCGTGTGTGTGTGTGCGCAAGTGAGCATATGTGTCTGTAAAATGCTTTACACCTGGTTCGACAAGCATTTAGTTGCTTTCCGATTACAAACAATGCTGCCGTTTGTTCATTAATGTGCTTGTTCACCGTTTTAGCCCTCTGTAGACCGATCGCATAATTGTTACACGTCCACGACCCTGAAGTAGAAAACTGCATGTTGCCTTTGTGAAGCGCCTGACAAAGCGCTTTGAGGCCTATTCACACATGTATTTCATGTGACTTCAAGTTGAAACTCTCATCAAAAGCAAACATATGGGAGAAGAAGAAAAAATTGTAGCGAATGATTTACGCTTACAAGGCCAGAAAACAAATAATTTAAATATTTTAAAGAAGTGAACCGGATGAAGCTGCAAAAAAAAAAAAAAAAAAAACAAGCTGCCTAATTTTTCATTTCTTGCAGAAGTACTTGACCTTGCCTCAGTAATCTGAGTGATTTTAAATTAGGTCTCAAACTGACTGGTGATATGATGCAACTTTAATAAAATAAAATCAATAGCACATCATGAGATACTTCTGCTCTATTTTCCTTTATTTACATAATAAAACAAGCTCAAAGCAACGATTAAGGAACGCGTGAGCAAACAGAGAGGCTCTGCTGCGGGCCCCTCCCTGTGATTCTTGACCCAGTCCATTACTGAAGATGATATGGAACATTTGTATACGCGGAGCTTTGGCAAAGAGCACCGCTCCGGGACGACAAGAGGGCTGTTTAATGGGGTCTCTCTTTCACTTTCCTCGCGCCGGCCCACTCCCTCTCACCTTTTAAATGGGCCGACCTATTAAGCGTTTTAATGAGCTTCGCCAGACAAACGCGAGATGCACGGCCCATTGCGCAATGCGAGGAGGACGACGCGCGTCTCCGCTGCGGAGAGGAGAGCCGCTGACAGACAAGCGAGGCGCGCGAGGCCTCTCTCTCTCTCTCTCTCTCTCTCTCTCTCTCTCTCTCTCTCTCTCTCTCTCTCTCTCTCTCTCTCTCTCTCTCTCTCTCTCTCTCTCTCTCTCTCTCTCTCTCTCTCTCTCTCTCTCTCTCTCTCTCTCTCTCTCTCTCTCTCTCTCTCTCTCTCTCTCTCTCTCTCTCTCTCTCTCTCCTCGCGTGCCAAATATATGCTTTGCATCTAAAAAGTTACTTGAGCCACATTTGTTTTATTAAACAGGCGGATCAATGAGTGATGACTGACTGGATATTGTGGCAAATGTGAAAAATGGTTATCAAGTAGACACGTGTGCGTCTTGGGACACACACTGGATACCAATGCCGCATTGCCACTTGTTACGCTTCCAAGTCATTGTCCTGGAACTTTCCTCGAGATTTATGTTAAACTGCATTGAAAAAAAAGGAAAAAGAAAACTATTAGGCCTATACATGCTGCAAAATCCCTATATCGGTGGATTATGTGAGATTCATCGTAATTATTCCCCACAAATTATCAAACGTCTCTAAACACGTTGTAATCAACGTTTTTTTTTATTGAGACACAAATATGCTAAGCGGACCTTTAATTAGACCTACGCCGAGCATCAAAGCCCTCCGCCCTCCCGTAGCCCACAATTCACCGCGGGGTGCGGCCTTGCGCGCCTCGGCTATACTTAGTTGGGAAGCAAAAGTGAGTTTTTGCGGCGCACCGCATTACATCTGGACGTGCGGACTAATCAGTCAACCTCCATCAATCACTCTCACGTTTACCACCTCTCCATCACCTCCTCTATTACATCCCACCCCCTTTTTTTTTTTTTAATCACAAGACTGTTCTGCGAGGAGGCCCCGTATACATGCCCGTTTTAACACGACTCCTCCGGACAGGCGGGAGGCACACACTGAACGCATTTACCAGCACGGCTCTTATGAGGGGTCTGGGAATTTAAATATTCAATGTTGACACTGTGCAGACCTGGCTGGGGGCCAGTGGTCCAGCTCCACTCGGGGGACACAGACCCCCCCCCCCCCCTCCCACTCGGACTGGAGCGGTAGAAATCTCCATCTTCCATCTTGAGAATAATAATCTTTAAATACGCGAATAATTAACCCTCCTATATATTCGAAAGAAAGGCTCTAATGCTTTGTATGATGTTGATGCAGTTGTTGCGTGTTCCTCTTTGCTTAAGTTACGAATAAAACATATTTGTTTAAAAGTCGTGTTTCACAGTGAAGAGACTTGAAGGGCCGCTATATGAAGACAATCAAGTGTTTTCTTTTCTGTTAAGTGTGATGACTGTGTGTCCGTGCGTGTGTACACACGCACCTATTTCCTTTTCCATGTTACAATATTTCCTAAACATTGGATAGAATCACAATATCTCTATGCATCCATATTTGCTCTGTTTATTAATGTCACTACCTTCTTACTCTTACAACGACATGTATCAACCTCTTCATCACCTGCTGCTTATTGGCATTGACTTTAAATATTTTTGCAGCGGATATTGTTGTATTATGCAAAAATGCAGGTCAATATGCAAAACGAGATATACACACAGTGAACTGACTGAAACTAATGGAAATCACCTGCAAACACTGGGACCTGGATCATTGCATTAGTGTCTTTCCATGCCTCATTTTTTCCAAAAGGTCTGCAACACAATTCCAGATGAATGTTGTGATTCTTCAATGAGAAGAAGCTCAACATTTAAAAGTCAGCGTTCAAAACTCTCATGAAGCAAACAGAGATTTACGGAGAACACTAATGATGAAAATATAAAACGAACATGTAGAATAACGTTTGATTGACAGCTTTAGAAAAAAACACATTTAATTCTTGATCATTTATTATAGCAAATCAATGGATGGTTAGCCATATCAATCATCTCCTTCGCAATCATGCTTATAGTTGAGTGGGTCGAAGGAATTAAATCGATTTCATGACAATAATGATATTACACTAAATTAAATGAAACCCAATGCATATTTTAAGTTATCATCGTATGCTAAATACATTTTGTTGACAGCGTAAAAAGTCTGCCTCATGCAATAATTAAAATAAAACAGCGTTTAAAGTCTGTAAACTAAAACAACCGTGCTTCAAAAGAATTAAAACACTGTGAATTTAGCTGTTGTCTTTTGAAAATGACATACCATTTTACAAACACATTACGCATTGACAGGAGCTCGAAATGAACTGCACGACACACAAACACAACAAGTCACAAACAAGACCTCCATGCCCTGCAACATATACCGCGCGTGTCTAAATCCTCGTTTTCCTCCATCAAAGTGCCTTTTCCGAGCGTCTCCCAGGGAGCTGAGCGAGCGGCAGCCCGCAGCAGCGGTGTGCGGGACGAGGGATACCCGACAATACAGCCCTGCACACTACATGCGCAGCAGCAGCAGCAGCAGCAGCAGCAGCAGCTCCGGGGCTGCTGCAGCGGACGCCCTGCGGAAAGTAAACTTTAAACTTTACACTCTCCTCGAGACGCCGTTTCATTCTTTTCCTCGCGAGAATATCATCGTTTTGACTCTCTTGAGCGGACACTGGCTTTCTGGTGGATATTAAATCGTCACAGAAACTATTGACAAACAGCGACAGCCTTAAAGGTATATATATATATACATATATATACATACATATATATATATATATGTATATATAAATATAAGATGGCATGAAAAAAAAGAAAGGGATGTTGCACCTACTCGTGGCCAGTTTCCGTGCCCTGCCTTTGGACCTCATGGTGCCAGTCTCTCGGCGTGGGTTTGTTTGGATTTTTTCTCGGGGTCTTTTTTCCTCCTTTTTGTTTTTTCTCTGTCCTTTTTCTCTGGGTTTCTCAATCCAAACGCGCTATCTCTCCACCATTGTCAGTCTGGACACCTTCGCACATGCGCACACGCCCCGAGATCTGCCGGCAGCAAGTGCCAGAAAAAGTTTGGGGACGATTTATCACTTTGATATCAACCTGATCTGGTCAAGATGTGTTGAATCGCAGACATCTCCTCTTTTTTTCGTGTCAGAGTTTCCGACGATCACTAAGCGAGAAAGCACGCAGGGCACACTGCAAAAAAAAAACATGTCCGACGTGGTTTGGAGCTTCAGCTTTAGTCGCGTTGTTTATCTAACACGTGAGGAACTTTCTAATTGAGATGCGTCCAAGTGCAGCGTTGACTTATTTCAGGACTCACCTCGAAACCATGTATTGTAAATGAAGGCACGACAGGGCAACACTATCAGTCAGATTGGAAAAAAAAGTCCAAAACCCAAAAGTTAATCTACAATAAAGCAAGGCAATACAAGAGTTGTCGATCTTTTTTTAAGTTTGACAATGAGGACTAAAGAAAAAGCTTTCAATAGATTTTTTTAAAAGTTTTTTTTTTTTTTTGCAGAGCAGAACCCCGGATCTTCAAAGTGTCGAGGATATTAATTATAACAATCCTTATTCTCAATCTTTACAGTGCACCTTTTCTCTTTCAATGGAGTCACATTAATCAACGTTCACTTAAATTACCAATGCTGGATATAGTCATTAAATTTTTTTTTATATTTTAATTGTGTTTTGACCATTATACCGAGAACTGGAAAATGAATGAACCCCCCTCCATCCCCCGCTTGGGCACCCGATTGACAGCTCTAATATGAGAGTGCCCAGGTTTTTTTTTCCTCTCTCTCTCTCTCTCTCCCGCTTTGTGCTGACAATTATTAATATGTTAAGTGCTTAGAATTAATGCCTGTTTGAGACGTTTCTGTTGCAGTGCGTAAATTTCATCACTTGGTAATTGCTGAAGGCTCGAAAAGGATGTTTTCACTCGATTTAACTTGGAAGGAGAATGGCTCTATCAGGAAAGAAAAGAAGAAGAAGAAAAATACACGTCTGTCCAAACCTTCATCTAAATGGAATAATGTTTGGCTCAACTTCTTTTCGTTTTGGGATTTAAAGAAAAAGGGCCACACTCATAAAGGCATGCCATCCAGGCACTAAAAGTCAATAAAAATCACTGCATGTCTGCTGTTATCACATAAACATTTTATAGAGGCATATTTAGATACTGAGTCATATATCAACAAAATAGAGTACCAGCAGATAGAAAAACAGCAAGTCATGATTTGTGACCGAGGATCTGTATTTTATTGCTAAAACCTATGAAAAACGGTCATCTTCTATACCACATAGGCCGCGCATTGATATCATAACGGGGCCAGTATTTGTTCCCAAACAGACACAGCATAATTACAATAATTGGCCATTAATTAGATTCGCATGAGATCATGCTGACCTTGGAGATGAACTCTTTAATGGGTTGTGAACTCGAGCTATCGATTCTAAACTGTGTTGAAACTGATTATAGTCCAGCGCATCATGTACAAAAAAAAAGATAACTATGATACACGTTCAAACTCTGCGAGAGCATGCATAGACAACATATAACAACTCAAATAAAGTAGGCTGTTTAACTTTAGTCCCGTATCGGACTCACTTAAATGGATGACTTAAGAGAGGTTAACATTCTTTATTGTGGTTGTATCTCGCTCTACCTCCACTGCAATGATGCCAATAAGTGGGTTGCGCCTACACACCGTGTCTGAGGAAGGTGGCGCGCGCGCGCGAGAGAGAAAGAGAGAGAGAGAGAGAGAGAGAGAGAGAGAGAGAGAGAGAGAGAGAGAGAGAGAGAGAGAGAGCTGCAGGCGGCGCGCTCAATTAGCCTAAATGGAAACAGTTTTCATTCCCCGCAATAACTCACTCTTCTCCTCCCTCGTCTCCTCTTCCCTATAAAGCGCGTCCTCGATACATATTTTATGATGATACGCTGAACTCGGTGGCAGCGCGGAGCGCCGCGGAGATCCCCGCAGCCCCGTGGATTGTAATTATTAGAAATTAATTGGGTTCGAGACCCGCACGTTCGCAGACAGGATAGATTGCCTCACCTCTGTAACTTTGCGCTACATTCACGCACAAATACCTGAGAACAAACGAGTCGTATTCAATATTGTTTAAAGCAACAACAAAAAAGAAGAAAAAAGTTTGGGTTATTATTTACTGCGTTACAGTAGTAGTGTTTTCAGTCGTTAAAGGGTTAAAAAAAAATAACATGATCTGTATTAAAGGCTGAGGAGGCGGACTAAAAGTGAAAAGGGAGCCTCGGGCGTAAGGAAATTACCAGCGCAGCCTGACCTTTGAGCAGGTAATCAATCACGTGATCAACAGGGATATTTATCACTGCTGTGTCCAACCAAACCAGAAACTAAATAAAAGATGGAAAATGAGAATATTGATATTCTGGGATACTGAATTGGGCCTTGAATTATAAACACAACATACATAATATTTATTTTAAGGTACACATTAGTATTGTTATTATTATTATTATTATTATTATTATTATTATTATTATAATAACACTATTAATGCAATCTGGTCAACATATGCAAAGCCGGAATGCCATCAATTTAAAATTAAAATAAAACACTGCAGGCCCACATTTGATCTTGCCTGTTAATGGTTTCACATTGGCCTACTGGATTTTAGACAAATGTTAGGAACATGTGCTCAGTCAGGGCTTGATTTGTCACAATTTATTTCACCTATTTCTCACACATAATATTGCAATGAATTCCTGCATTTTGTTACAATGCAACTGAATTGCGAAAACCTGCTACGATGATTTATTTGGCCCAGTGCGTGCTGCCTGTGGAGTAAAATCAACCCAAGCAAATGCTTTGAAAGCTTCCACTGAACAGCTAATGCAATACAATTATAATATAGAGAAAATTGTCTGGGAAAATATTTAATATCACCTCCAGTTAAAATTAAATAAGGACTTTTAAAGCAGAGCTTCCAGTAGTAGAAGTATGTCTGACAATCAACTTAATTCAACATCCACATTTAAATGCGTGTAGATATTGATTCTTTTTTTCCCCAGCAGATAAATCAAAAGATTTGTTATGAATTTTGAATGAAGTCATTCATTAAATGCCTAGTCAGTTTCCAGGTAAGGGAGTCCTCAACACCAAACAAAAACATCATTGGAATAATACTACTTGTAATTTAGTTAAACACATAAAAAACTGTGAGATAATCTAAAGAAAAATCTGGTCGAGACTACATGCCTGATAAATTTATTTTGGTATAATCACATGTTATGTAATCCAACACCATTCTAGACAAATGTACAAGGTCTTATCTCAAATCATATAACTGATATTACACTTTACAGTTTTTAATGACAAAATAATTATTCGATCAAAAAATACAAATGCATTTCTCTGGCAGACATGTTTGTGGAATATCAGGATGAAAATATAGATCATTGTGTTTTCAAAACCCTGGCTATGTGTACTATTCTAAGATATACTTTTTCTTTGTGAGCTGAATAAGATGAAACCATTTAATTCAGCAAAATAAACTTACAAACCCATTTGAACTTATTAAATTTGCATTTTTGAAAACAATCAAAAATCAAAAAGATCCCCAGAGATGAGTTAACAAGTCAAAAATGCAATATGGTTCTATATCAGTGCTTGTTCTCCTTGAATGAGGCTGAGTCGATGTGAAAGGATGACCTTGTTGAAAATACTTTATACTGTACCACCCCCTAGTGGACAGTTTACATAAAGTGAACATTAAGATAAGGTACTGATTGTAGTCATGCAGTATTAAAACGTCAGTGCCATTAGTTCTATCAAAAATAAATTAATAAATAGATGGACCACAATGGATAGATCCCTATATCACGATTATGTAGACTGTAAATGACAAACAGGTCAAACTCTATATCGATTGAATAAACTCAAAAACAAATAAACGCAAAAGGCCACAGGTGAATGATTAATGAGCTTAAGCTCATACTGAAGTAGAGTGCATTTTAACAACCGCTTCGGAACTCTGTACGTACGTACGTACGTACGCTTGCACGCACGCACGCACACGCATGCACATACACACACACACACACACACACACACACACACACACACACACACAAAAACACACCACCAGATACAAACTCATCCCGATCAATATCCGTGATCTCCTTGCACAAGTCGCATCAAAAGAGAGATGTGACACGTAATCAATGGAACAGTCGATCAGGTTTATTTATCTCCGTTTCCAGTAACAGCAGACAGTGGAATCCTTGTCAAGTTCCCGGTTGCAAAGCAATTAAGGTAACACTCAGATGGATGGGAAGCTTCGGAGACTGAGGGTGAACCAATCGATACACTGGACAGCGCCCCAGTGCTGCTTACGGCGCAGTTCTTTTGAACTTTAGACTGACACAAATCAAAATTGCTTCGTATAAACCGTTTCAGTATAGCCATCGGCTTTGAAGCTGAATCAATAAGTCAATAAGCAACATGTCCCGCTCACCACATTTTGACGTGGCGCAGTGTAAAATGCGTAGATGTAAATAATCAAACTGATAATGTGCCACATTCATTTTAACTGCTTTAGCTTCAGGGTCCTGGCATCACCTTTGGCTTTGGACAGGTATTTCTTTCCCCAAAATTTCTCTACGGACTAAACAATTACTCAAAAAGGAGTCCGATGAAGAATAATGAAAGTAGCTGTCAGTTAAAGCACTTATTAACCTTATACATTCAGAGGTTTTCCCAAGAACACCAGTGAAGTCGTCAGATTTGCACTCCGAATATTTCTGCACCAGAGGCACTTTTCTCTCCAAAAAACAAGACTTAGAGGAAGCCGAAAGTGGGTCACAGGGCGAGCACACTCTGTCCCACATGAGCTGGGGCTATCATACCTGCAAACTAATCCAAAAGTAAAGGCTGAACCCGGAGCCTGATCAAATGTCCGCAGTTGCATCTTAATTAGTGATGTGCTGAAGTTATAGTTGTCTCCCACATGGCATGAAGTGTCAGCTGTGATGCGTTGTGTGCATATACAAGCATCCTGTTTTACAGACCAAACATTTTTCTTACTTACCAATGTGTAGAAACCCCAACGAGACAACAGCAGTATGGAAGTGTCCACAAGAGGCAGTAAGGTCACCTTTTTTCACCAGAGGCCAGATGCTATATTTTTTTACAAACAGCAAAAAAGGTAAACCTGGGCTCCAACGGATAGTTTTGACAAATGTGTTGTTCACACAGGGTAGCTATTTAATAGATTACATCGTATAGGAAGTTAAAAATCACTTTGTGCCATAGCCACGATTGTGACGCACCAAGGTCCTCAGTGTTATGTTTTTCACAACGTCATTTTCAACTGTCATAATTGGAAAAACACAGGTGTAAATGATGAAATGTATGACGGCTGAATTTCCTTTTCGCTGCTTCAGTTTCAAGGTCATGGTGTTGTGCATGCTGGCTCAATGTCACACTTACTGGGACACTTCAGTAGAACAGAGACACTTTTGTTGTGATCACCCTTTACTTTGCTTTTAGTTACACTTTTAGCAAACATATATTATAGAATGATGTGGTTTATCACATGCCAATATGCGGTTCATTCAAACACACTCTGTAAACATTAATTAATTAATTAGAATTATTTGTCTGGCAATTGTCTGTTATTTATTATTAATTGTCAGACAAAAATGCATATTGTTCTAAAATATGTCCGCAAGCACCTTAGATCACTGACTGCATGACGTCAGTTATGACGTGTTATTCCACACAGCAGATATGTTGGCTTGGCATACTAAAAGAAGGAAGGTAGGATGGCTCAGTTATACTCAAGTACACAGGGAGAGCGACAGTGAGCCAGCATTTATGATACCGGAAATAAGCAGAGCTAAATGGAATTCAGCCATCATTAGTTATTTACACCTGTGTTTTGTGAAAAAAAAGTCCTATCTTTGTTTAAACAGGGCTGCACATTAAAAAAGGCCACACTTCAAACACAATAAAAAAAGATAACCTGCTAAACTAAAAAATAATTTGCCTGTCTCACTTGCCGCAGATTAGCACGCTTCTATTTTCCAATTGCTAGTTGCGCTGAAAGGTGAGACTTTCTTACCTTGTCAACACTCAGAAAAAAAGAGTTGCTCATATATCGCTAGCTATGCAGCTAATATTGGCACTAGTGACGGCTGGTCAACAGAGGGCGCGCTTTTTTAATTAAGCCAATGGATGTAAAAAGACAGTAAAACCAATAAAACATGAGCAACATACAATGCAGATACAGACACATTTCCACATTAAGCTATGTTGCCACATTACTTACCATAAGACTGTATATCTAAAGGCTCCGAGAATAGACTGTAATCAACTTCCAATTTACGTCGAGCTGTAGTACGGAAGCCTCGGCGGACATACTACATACAACCAAAATCACAAATGGTCAAATCCAGCAGATGGCGACACAACAATAATAATGCAATTTGATGGCAGAGTATACCAAACTTTTCATAATGCAATATTGCATTTATAGATTTTGTTAACTATCACAGAAGTTAAAAGTTCAAGTCCAAGGTGTGTTGTTTTGTAGTATAACTTCTTGTACTGCCATACCAAAATTGTGTTCTTGAGACACGTTTTAATAATGTTTTCTACTTTCATATATTGAATGCATGTCAGAGGTCTTCGTGCGAGTGGGCATCTTTGAAACTTTTAGTGGTTTTATCTATATTTACGATTTGTGTTATTGTGGCAGGCACTGCAACAAAAGAGATGATAAGTAACAGGTCCAGGGCTAAACAAGAAGCATATCTGTCTATTTAAAGCTTGCCAGGGATGAGCCAGCAAATCATTTACAGGAGTGTGAAGGTATCTTTTTTCTTTTTGGTCACTGCTTTTTAAGACAATGTATGCCTGGGTTCACGTCCTCCCTCACACCAGCTTTTACACAATGAAAAAATGTAGGTGAGTTGCATCCATAAATATAATACAACAATAGAGAACACCACCTTATGTGGTGGGTAAATTTTAACACTCTTTGAACGCTTACAAACACAGCGAACACAGGTTGCATTTCAATATCAACATTATGTTTGTTGCATGATTTGTGCGTAGCATTAGAAAATACTGTAGTAACTGTAGCCTACTGTAGTGCAGACATGGAAACACAATGTTCTACTATGTTGTTGCTTTAAAAAAAAAAAAAAAGAATATTTTCCAACATCCTCACATAGAATGAAGTGGATCATTTTATGTGAGCTTTATTTTGGAAATTTACTTTTTTTTTTATCACATCACTCAACTTGTCATATAACATATTGTCTTTGAATAAGACATAGCTATAGAAGACTTTTATTTTCATTGAAAACTATTTTTGTTTCGTGCGGTTGTAGTCATTTCTGTTGCATTAGATAAAGGTGAGACATTCTTTTACCCTAAAGGCCAAATTTGGCCATAATGGTGTTGGTAGAAAGAATTGTACTGATCTTGCAAATTACGTGAGGGAATAGTATGCAAGAAAAAGCTTGAGTATTTCAGGAATCAAAGAAGATTTCACCACTGTCCATTGAATTAATACGCCAGCGTAACTCAAATAGACTTGAGTGATTGCCTTCTTTATGAGCAATTGAACTGGATGAAGTAAGTGAATGAGCATTCTCCAAGGTCGGACAAAGACACAATAAGACACAACAGTGCTTTGGGAATTTCAAACATTTTATTTCCAGTATGTATTTTTTTTTTTTTAACAAGTCAAAAGTTTGAGGTGCATAGTTATGAAGGGAGCATGAGCAACATGGTCACAAACACAGACAAACAGCCGAATAATCAGAGGAATTTTGATCAAGGAAACCCGGGGTTGCAGATGTCTTGTGTATGTGACATAGATGTGAGCAAAATATCGTCATTTGCTGCAGTATATCGACTTACTATAAAACACTATAATTCGTACAACATTAGTGTATAGTGTTTCATGTGTAAATATGAATTTGTTCATTTGATTAAGTTAAAATAACACTACCAGCTGCTAGATGTGCACAACATTGTTGGAATTATTTAAAACACAGGACTGCAGTTGGAAGGTCAGTGTTAGTCTGTGCTTCTAATTCAGCTATCCTTGGTCTATAAGATACTTTATTTGAAGAGCGACAGGAGGCATTTGCGAGGCGTGTTCTATACTATCGACACACAATAGCTCACAATATGCATCACAATTTGGCATCGATAACAATAATTTAAAGTTCACTATCTTTGTAAAAATGATTCTGACACTTCCAATCATTTTAATTCTGTCAAGGAACACAATTGTTTTAGTGCCAGTATTGTAACATATTTCATCTCATATGTATTTATCATCCCCTTAAATCAGGATTGTAGTAAAGTTGACTTTTCCGCTGATTTTACATCAGCGGTAATAGATCTTTTGATCTGTGTGGAATGTGGGAGACAGAGAGCAGACGTCAGACTCTTGGCTTGGCAGTGTGAGTTTCAGTTGCTAGAAATACAGTAGCATAGAGCAATATCATCTACAGTTCAGTACTGAAATGCCATTAATAGAGCGGTAGATGGTAACTCAACATAATTACTGTAGTTTAAGTGTACTAAATAAGTTGTGTGTCATTGTCGTAGTGTGGCGACAACAGCAGACGTGAGACTCTTGGATTGGCAGTTTGAGTTTCAGCCGCTCTGGCAGTAAGAGCAATACTTACTCTGAGTAATCATAGTGGTCAGTCAGAACTCTTGGTCATTTTAGCGAGTAATGTGACAGTAACACTAACACTGAGAGCGATTTGATAAAGGATTCATGTGTGTACAAATTGTTGCATGTATCCTTTCCCTAAAAGATTTAGTGTAAACTTATACACATCACCCCCTTTTTTATGTAGATAAAATGTTGAATGGGCACAGGGGTTGCAATTATGTATACTTGTAAACAATTACTAGCATTATCTAAAGCAATTAGCAACAATTTAAACATTATTATATTGTGTTTATGTTGTTTTCACTATGGAAATTGTAGCGATGATTGTATCACTCATTTACATAAATTCATAATGCAGCCATTTTAATCTGTATCAAAATGTGAATTTTTAAATTGAATGTCTCATTAGCTTCCCCCAAAGGGGAAGACCATGATGTGTTGGGCTTCTACCACTAGGTGGCAGTCCTACTGTATTTCCTGTGCTGCACCACTGCAGAGAAGCATCCCAAGCTGGACCTGGCAGACTCAGTACTGCAGCAGTCACTACAAGCAGACCTTAAGACTCATGTACGTTTCAGGACGGATATTGAAGACAAGGCAGGTTAGAGTGTACAAGGGGGCTTCTGTGAGAAAACAAAGATCATTCAAAAAAAATAAGTAAAACAGCCAATATTTCACAGAGTTTCACAACTAGCTCTCGACTGCATTGCATTATGTAGCATTAGTTTCTTTCACACATACCTGTCTGATTTGCTGTGGAGGTTTTCCACTTTGTCACTTCAGGGAAATAAAGCCATGATAGTCACAGATAAGAAAGACTCTCCCCCCAAAAAAACACAATAATCCAGAAAACATAACATCAAGAGGGGATCACAGAAAAAAAAAGGAGCACTACACAGTGGGAACTATATCCACACATATCCACGCAATGCACACACTCCTTCAATGAAACCACCTGTTTGTTATGCGTTTGTAAGGGTTAAAAGTATGAAGAAGGAAAAGTGCACAAACAGACAGGTCAACTCTACAATATTGCTTTTCCCTATAGGAAGACTTTGGATGTACCCTGTTTACAGAGGGATCTGCACAAGTCTCGATAGACAGGGAAGCGTGTGTGTGTGTGTGTGTGTGTGTGTGTGTGTGTGTGTGTGTGTGCGTGTGTGTGTGTGAAATGCTTCCTTATAGCCATAACATTCACAGTTTTACAACACGACAAAGATGCTGTATCACTTTTAACACTGTACAGTCACAGTTACAATGTAAGGAGCCTTTACAGTTTTCCAAAGTAGATTAATCGGTCCAATATACAGTATGAATCTAATGCTTATGCATTAGTTCAACTGAAATACAGTAAATACACTACATAAGTACAGTGTAGATACATACATTGGTACAATGAACAGTGCCTTGGACAGACAGTTTCCATCACAGCCAGTCCAGACACCATCTATAAAGTGCCTTATAATAGGTTATTGCATAATCTGATGTCTGTCTTTTTGCTTCAACTGAAAGCAAAAAGAGGAATGCACTCCAGTTGTAGAGGGCAGCAGGCGGACAGAGGTGAAAAAAATAATAATAATACAATCTTGCCACACAGCTCTGTCTTCACACACGTGTTCGGACAATTCTTCAACTATTTCGACGCCGCACCGTTGTCAGGTAAACACAACGTGAAAATGTTGGATTGTGTCAACTCTGCCAATGTGTTATAAAAGAGCAATGACTTGTGAGTCATGTCCATGATTTCCTGTTTTGTGCAGCCACTCTGAACGGTGGACAAAGTGCTGTATTTGTTTGTATGCAAGGCCAGCGTACTGTACCTTGGTTTCAAAATGGCTCCTAGTATGTGAGTGTGTGGCGTGTGCGTGTATGTTTGTGTGTAGCTTTTGCTCTTGTACTGAGAGTCGGGTCCTTGTCTCCAGTCTTAGCTCTAAGTACGTCCACATTTATCAGGAGATGCAGAAGTGAGATCATGAAGACTTTGTTGGATTCAGCTTTTTTCCCCCCTCTAAATGTTCCTGTTACAAGCTGTTTGATTTGAGCATGTTTTATATTAATATATTTTATCTTTTGGTTTTCATTTTGTTTATTTACACCCGTCTCATTTTAGCTCACTCTTGCTCTTACCAATAAACGTTTTAGTGCTAAGACACCAGTACTATTTAGAAACACAACACAAACTTCTTATTATCTTTGATGCCAACGTTGCGACAGTCACAGAAAGTAGTTGTTGGCTAAATTTTGAGCAAAACAGTGAAAATATTGGCTGAAGTCACATGAAACAAGACAGTT
Organism: Clinocottus analis; assembly: GCF_023055335.1. Lineage (NCBI taxonomy): Eukaryota > Metazoa > Chordata > Actinopteri > Perciformes > Cottidae > Clinocottus > Clinocottus analis. The sequence goes on along the minus strand of NW_027175931.1, from coordinate 7,545,240 downwards.
GGCAAAGAAAAATAAACCACTGGCCTCCAGGGGTATTCACACATTCATTTGATAACATTAATATATTCAATATTATGTTTAGAATTCATTAAAATATACTATTTTTTGGACAATATTAAACATCTTTTCCCTGACTATCATTACATTCTTTTTCACTGATCTGTCCCAATGCTGCGTTACCTGCATTGCTGAGGCAGCATCAATAGACTTGTGTGGGAAAGGGATTTCTTACGCTTCTCAGAGCAAGTTTGTATTGAAAGTTAGCCAGTTAGAGTCTGCATGAATTGTACATGATTCACATTTATAGATATGAAAATGCTCTCACTTTTGAATAAGTGTAAAAATGCCTTTCCCCCTTTCCTTCCCAAAAATGCATGCAGGTCGCAGCACTAAAAGAAGAGTCACCTTTTCAATACTCTGACCTGGTTTAAGGGGAAGAAAAGTCGGAGCGGTGATGGGAGGTGGTTGTCAAGCATTGACAGAGCTTCAGTTGATTGAAGTCCATGTGAAGGGTTAAATGGGACCATACAGAGACACACAGAAATGTTACTGCACTGTGGTCCTAGACAACATATACTTATATGAAGTTCTATAAAATGCGCACATGCTAAAAATGCATTGGTTATTAGTCAGAAGCGGCATGATCAATTTCATTCATTTCTATAGGGAGCTAGGTAATCTAGGGATTGTCTTTTGATGAGAGTTTTTTTTTTTTTATAGTATTTTCTATTTTTGTTTATCTTCCCACCAGCAGAGGGAGCAGAAGCAGAACAGGCACCTGTGTTTCCTCTAAAGCAAAAGAATAAAAACCTGTGCATTACTGGATCCTTCAGTCGCCTCAGAAAGCCCAGTTGCCAGCCTTAGCTCGGAAGTAGCTTATCAAAATCTACTCTTGGCATTAATGAACCAAACACCTCAACAGTGTGTCAAACCTGGACCCTGCTGTGAATACGCAAGTTGGAATTCTGACTGGCAGTGGCAGTATTAAAGGTCAGATTCAGGAATAATAAGGTCAGGAGAGAAAATGCTTCGAAAACACTCCAAACCACCGTAGGATTTGTTAAATCATAAAAAGAGTAGAACGTGTTCAGTCAGTAGCCTACTAAAATACTGGTTACAATGCCATTTATTTTTTAAATGTATTTTACCAGTTTTAACCAACAAGTTATATTTATTTTGTAACTGAAAAAGAGCTTAGGTTTATAAACAAAACTCTGGTTGAAGAATCCTCTGGTTTGGGTTTGCAGGTGGATTTGGGTATTCTGTGCAGTTTTTCAGTTGACATCATGGCACTAGATAGATGATGACAATCCATCATGGCATTGAGGTGTCTTTGTTCCCACTGGTTAGGTTTGTTTGGGCCCAGGTTTGACTTTGAGTTGCGGATGCAAGAATCAAACATTCTGGCAAGCTCGTCACTTGAGACTGGTTACCTGTATTTTAGAGTGTCAGTTGTCTAAAAAGAACAACTGAGGATCTGCTTTGCGCAAAGTTATACCTCTGAGATGATGTAAAGAGGGTACGAAAACAGCAAGTGTACTTGGGAGCAGAAGCAGTTTACTTGAGGCTATGCTGTAGAGAAGGTGTTTGGTTTCAGGAGAGCAGAAGTCGATAACAGAGGCTGCACACTGTGTAACAAATGGGCTGTCATGGAGCTGAGAGAGTGATCCAGGCCGATGTACATTCCACACTTTCTGAATCTCAAGCATTATTTAAAATATAAATGTACAAGTTGTATTACCCGCGAGCTAGTAAGATAAACCAGTCCACTGGTAACAGCACTTTCTCTGAGCTCGTACATTTGTCGAACATATAATACAGACATAAAGACGTACTTTGCATTTCACTCATGCCTTTGGTGTCCCTTTGTTGTCTGCTTTGGCTCCTGAACCTCCATTTTCTGTGTTGTCATTCCCTGAGCTGACCAGGCACTCTTTGCTGCAGGGGACAGTGAAACCAAAGGTTAAGATGAACACCCATAGAGGGAGGAAATACAAGGGATGAAGGCGATATATCAACAGCGATCTACTCACTTCTTATCATCTAAATTAGGGAGGATAAACTGAATAACCAAGCCCTTTATCACCATGAAAATGATACTGAATCCAATGACTCCACCCAGCACTGAGACAATGATCACTGTCAAAGTATTGTCGATCTCCTTAACTGGAAAGAGGGAGAGAGGGAAAGCCAGTGTGAGGGAGAACGAGGGAGAGGAGACACTGTGCATGTGTATCTGTCTTAAGGTGCAAGCACTTGTAAGCAGGTGTAATCTGAAGCTAGGTGTTGTGCAGCAGCATGCACTCATGTGTCACATACTTTGGTCCACCACGTAAAGAATGTAGACAGCACTGTGGTTGCGGAACTTCTCTTTTTCGTTCCTGGCGAAACAGTAGTAGTTCCCAGCATCTTCGTAGGTGATGTTCCACAGCAGGATGGAGATGTTGTTGCTCTTTGAGGAGCCGACAAACTCCACACGCTCGTGGTACACGCCGACCTTGGGCTCCACTCCCTCAACAGGAATCACCGCTTCACATAACTAGACACACACACACACATACATAGACACACAGAAATAGATGTACTCGGATGCACATAGACGGGTAGATCAGTATTCATATGAACATTGATCTATATTATTAGCATGGGAGTCCAAGGCATGCAACACAGAAAAGGTCCGTAAAGGTAATTTTAGTATTTTGTTTTTACAGTATGTCCAAGTTGCTCCTGCCTGCAAACAAGTGAGTGAGGGTGTATGTCTGTGTGTGTGTGTGTGTGTTTGTGTTACCTTTATCATGGTTCCATTGTCGTCATAGTGCCAATTGAAGTAGAGGTTTTTGATACCAATGCAGGAGGAGTAGGTGCAGGGCAGCAGGACCGTGGAGCCATTAATTGCGTAAAGATGAGACACTTTACCTGTCGAGACCTCCAGTCCACCAACACTCCATACACCTGAACCAAAGGGAGAAAGGAAAAGATTGGCTTTGATAAACGTAAAGATACACGAGACATTCTAGTTAGAAGTTGGGTCAATTATAGTTCAGGTTACTTTGCTTTCAAACCAGGTTTTAGAACATAATACATGACAGGCGATTAAGTAATGCTTGTCTGCGAGCTCACTTGGCTGGGCTAGGATTACTGTAAAAGATGAGTGCAACTGATGAGTAATGCCATTACAAAGTTAAGTAGCTTATATTACAGTAAGTACTGCTAATGAGATGAAAGTTTTCTCCCCCCCGCCCTCCCCGCCCCCGCTCCGCCTCCCACCCCGTCCCCCCAAACAGTGTTTCATATGCTTTGTTAGTGCGTTTGAATTTCTTGAGTCTAGACTGAAACTCAGTTTCTGGTTGAGGATGATGTAGCCGTAATCAATGCTGCAGCCTCCCAATACAAAGTAAAATGTGCCAAGCGACAGCTGGCGGACATTGATTTTAAGATCTTCTCTTGATTCAGTCAACTCTGACTCTGAGGCTGATGGCACCAGCTTTTCACTCTTAGTATTATCAATACTTTCTGGACATAAAGACATGATGCTAGCACTGTTATCCTGTTTCCAGTAAATCCTCTCACTCCAATCCAAACAACAGTTGTTTTCATCCTGCCTGCCTGTTTAACTAACACTCCTGTCATTCACACCAGATCATCTCTCATTCCCTTCACCTGGTCCTCACGTCCGTCTCACCTGCAGCCCGTTCCCTCTTCAGTTTCTCACTATTTAGGTTCCCATTACTTGTGCTTGTCCACATTGTCATGTGTGTTATTCCCTGCGCATCTTTGGATTTGTTCACCTGTTTGACTGATTTTTCAGAACATAAACACCTGGATATAAATAAGTTAATATTTGTCCTCGGATGGTTAATATTGTGCGTTCATGAATTCTTCTGAAAATATCCCTTACTCAGTTCCATCGCCGCTCCTGTGAGTCACACCAGAATGTGTGTCAGACTTGGGCGGGTAACTGACGGCGAGACGAAAATGCGACCAAATCAAAACTAATTATTTAGAAATGGTATTGGTGTCATGTGGCGTTGTTGCGCTAAGCAGAAGCACACACAGTAACTCTTCCATTTACAAAAGAGATTTGGGCTGAGTATGTTTTTTTATTTTTTCAAGTGACAGCTGGTGTAATTCTCAGATTGTGCTCTGGTGTCTCTCACACACTCGGGGGTCCTATTTATAAACGCTCTTCTACATACTGACCCACTCAGGCTCACGTTGCACTTGAACATGGTGCAAACTGTTTTAAAGCAACACATAGGCATGCCATATAATATGTTTTTCCACTGCATGCTTTGCAGCTCTGTGAAGACATCAGTGTGAACAAAAGCGGCCGAATCCCTCAAGTCATTTTGGATGAAATCCCTGTTGACTTTCACACATTGAGTGTTAAATGCTCTGGACACACTGTAATCCTTTGGGGTGCTCACTTTTGAAGTTGAGATGATTGCCCATTTTGGGTGCCGACAATTTATAGTTACTGTGATTAAGTGATCCAATTGCAACTGTGGATGTGAAAAATGTATATAGAATGAAAACAAATCATTTGTGTATCATGTGAAAAGGGCAGTGTGGGATGAAAAGCAGAAGATATATCATTTTAGTGATAAAAAAAAGATACAGATACTTTTTATAATCTAGAAAAACATGATGCTCGTCGTGCTATAGCACATTGCACTTCATCTTTTTATTAACCTAGGACGAGTCTGTGTCTGATTTATAGATTCAGCAGACAACCAGAGAGCAGGGACAAAATCAAACACACTTGGCTGACGAGAGAGAGAGATAATTGTGCCATCCTACCAGTAGCAGTGTGTAGCAGCCCTCGTGCCATTTGCAATCAACATAAAAGTCTTGATCAGTTAATGGGAGAGGATGATAAATATAGTAAGCAAGCAGATGTCTCATTATTGTGTTTTTTTCCTCTCTTTCTCTCTCCATTTGTATGTTCTCTGTCTCCGTGTCCCTTAGGCCCAGTGGGGCTGAGCTGAATGAAACATGGCTGTAAAAGCAAATATGTGAATGCAGCCAACCCCCGACGCGGTCACCACATGTTGATAATACAGCACAGGAGGATTTTGTAATCAACAGGGAAATTATCATAAGTGGTAAACAGGCCTCAGATTTCAGCAATTAACTGTGTTGTGCATTGTTTCTAATTCAACCTTTTAACAGCTGTCTTGTGTGTAAAGTGTCACGTGTAGTTCACGATGAAACACAAACTGGATACATTTGTCTGGTTCATGTGGCAATACAGTTTAACATCGTTGAATGTCGCAATACAATTATATAATTATACACTAAAAGTATTTCAATAAGTATGGTTTGGTTGTACTTCTCCGTTTCACCTCTCTCCTCTCGTCTTCTAGCATATGATATTTTTACTTTTCCTCTGTATTTGACTCGTCGCCTCCCTTTCACTAGCAACTCAGGCCATTCGGGTTCTCCTTGTTCTTTTCCGTTTCTAGTTTGGCTCTCTTTTAATGGGCCCTTGCGATTCTTTTTCTCTGCAGCACTGGACATTTTCGGCCTTGCTCTCTTTACTCCCCAACCCCCAAAAAGATTACTCATACTGGCTCTCAGAATGTTTTTCTCAGGGATGCTATAACTAAATAAATCGAGGAGACACATGGGGAGCTGGTTTTATATTTTGGGTGTCATCCGTGACAACTTAAAGGTTTGAAATGCTTTCTATTGCCGGCTGCTCGTCTGAATCGCCGTTAAATGTATAGTTAAAAAATCTTTTACAATCTATCAATCAGTACTGGCGCAGTGCCACGGAGCAAGGTTAGTAAAGAAGCGCTTCAGAGAGAATAATGGTGCAAAGGAAAACACGGGAGAAACAAGGAAGAATCTCCCTTCCAAATGGCTCACGCGCTGTGGAAGCGCGATGATCTTTTACATATCGGAGAGGAGTGTCCCCCCTCGTGCCCAGAAATAGATTTCACACCTCCCTCCTTCTACACCTCTGCTCTCTACTATCCTCTTTCCCTCCGCCCCCTTCCTCTTCTTCTCAAATGTATTCAGCTTGTCCTGACAAACACCCGTGGAAGCACACACTGCGATACCACTAGCCCAGTTGTGTTGTGCATGTGCGTGGTATACATGCATGTCAACGTGCGTCTGTTCCTCCGGTATGAATACATGCACTTGAGTGTACATGAGTAATGGAATGTATGATATTTTTAGCTCCACTATCAAATATCTCTTGTCTCAGTTGGGAAACCATCAATATCTGAATCACTGATGGGAGAAAGAGCAACTGACTGCAAGTGTGTGTGTGTGTGTGTGTGTGTGTGTGTGTGTGTGTGTGTCCTTGGCTGTCTGTGAAGGTGAGTTCTTCTTCTTCTTTTTTTTTTCTAAGTAGGCCACAGATTGAAGGGTTAATGCTTCTTCAAGTGAACCCATTGAGAACCGACCGAAGACACTATTACCTCTGTGAGTAAAAGAGGGAGGGAGAAGTGATGGGAAGGGGTGAGAGAGAGAGAGAGAGAGAGAGAGAAGGAAGGGAGGTAACCGGCAGAAGGAGAGAGATGAATGGCGGATCAGTGGTAATGAAGCTGCTGCAGTGGGCAGGAAGTGATGGAAGGGGACGGAGAGGTGGTGGGATGTCCTCCTCAAGGTGAGTAAGTGACGGCAAAGCTAAGAAATTACAACAGCAGGTAAGACACTAAATCAACTGTGGCCAAGGCAGGGTCACGGTCACACTGCACATACAGACACACACCAGTACCAACATACACAATCATCACATTGACACGCCAACTACTGAAACCGACTGCTGTTCTGTAAACCTGCGCTGCGCTAAATCCGTTTGCCGTGTTGCTCTTCCTGCCGTTGGTTGTTTATTCTCTACAACAAAACGCGTTGCGTAATCCCCTATGTTAACGTATGGCACCTTGTGAAAGGAAGACTTGTGAAAGCGAGGAGGATGAAAGGGGGTTGAAGTGATATTTGTTTTGTGTGTTTGCATGTCTCGGAACGTTTGGGATTACACCTCTTTGTTTTCAGAGGAGCATGTTTGGCCCGTTAAGTAATCCGTGCTCTGAGTCGTGTCTGTCATAGCGAGGGCTCGTAAAATCAGTGGCCTCTCTGTGCGAAGGATGAACAGTGGCGGCTCCAGCCAAATCTCTGGGGAGGAGGGTCAATTGTTGTGACGATGGTGACCCGATCAATGGGAAATTTATCCAAAGTCATTTTGTGTTTCATTCAGACGGCAAATGCATTTACAAAACATAGATTTGTCCCCAAAAGAAGGAGAATGAAATGATTCAAACTTCCATTTAGTCGATGCTCCCGTGGTGTTGCATGATGGGAGAATATTGTGGGAACAGAAATATCTTCTTTTTTTTAGCCCCTCTACAGTCTACTCAGCGGTCAGATGGAAGAGGTTTTAACTATGATTTATTCATCTGATATTCCAAGAGTACTAACCCTCGACTAACCTTCTATTTATATTGTGAAGTTTGAAGAAGAGTGTTGCTCAAGCAACACATCGCTCGTGCATTTTAGCTTGTTCCCAGCTGCTTTGTTGTTCCTACTCAAATCAAAGCTTCCAGTTTATTTGACAAACGGCTGAAGATTTCTTCTATTCTCATTCAACTGTTGCTCAGAGGATCATTCTCTCTTTCAGTTGTGTTATGCATTTGTTATGTATTTGTAAAGAATACACCTTTGGTTGTAAAGGCATCTCCTTTATAGGGCAGAATAAAGAACAGTGTCACTGGGGATGAAAATTCGCAGAAAAGTGATCAATTGCCCGCTCATTGAACTGACTATATATATATATATATATATATATATATATATATATATATATATATATATATATATAAATCCTTGGGGATTAATAAAGTATCTATCTATCTATCTATCTATCTATCTATGGGTAGCATGGTCAGTGCATTCAGGCGTTTCTGCCCAATTGCATTTTACAGGATTGTCTAAGTTCTCTTTAAGGTCGAGGATACAAGTTGTATCTCAGGTGAAGTCTCCTGCAGGTTGTAACTCAGTGGAACTTCCCATACGCATCTACAACCATGTCTCTTTACTTTCTCCAAGAGATGATGCCGTTGTGGTCCATGCGGTGTCCGTGCAGCGATCAGGATGCAACAGAACGCCGAACTCAAATGATCATTCTTGTGACTTGGCCCTCTATTATACAGTTTCAAAGGTGTAGTCTTAGTAGTTTAAAGGGCAGGACTTTTAAAAAATAATTGATTAAATACATAATTGCCCAATTATTCCACATCTGACTTTGATTGGGGTTTTGTTTCATTTGTGTCTATATTTCTGTTTCCCATGGTTCTGTTGAAAGAGATTGCTGCAATGTTTTGAAAAAGGAATGGAATATATTAGGGAATATATTCAAGATGCAGGACGATTGGTTTTACACAAGCATGACATTTCAACAGTTGTGTAATGGGCATATAAGGATGCATAAAGCATATAATATATTAAAATGCAGAATATAATGAAATATGATTTTAGGTAATGTCACGTTGGAGAATGGAGATGAAAATCACTGCCACGGATGAGATGGCATGTGCAGCAGAGGTACATTTGATTCATCATGATATCACTACATGCTGGACATAATAATCAGTGGTCAAACTGAAGAACTGCAAAGAATGGAAAGACAGCAGCTCAACAGATCAGAACCTATAAAATGTTATTTATTGACACCAACAGAAGGCTACCACAAAATGAGTTTGGTCCAAGGTCTTAACAAGGTCAACAACAAAAAATGAACAAATGATGGTGATTGATTGACGGTATTTGGAAGGGTCCACAGTGGCTTTCACTTGGATTGTTTTTAGATGAAACATTTCAGATATTGAGCCCTTCATAGGACTATTTTCTTGTGAAACACTTTCAGTACACTTGTTAACTTCTTTTTCTCAAACCTTCAAGATCTCATTTGGTTTGCAAGATGTCAATTGAATTCTACTAAACAGGCTATACACCATTTACTCTGTGATGACAGTTCTATTGGTTCCTTTTCTTCCCTTTGAAATAAGATTGTCTCATTTTGCCTCAACTGCATCGGATTCACCAGATCTTGTAGCAATTAAGGGGCCATTGTAACAAATGATGCTGGAGTAGGACTTATCTTGACTGAAATGCAATACTTTTTTCTTAATGTGGACAGCATAAGCTGAGTCTGAATTTGTATCACTAACCACATTACATTTGTGGACCATTAAAAATCCCCAAAATCCATCAATAAATGTGAAAGTAAACAATTTAAAGAGCGGAAACAGCTTCCAGCCTCAAACATATTCCTGCATGAAATTTTGAGCTGTAGAATGGACTTAACTATCAAAATAATTTAAACTGTCAATAGCACTTAAATTGAGAACTTGAAATAAACTTGTTGGTCTTGTGTTAGCGTCATAAGGCTCAACTGTGAGTGTATGATCAAAAACACAAATCACCACTGCACCACTACGTCACTAGCAGCAATACTACAACCAACCACACAGACACACACACACACACACACACACGGTGAGAACTATAGCTATAACAAATGATTTAATGTATGAGGCGATTAGTTTTCTACATTTGTATTTCTCTCCCTTTTAAAAATTCCTCCCCTGAAAATGTCCCCATATTATAAACAGACATGAAGAGGCATCTAGTCAGTCATCTAGTCAGCTCAGCACATGTCCAAGTTGGGAACGGCACAGGGTTGGATGTTACATATGAACCTTGATGCTCTCAGCACAGCAACAAGTAAACATCACCTGTGACATAACCATGCGGTTTACCCTTCAGATGTGGAAAGAGCATGGTGAGTAGAAGAAGCCAAAGCAGGCGCGATAGAACAGCAGATGTTGGTGTGTAGCCATAAAATTTTTAAAAAAAAGAGTAACGATTTACTGTGACAGCTGAGACCCACCCACCAAAAGTGACATAAAAAAAAGAACACTTCAACCAAATGAGCAGAAGAGGAAGGTGAAGAGGGAAACAAGTTGAAACGTAAAGACAGCACGAGGCGTCTGGGATCAACAAAAAAAAAATGTTATCCAGAGGAAAGAAGTACAATTTTGTGGTGGAGTGGAGAGACATAGTGGAAGAGTGAGGAATGACAGTGCAGCTGAAGGTAGAGAGAGAAGTATAGAACTCACCGAGCAGCAGTGCAACTGCCAGACCCGCGTGAAGCAGATCCCCTGGACTCAGCCGACCAGAGACACTTGAACTGGTGCGGTCCACTGACGCCATGACGCCACTTGTCTGTCTGTCTGTGTTCGTGTGTGTCTTTGTCAATATGTCCTTGTCTGCCAGTCTGGTCAGCCGGAACTGTGTCCAATCTGTGCAAATGTGTTTGTGTCTTGGTGTGTGTTTGTCTCTGGAGCAAGGCGGGACACTGAGCTGTGCAGCTGAAGTCCTGCTCTCAGTCCCTCCCTCTTTTCTTCTCCCCTCCTCTGCACTCTGTCCCAGGAATGAACAGAGGGAGGAAGCGCAAAGAGAGAGAGAAGGATGAATTCCTTCAGTGACTCCTCGACCGAGCAGTTGTTCCCCTGCACTGCACTCCTAGCAGGCCAGAAAAGCTGAGGCAAAGACAAACTAAAGAATTCAGCAGTTGAGCGAAAAGTGCAGGCTCTCTGTCTCTCTCTCTCTCTCCCTCCCTTCGCCGTCCTCTGTCGCTGTCTCTTCCAGGCTCAGCGGCGATTATCCAGCAAAGGAGAGTGTGAGGCGTGAAGCAGCGAGGAGCAGCGAGGCAGAGAGGTAGCGGCGCAGCAGTGTGGTGTCAGACAGCTCCACTGCTTCAGCAGCAGCAGCAGCAGCAGCAGCAGCAGCAGCAGCAGCAGCAGCGGTCAGGGAAGCAGGCTGGCTGTCAAACCCCACAGGGGGGAGACATAGGCTGAAAGGGGGGGGAGGAGGAGGAGGAGGAGGAGGAGGGCACACGAGAGAGGCACGGAGGGATGCTGGAGCAGAGCCAGCAGCCAGGACAGAAAAAGCAGAAAAGCGCGTGTCTCCCTGGCCAGCACCGGGAGGAATGAGCAGGAGAGATACTGCAGCGGTAGAGGCGAAGAGAGCGAGAGAGAGAGAGAGCGAGAGAGAGAGAGAGAGAGAGAGAGAGAGGAGGGGATACAGTGGAATGGCGAGAGGGAGGCAGGGGGTGATAACTGCTGCCACGTGTACACACACACACACACACACACAGACACACACACACACACGCAGGCACCCAGCGCAGTAAAACTCAGTCAGCCTTACTCAAGAGGGTCTCAGAGATGGACACGTGCTGGGTGCTTCACCCGTGGACCACATACCCCTGTCTTCTTCACTGCATCCTTTACTCCGGTTTCCATTTTCATGCGTCTCACATTTGATGTGCTAAACTCTTGATTTGGCCGGCTGACACATTGGCAACATCTCATGTTTTGTCTCTTTCTTGTTCCCCATTCAGTTCCGCGGTAGAACTGCACTTGTTTGGACGGGCTTGTTTTGAATTGAAAACATTGCTTGCAAAACTTGATCTTTAGCAGAAATCTTTTGGTGTTACATTACTGTTTTAAGGCACTATGCAGTATACTTCAGGTATACAAGCACAGGACTGTGTATTTTAATACATTTTGACTTTCTATTTGCATAACAGAGGGCTTTTTGTAGATGTTTTTGAAATAATTTGCTTGGTACATTTGACGACAAACTACTGCCAAAAACTGTCCCGATGCAAGCCAATTTGGGCAAAAGGCCCAGACAGCATCCTTTGAGGTCTGTGGACCAGAGCTCGTCCATCCAATCAGGAAACGTGACTGTACTATAAAGACCTGGCCTTGACGTATGTTCTTTGGCTTTCAATCAGATTGCCACAGACTACCTTCAGAAACTGGTCTTAGTTTACATGCCTTTGCCTGCAGAGCCCATAGGTGCAGTAACATGTCAATCACACCACGCCACAAAACACGGACCACCAAGACAGTACATAAACACCATGTAGTTCAGCCTTCAACACAACACAGTTCCAGTAAAGTCCACCACTTTAATGTGCAGGATGACCTCATTCACAGGATTTATGACTTCCTAGCCTATTGAGCGGCACATCATCGTGTCATGGTCGATGTCCGCGGCCCGTTTTTTAAATCCCGAATACAATTTTTCCATTTCACTCAAAGATGTACATATAAACCTAATGTTAGCACCCAAGGGGTTCTATCTACCTTTATGTGTGCAGGTCACTTTTAGTGTTGTAACATCTTGTTGGGCCATGGAGGATGAACTGACTTTTGACACACTGTAGACTCTCACAGGCATGATAAAAGGAGACAGTTCATCTGCTAAACTGTTAGCACTCCATGTACAGCCCCCCCACCACCTACTTTACTGCGGAACATAATTGACCCCTTGGTCCATCCACATATAACAGAAAATTATTCATGCATCCGATTAGTCATACTCAAAGTCCCCACAATCACCTCAGACTCAGTACACCCACTACATCGTCACTTTGTGCTGCTTGTCAGTCAGGCTGCAGGCACAGAATAACAAGAACATTTTTAAAAAAAACGTTTTTTTCTGTTGCTGACACAAACCCCCACACGTCTTTAGATGCTTGAATCCCATCCTGGCTTCAACACATACCTTTGTGCTATAGTTTTTATTCTGACGTTTTCTTTATTTTTTTCTTTTCTCTAGAGTGGCTGCGGTTATCTGTACTACAAGTGAGAACTTGATTATATCCTATCTATTTTGTACTTTATGTATACATCTCTTTGGAACAATCTATCATATTTTAACACAGGAGTACAAAGGACTTTTTAAACCCAAAAATATTTCTAATATCATTTCTATCATTTCTGTTACCCCTTTCTGCTTTCCAGGTTCCACTTCCTGGAAATCACACACACATGCACGTGTCAGGTGTTGTCATTTCCAGCTTCTAGTGTGTGTGTGTGTGTGTGTTTAGATACATATGTCAGTGGATGCTAATGGAAAATACGCGTACATGCAATGCAAACATGCGCTGATACACGCACACGTGTCCTTGCTTATGCACACAAATATATAGTCACATGTGAGCCCAGGCGCGTGCACACACACACACACACACACACACACACACACACACACACACACACACACACACACACACACACACACACACAAACACCTGCCTCTGGACAGGCAGGGTGACCTTGGAGGCTGTGTAGAGAAGGGAGGCGGAGCAAAAGAGGACATTACACCGATGAGAGGAGAGGAGAGTGTTGGGGATCAGGAGGGGTAAGAGGAAAGAGAAGTTCAATGGGAGGAAAGAAGGGAAGAGCGGACAGGGGAGAAGGAGAGAACGTGGGGAGGGGGAGGGGAGGAGGAGGGGGAGGGGGGCGACGGGAGCAAGGGGAGGAGAGATGACAGGAGGGAAAGGAGGGAGGTGAGATGAGAGGCGGAGGGAGGGGGAGAGTGGAGGATCTGTTTCTGGGACGGCCAAGGCAGCGGAATGCTGCAGTGAAGCCACACAGCTGAGCCGGTCCGAGCACAGCTACTGAGACACCCAGCTCTCAGCCCATATCTTCTCTCTCTCTCTCTCTCTCTTCATACCTTCATCTTCCCACCACTCTCACCTCCCACTCTGATTAACCTTCTTCTCACCCCTTACTTCAACCTGCTCCATCCCCCTCTCCTCCCTCCCCCTCCCTACCTCTCTTTCTCTTTGCACCAGCCGGTGAGTGAGCAGATTTCAGAGAGCATCCTGAGTGGAGGAGGACATGTGGGGCGGGCCTCTCGCTACCTCTCCTTTTCATCTGTCCTTCCTCTTTTTCCTCACCTTTTCTACGTTTTTTTTCCTCCCCCTTTTTCAATTTCTCATTAGTTCTTCATATTTTTGTAAATGTTGCTGAACACCTCTTACTCTCTGTTCCTCAGCCTGTTCATGCCTTTGCGTCCCAGTCCTATCTTTTTTTGTGTGTCTGTTTTGTCCCCGCGGTTTGTTATCCTCGTCTTGATGTCTCTCCATCATCGTTCTGTCGGCGGAGAACTGGGACCATCAAAAGGTGAGTCCCGTCTAAAGTTGAGAGCAGGTCTGCAGGACCTACCTGTGCAGGATATGCAGCCGGCCTCTTGGGGGAGGTTTTGTGTCGGAGGCTTTCAGCCACGTAGTTTGTTGTGTAGCCTCATATAGTCTCACGGTTTGGAGTTGGACGTTAGTTTGGAACTGCTCTGATTTGCTTGATGTTGGCTGAATGTGGAAAAGGTTTAAGTACGAAAATGAAAAGAAGTACAGTATTCCAAAGTCTGTGGGTCGCTGTATGTGTGCGCGCGTGCGTGTAACTGCAACCAGAAAGTTTAAATACACTAATTTGGTATCGTATTGTCTTTTTCTTCCTCTATCCTATCACTCCTTGCTATTTAACTGGCTTTAGATACCCACAATAAAGTTTTGTATAATCCGATACAACATTTCTGAAGTACAGATAAGTGTCATAGACTTTGCATTTAATCACTTCCTTTTTTTGTTTAATAATTTCCTCAATACATGTTTGTTCTTAAATATATCTTTTTGGATGAAAACTACGGAGGTGGTAATGGCTTTTTAAAATTCGTAACTCAACAACTCATGTCATTCAATTGCTGGAGTATGCAAAAAAAATGCATTACATGTATTTTTTCTCTCTGTGGGGAAAATTGATAGGCGCAGTGGCCTATTTTACTAAATCACCTACGCCGGTATTTGAAATGACACACATTGTCTGTAAACTAATGGGATTATCAGAGAAACATTGTTTTTAGCCGTGTTTGAACAACAGCCCTGCATCTAAAAATGTAGACCCTTCATTGATATGAAAGAGGCCACAGGGCTGACGCAGTGGGGGTGCTAAGGAGCTCTGGCAAAAAATAAAATGCAGGGTCATCCGTAAAAACAAACTTAACCGTTACTGCAATGCTCTGCTGGACCGAAACTGTTCCGGCCAATCAAATACATGCAAACGTGCAGCTGGTAGATTGCTTTGTAACCTTAAATTACCTCACGATTGTTGCAATATAAGATGAAATGATAGCGATTTGTAAAATCCAGTTTTTATAGTATTATATGCAGCCGTCAGCTGTTTTTGGTCTTGGCGACAGTTCAGAACGAAAATGAATCCCATTCATCTGCGAAAGAAGTACACGGTCTACGTTCCCAAAGTCACCTCTGACTGCCTCTCGGTGGAGCGGCTCCAGGTTGCCACCATGATGAGATCAGCGTGCAGCTCGGCTTCCTGGGTTTGAGACTCGTTACTGCTCGCGTACATGCGTAGTGTTAAAGCGTGTGAGCACACTGTGGAGCAGTCACACCTCTGACGCTCTCATATAAGGCTTTAAACGGATCTGCATGTGTCCTCTTGTTGTCGTCAGTGTCCTCCTACTGTGCAAAGACATGCTAGTGGACTCTAAATTGCCCGGAGTTATAAATGCTTGCTCGCTGTAGGTGTCAGCCCTGCAATGGACTGGTGGTATACGGTGGTGTTCCAGCTACTTCTTGACCAATGCCAGCTGGGAAAGGCTTCATAAGGAGAAGCAGGTATAGATAATGGACAGATGAATGAAGAGGAATACAGAAAACTCTGACATTTTCCTAAATCATCTTTATTCAAAATACATAATGTAATGACAGCTGCATGCTCAGAGGCAGCAAAGTGCAAGCATTAGTTTGGTGTTCACTAACATTTAAAGTGGTACAAGAGCAACTATTGTAGGCAAAACTCATAGCCAAATGGTAAACAGCGATGCACAGTGATACTTCATCGTACAGTATTCATATTTTTGTTAGTTTAGTGGTTTCTTATTGAGAAATTCAGTATATACAATATACAGTAATCTATCTGACTTTATATTGCCAACAAAACCTTCCTGCACAAAATTAGCTCCAAATGTTAATCTGTCATCATCTCATGGGTCAACCACACAAACCCTGCATCTTAAATTCGGACCGCGGTTATTGTGGCAGACAGGGCTCTGCCAACCAAAGAACTCTGCAGTTAAATGCATACAGCCAACTAATTTAATATACCAATACATCACCGTTTTATTGTTGTTCTTCACATCATGATTGTGTTTAAAGACCATATTGATCACACAATATATCACCTAGTTATGAATCCATGAATAATCAAACCATAAAAACCCTTATTCAGTTTTCGGCCTTAACGCAGGCCTTCACTTTAATTAATGTCAAAAACCAGGAACGGCCAAGCCATCAGATTTGGAAGTGCCAACCACTCTCCGGTCTCTGGATGACACAGCCGACCAGCTTGAGGCATGTCAGGTATCAAGGAGACAGCCGGGCTCTCATTACAACATAGTGAAAACAACATTCAGAGAATAACAAAGCTCACATGCTGCAACATGTTAAAGTGGACGTTAAATATTGATCTTATCAAGATCTTTTTTTTTTTTTTTTTACATTTAAGGTGCCCCAACCAAAGACATGATCAAATAAATACACTACCAATACATTTCCCACTGAACCATACAATCATCATGCCATGTTTCTACAACAGTCCCACTTTCCCATATACCACCTTATTGAGGTGAGCTTCCTGTGAGTTCCTCATTTCCATTGCATCAGCATGCTCCCCTCTGATTAAACTGATTATAATAGAATTGTCGTAAATGTGTTGATGTGCAAAACAATATATACATTTTGATACACCACTTTGGAGACAGAGCTACGATGTACGCTTCAAAATTTTCAAAACTCTTATATATGAATTTGCTTTAAAATGAACACGTACAATGTCTTTGTATTGAGTTGTAAAGGCTACGTTTAAAGTTTGTATCTCTATAAACCCAGCTCCGGTTGGAGTTGGAATTAAAAACCTCGATTATGTTAACGGAGGTTTTTATTTTTTACATAATGTGAATTCTTGAAAGTTGAATTAAAACAAAATATTTCACAGGAGGCAGATAAATTTCATCTATGTGCAATCAAATATCTCTGAGACTTAATAAATCAAATATGCAAGCAAAAAATATACATGCATGAATCAAAATTAAATTCTGGTAATATAATATTTGATAAATGGCGCCACCTGATTGCTACATATATGAAACAGCTCATGCTCTGCCTCATATTGCTGTGGCTTTATCAATTATATGAATTAAACAAACAAAACATTACATTTCTTGATTTTTTATAATATTTGTCTTTTTGATATGCACTGTTTAACATGCACTCATGGCAGTGTTGTAAGCTGTACATGTTTTTCAGTTGACCAAATATTAGATGATACACATTTTATACTTCACAACTCTCTGTCAGTCATGATCAAACGTATCTTGTCTTCTAATTTGGATCATTTGGTATTAATTCCTGGATGTGATTTTTTTCATGGTAAGGAGGATAACTTTATAACTGTGGCTGTGTCTAGTCTCCTGTATTAAATCCTCCAATACATACTGTATCAGTAAAGGTTGTCACTGGCATGCGTTACGTGATTGTGGGTGCAATGTGAGTGTTTCCACTTAAAATATTCTTTGATATGTTTTTGACATAAGTCACGCATTAACAACATTCATACACTTTATCTCTAACAACTTCCTTTTCACCCAGTAACATGATTTATGTAGGGAAGCATTCTGAGAAGAAAGCGCATCACTGTCATTGATCATTTTCCCCGATACAGTATACAAACAAGTGCACTAAGTATTGCAGCCAGTGTTGTGTGGTCTGATACAAAGACACATTTTAACCCTATAAATAACAGACTGAAATGTAATCGGTGTCTGCTGCACACACATCATTCTTCTCCACAAGGCCTGGATGGGTGCAGAGGTTTCTGTCAGAGGGGTGGACGGTATAACCAGTAATAACATACACTAGACATATAACGATGGGGCTGTGTGTCTGTATGATTAAATCATGAACTCAAAGGGTAACTTCTTTGTTTTTCAACATGGCCCTATTGACCCTATTTTCCCATGTTTTTTATGATTTTTGTGATTCAATTTTTTGGGAAAATGGTTCATTATTAAGGGAGAACTTGGCAGCCGGCAGCTGCTAAAGGGGCTGCAATGTGGTCATATTGATGAAGTGCACAATTGCGTACAGTCAGTTTCTGTCCAATACAGTGTACATGTTTGCCACTGACCAGCTCACATTGGTATTATAAGTGTCTGACAACATTATGGAGAAAACCCGAACAAAGAAACTCGGAAAAGTCTAGTTCTGGAGTCTCACATCGCACCCACATCGATGAAATCAGCTAAATATTTAATGTTCTGACATTGGAAATAAAAAAATGAAAGACAAAAAATATGCAAGAAAAACAACCAAACTGATTGACGAACCGTTTCTGACTTTACAACACATATTGAGTTCCTTAAACAGTTCATTGTATTGATGAACTGTGGATGCAGCTTCACATGCTTTGACTGTTTCTGATTTCTTTTTAACATTACTGTTTGAACATGAACAAAAGAAGGAGTCACTTGTCCCTAACAGGGACCCTTACTACTGAACAGACTGTTTATGTTGTTCGCTGAAAAAAGAAAACTGATTTCTATACTGTTGTTAACTTACTGTTGCTCCAAGAGTGCCTGTTATATTGTTCTGATAACATTACTTTAAAATTAAAGTGCGCGATACACCAGTTTTTGTAATATAATGCTATTAATCGCAGTTAATCACAGAAAAATCGATTAATCAGTTATATTTTTTCAACTTTGCCCAGCCCTAAAAAAAATTAAAAACACTAAGCTACGCTCTCTGTACTCTATTCTAACACAACAAACTGTGTCGACACCAGTGTCCCGTGGCACTCTTCTCTCCAACTCTCACTTACGTCGTCTTCCGGCAACGTGTTTCACGCGAAACGAAAAGTGAAAGATAACAAAAGTGTTGTGTTCCTCTATACGGTCTATTCCATAATGTTGTCAGACAACCTGAGCCTGTCAGTGGCAAAAAAAACAGCACTTTTAGTCGGCGTAAATTGACGCTGACAATTGCCCCACGGATTGTTTATTTAGGTCTGCAGTTCTCTCCCTGAATACTGGCCCAGTTTCAAACACCATTGTCCCCATTAGTCACTTAGATACAATAACATGAGGAAAAGGGGTCAATGGTACCCTTTATGTTGCATAAAGTACTCCTAAAGCATCCCTTCAAAACACTGCATGTTAATCAGTGCAGTCCTTTTTTTCGCAGGAGACATTTGACATGTCACAATAGAACAATCACAGGTGTATAATAATAACACCATGAGGGCTGAGTTGCATTTAGGTGCTTCAGTGTCAGAGTCCTGGTATTGTTCATGCTGGCTTACTGTCAGCATGGCTCTGTCTGAACTCCCTCCCTCATGCATTCACTACTCCCTACTACACATTCAATTGTCTATTCTATGGTGAGTGGACCCTTAATCATCATCACTTTGTGTTACCACTTACAGTGGGCTGTAATTTCAACATCTTTCAAATGCAAAGAAAACAAAGCCACTTGAACAGCGCTGTCTTCCTGATGTGACACGTCGAAATGTCTGCTGTGAAAAAAAAGGTCTGTTGAGCAGAGTACAGAATCAGATTCTCCTGACGATGCAGGGCAACGGCGTTAGCCAGAAAAACATCCATGCAGGTATGAGGAATGTCTCTCGCTCTCTTTCTCTGGATAACACATGCTGCGCATGTAAATTAAGACTGAGACATTTAAGGCAGTGTTGAAAGAGACTGGATTCATTAAACCAAAACATTTCACCCCCTCCAACTCAATGTTAAACTGCAGCAGGTGTAAGAGTGGAAATTGCACAATTTACCATCACACACACACACGCACACACACACGCACACACACACCACATTTGCTCTGCAATTTTGAACGTTCATTAAGTGCGGAGCTCTGCCTCCACAGACACTAATACCATTATCAATACTTCATTTCTAACATCATAACTTCAGACAATACAATTAGATATTGTCATGCTGTGATATTGTTACTCCAAACTATATTGTAGTATACATATTTGGTCATACCGCCCAGCCCTCGCATGTCCTATCAGCGCGTGATGGAGATTCCATTCATTATTGTGAGATTGACTTATTATGAGCCACTGATGCCGACTTGTGGCTATTAATAAAAAGTAATATGTGTTTAGCAGGAAAGTTGCAGAAAAATGTTTCCCTGGCTAATTTCAAGGAGAAAGACACATCTCACACAGACTTATAGAAATAGGCACGCACACATAGACACATTCAGCACATTCAGAAAATCCAGCACCCACACACATGCGAAAGGGATGGAAGTATCAGTGGACAATGATCCAACCAGTGGTTACTATAGATCTTCAGGTAGGGAGTGCTTATGCCTGCAAGACAAAGAAAGCAAACGAGAATGAACAATATTTGATGTATGCTTGTAATATTCTTGGTAGATGCCCCCAATAAAAAAGCTTCTCTAGAGAGAAAGCCATCAGGTAAAGGGATCTGGGGCAAAACACAATCAAAAGAACTGTACACTGTCACACATGCATACACATATTGTAAACGCATGTATTGCTTACACACACAGTCCTCTTTTGACAGATTCATAAGTACCGGTTATGGTGCTGTTGGCTACAGCAGCATTGTCATGAATTGCAAATCTTTATGTTGGGCGTAACATGCAGAGAGAGCAGCGTCCCGTCAGTCCGGTTCGACTTCAGCGGGTATTTTGATTTCCATTTTGTTTTCCGATTTTCAATTTCTATAGCAGACATGGTGTTCGTGACAGACAACAACAACAGTCCAGAATGGGTATTTACCAGAGGGGTGTTGGGTGTTAGAGCTCCACGGGCCGCTGGTTCAATCAGATGACCCAGCTATGGTTGTCTATAGATATAAGCGAAGAGATGCCCGACAACAGGTTAGCTTTGAGGTTTGTAATCCAATTACAGGAGAGAAGAGTTATGATGATATGGTGCCATAGACAGAGTTATGTCTGAGCTGTGTGTTGTTTTTTCCTTTTTTTGGACAAAGACTGTTGTCTATACGAGGACCTAACACCCATGCTGTAAAGCTGCACTTTAAAAACAATTTAAAACAATTTAAAACAATTTAAAACAGGCTAAAACCCTGTTTTTACACTGCATGTTAGCATACAGTGATTTTTATTCAGCGTTATAATTTTGAGATATGTAGGACCGGCTAGTCAATTTAGAAAGATAGAAAATGAAGCCCAATTACCAGAACTCTTGGTAGACACAATTATTAATACAATTATCAGCAAATCGTCCCTATTAATATGCAGCATACGTGTCTGAATTTTCACTGATCTGGAAACAACATAGGTGAGGTCATTGACTGAAACGCAGCTATTTTCTGGGGGTGCTGCCAAGATGTGAACGTGGTTTGGACCAGCAGACCTTTGATAAACAAGCCATATTTGTATGCTTTGTTAAAGCATGTTGGCACCTTCTTTACATGCAAAGTAATATTGTCTTATATCTTTTCTTATGTTATAAATGCGTGCGCTCATTACTCTCGTCTACGCCAACCTCAACACACACACACTGTTTAGAGCCCTGAGTTTGCGTTTAAACACATACATTTTGTTTTGTCCAGCTTCCCTTTGGCTCACGTTTAAAATCATACAGCAGCTACACTCACAACGTTCAAGGGTGAGCAGTGAAAAATGACTTTGTGACCTTGATATGCTTTAACCATAGCAACTCACTCCGACCTGCTTGTACATGGAGATAGAGAAAGAAAGAAAGAGTTGCGAAGTTGGCAACGCTGTGCGTATGTGTGCGTGTGATATTTCTAATGTTGCAAGATAGTTGAATATTAAACAACAAAGAATTAATGAGAGGGGGCAGGTCAGCCTGGGAGGGGGGGGGGGGGAGGAGGGGGCTAGCAATACGCTGTAATGCGGGTTTAAAAAAGTGCTTAAGTGTAATGAAGCAGTAATGTAATGAAACTCTTTAAGGCATTGACATATTGATCCCTAGTGGTTTGCTGCTGTTGACTGTTGGTATGCTGCTGATATATATGTCACGCTTTCCATTCGCCTAAACCACCTCAGAGGCATTTTGAAGTATGCCACTGCTGACTCACAGATGCCATGTTGTTTATATGTTACTCATGCCTGGAGAACAGAAGAAAAAGAGTGGCATACCAGCAGCTACGTTTTGATCGTGATGCTTCTGCGAGTATACACTTGAGGATTGAGCATGTTATGGTGAGATTTCTTACTTGGTTCCCTCCTCTGCAACACCCTCAGCGTCCAGTTTTCCCTCCTCCTCCATCTTCTCTTCTGAAATCAGTTCCTGCTTTTGGTGTCGACGAAGACATTTCACGACAACCATGGAAAGGATCAGCAGAGCTAAAGCTCCGCCCACTGACGCCCCGATCGCAACTGCAATGGTCGAATCCCTTGGAGGAGGAACTGCGAGGAGAGGCGAAGAAATGGTTAAATAGTTTGTCGACAAATGATGGAGACAAGTGCAATGCTGGCTGAAAGCTTTACTGGGCTTATTAAACAGAGTGGAAAGAAAGAAAGTGCTGCTGAGTTAGCCAGGGTCGTGTGTGTGTGTGTGTGTGTGTGTGTGTGTGTGTGTGTGTGTGTGTGTGGGGGTGAGAAAAAGATGGTGATGGACTGAGTTCAACCTCTTGTTGGTCATTAATAAGTAAAAAGCTGACTCATCACCATTAGGTCCTTATACTTCAGAATATACACACACACACACACACACATGCACACGCACACACAAACACACACACACACGCACACACACACACACACACAAACCACACACAGTGCGTTATATATGATTACTGTATGGCATTTATCCTTAAATATCAGGAACAGTGGCAGAGAGCTCAGTGCAGTGCAAAAGATGATAACTTCTATGCCACTCATAAGAACATATACACTATTTCACATTAAGAAGAAAAGTATTTCATCAGTCAAAATGATGAGTTGCATAATGTTAAAGTCTATTCTTGTCACAATATGGCATCTTTTTCTGTGTAAACAGCGAACTACACCAACCTACAATAGGGCTATCAGTTTCCAGTGCGACTGTTTGTGCTCTTGCAGCGCTCAGTAATAGCTTCGATAGCTAAATCTTGCTAACACCTGACACAAGGAACGCTAATGTAAAACAGCACTCTCCCTTGAAAATGCACTTCCTGATTGTGGTTTAGTACTGAATAGTACTTGTACGTTTGTGAGCCGAGGGATAAGTTTGAAGATTTGAGAGATGCAGTGTGTTGGTATCTTTAAGACAGGGATTAGGATGTATGCAGTATAGTATCTTCAAAAGGTGCAGGTTCAGGATCTTACGTTCAGTAACCACTTTGAGATGTATGCTATTATTTCCTTGGACGCGGTCTGGGGGGTTTCTCACGTAGCAGTTGTAAATCCCCTCGTCCTCGATCTGAACATCAGATAGAGTGATTGACAGGTCATTCTTATCCAGGTTCCCAACAAACATGACCCTTTCTCCAAACCGGTCCGAGCGCAGAGGCACCATTCCTCTTTTCTTATGGTATGTCATAAACTACGGAAAAAGAGAGAGACAGATAGCAAGAGCAAGAGAGTGAGAGTCCTGAACAGACGCACACTTTTGAAACGTAGGAAACCTGTTGTTGTAGACGTTTGGCATAAAGACGAGCCATTTTTACCATCTCTTCCGTGTCATTCTGTGTTTCCTGGTAGGTCCAGTTCATGAGAAACCGGTTAGCATCCATCTTATAGCAGGAAGTAAATGTGCAGGGGATTTTGATAGTCGTTCCATTCAGTGCATTGATGCTATTGGGCATGATCACATCCATGCTTGAACAACCTGTAAATAGAAACAACAGCAGCGTTAATAATGTTGTTCATGGTAATAAAACATCTGAGATGTAAGGATTGAAAGACAGTTGACTCAATTATTACTGTATAAGGAAGGTACATCTACATATTGAAAAGAACATGAATAGTACACATATTGGTATTAGGAAGATATTTCTTTTTTTTCTGGTAATATCTTATTGCTAAATCTGGTTTCAGTAGTTCAACTGTGGTCTCAAGTCAATATTATAAGCAAAGTTACTGTGTGTGTTAAAGTCGGCATTATGTTCCGTGAATGAATCCCAGACAGATGATTTGTTGTACACAGTTATCACCACCTGCGTTTTATAATGGAGGTAAAACAACAACAAAATAGCTAAAAGCTCCGCAGCGGTTTCCACAGCGCGGAGTGAGGAGTGTTCATCCGTGCAACTGCTGACTCTTCTTCTGCACATCATCTAGAGAGCGAGTCATTTCATGTGAGTTCCTCAACTCACAGAACAGATTTAAATGTCAGGGAAAGTCTCGCAAAAAATGATTGTAGATCAAACAATATGCCTTTTTATTAACATCTCCAGCAAAGTCTCTTGTAAAACATAAGACAGCAAACTGAAAGTGGGATCTCACAACATGTTTGTTTAATCCATTTCAATCCACAGCCTCTTTTGATGGATGGATTGCAATTTCCAAGCAGCGTCTCTGTCAAGGGAGTTTAAAAACTGGCTTCCACACATGTTTCCACCACATCATTATTTTTGCTTAGGGTTTTCATATTTTTCCAGTTTTCTATTGCTGCTACAGAAGTTGACATCGATGTGGCAACACAGGGATCTCAGCTTTAAAACAAATGCATTCATGATATTTGAATAGAGAGTTTGATTGCATTTTCAACTTAAACATGGCGACACTGAATACACTGTAATCGAGCCAAATTACGTCAAACCCCATATATGGAATTATAGGAATAATCAAGTGTCGTGGAAGCACGACATTGTTCTTGTCCTTCTCTCGTTGTACGCAGGTTTAACCCTTTGTAAATGAAATACCATTATAATATTTCCATTGTTATATTTGTATTATTACAACACTAGTGCGAGTCATGTAGAGGTGATGAAGAACGTTAAAGAAACAGTCAAATACTAATGGACTGATGGCAGTCAAATGTAATATTTCCCAGTTATCACTGGTATAATTTTGATACAACTGGGGGATGATGATCCTTTAAGGTCACAAGATCTGCCGTTGACACGTTTGGCCTCATGAAAACAGTAGAATTAAATGAAATTAGTTAATGCCAGTCATGTAGTGTGGGCATCAAAGGGCTTTTACAGTAATTTCAATCATTGCAACGGATTGAGTTACCAGGATGGATGGCAGGATTGATGGAACGCTGAGAACCAACCAAAGCCTTTTATTGGCTCTCGTGATCATGATACTTGTACAGTAGTAGCAAGAAACTATGTTATATATACACTTAGACTGCTGCAGTATGCCATATTCTACATTTCAACATTATAAAATGAAAGTCAAAAAGCATATAAATGCATATCATGTAACTTCAAATGACATTAAAGAATCATTTAGTTTCCTCAAGTTTCCTCCTCCCTTCTAGCATTACGTCTAAGCATGGGCTTACACTCCCCAGACTGAATCTGCACCTCTCACTCAGTATGTGTGTGTTTGTACGTGCGTGTGTGTGTGTGTGTGTGTGATAGGACTCTGCACCATTCTTTCCTCTGCAGTCGGGTGTTTCTGGCACCCTTCCCACTGCTGCTGCACCACTCCACAGGCCAGCCTCTCTGCACCACACACACGCACGCACATGCAATTTCTGCATCTCCTACCCATCGTTCGTATGTATAATTCACACACATACACACACACACACGCACCATTTTCCATGCGCACAATTTACCACAGTCAGGTGCCTTGTAATGCAGCTGCTTATTGCGCTCCCTTCTTATTACACACACACACACACACACACACAGACACACACACACACACACACACACACACACACACACACACACACATTGACACGAAACCTTTAGGTGTGCATTGTCAGCAGTGCACTAGGCATGCTAGCTGAGCTACGTCAATGTCATCCCAGCACAATGACCTATCTGGACACACACACACACACACACGCACGCACACGCACACTGCCTTCAGTGCTACTACAACCCATACACAGATACGCAGTGTGAGAAACAGTGTGAGCCAGGCTCTTGCTGACTCAGCAGTCCTATGATAGCGAGAGAGGGGCAGATGCAGACGGAGGCAGAGACGTTGCTAACAGATGAAATACTGCAGTGAGGCAGCCTCATGCGGCTCCTCCCTCCCTCTGCCCCTCCCTCTTTCCTCTCCCATTTGTTTCCACCTCTCTTTCCTCCTCTCACGCCTCCATCCCACTACCTCCTCGGTCCAGCCCCCATAACTACCCTCAAAATGAACATTTTTCTGTTTCTCCTCATCTTCACTCCCTCCCCGGCATTCTCTCTCTCTCTCTTACGCACTTCTATGTCCCTCCATTGTTCCTTACTCCCACAAGGTCAAAGCAGGAAAAATGAAAAAGGTACAACGTAGGTAGGTCTATTACGTCATCTTTCCTCTATATTCCCACCTTTTCATTGGGCTGCATGTATGCACCTATTTACAGTAGAGGTGTGTGATGGTGAAAAAATAACAGTTTTGATTTATTAGAATGGAAAGACTGTCTGCCTGACTCGCTTATGTGTAAAAGACTGCAAATACAAGCCAATAGATACGGTTGTTGTATAAACAACCTCTTAAAGATTGCACATTTTATATTTCCATCAGAATACCAATGATGCCCACATTGTTTCAATTTGCATTACAAAATAAAACAATAAAAGAAGAAAGAAGCTATGGCTAACCGCAACTCATCCTAGCAAGATCATCAACCAGTATGCACAAATGTTTTGGATTTCAACAAAAATAATGGTTCCGAAAACTGCACTCTTTAAAAAGGTTAAATACATATAAAAGTGGATTGTATTATTTACAGAAGCCTGGGCTAGACACAACTCTTTCGCCTCCAAATCTCAATCCAATTAAGGCATC
Source organism: Clinocottus analis (assembly GCF_023055335.1). Taxonomy (NCBI): domain Eukaryota; kingdom Metazoa; phylum Chordata; class Actinopteri; order Perciformes; family Cottidae; genus Clinocottus; species Clinocottus analis. The sequence continues at coordinate 7,518,425 of NW_027175931.1, read as the reverse complement.
TGTGGGACGGCACAGACAAAGCTTGTCTGAACAGGAACCCGCTCAGGGCCAGCTTGACAAGAGCAGAGACATCTTTTGAAGGTCTCTTCCTCAAGTGATGTAAAGCTGCTTTAAGTTCACAAAGGGCTTCGGCTCAGTATTTATTTAGAGACTCTAATTTTCATGATGACCAAATGCTAGTTCCCGAAAAGTCTCACAGCTCACTTATTTTGTTGTTGAATGCAGTTGTAACTGGATGTAAAGCTTTAAGTGGTGGCACTGAGTGGTTTGACGGACTAAATGCTGGTCTCGAGTGTGTCGGAGCCAAATCTCTGCACAGGGATATGCAAAAACGACATGACGGCCTTCAGATTGTTCGGCCCCCTCCTGCTCTTCTGCTTTGGGCAGCTCCAGTGACGGATCTGACGATTTATTTTGAAGGGTCTGACCTCTGATCCCGACCTCTTTGGAGTTAACCCCAAAGCCTGGACAAAGCACTATAACCAGGAGCACTTGTGCGTTCCGTAAATGTCCCCAGGACAATATTAGCTTCATGGTGATGGTGTCACAAGGGGTTAAACCATAACATCCGATCTGAATCCAGATCGATTGATTGCTGGTAAAAAAAAAACAATTATTCAGTTCCCAGCTGCTTTTAGTGGCTCCAGACATGATATGTTATGGCCTTATCTTCTTCTGCTGCTGCTGCTGCTCTGCACCCACATTCTTGCTTGTGTTTGATAAGTGACAAGTTGAAGATGGCAGTAAGAGGCTGGTCAGCATCGCTCAGCCAGCACAGGAGTTTCTGTTTGTGTTTTCTACATGTTTTATGCCGTTGCCTCCCAACACACCAAAGGCCCATTGGTCTAAATGTGAGTTTGCAACTTAACCACTACTTAACAAAACCTGTCACACCAACAGACGTTTTGTGGATGACATGTCGACCCCGGCACGCTGCCTTTAAATTGTTATGCGTCTGGTATTGTCAGGTTTGGATTGCTTTGACTCTGTCCTGCAGGACTTAGCTCTAGTGCCCCCTGCTTTGCAGAAAGTCACACTGCATCCTGCACACTGCAGCACAAAAAGGGGGAGCAGTCAGCAGTCAATACAGTCATTTCTGGAGAAGCTTTTCTCTGATAATGTCACGACTACACAAGGATAGCAATCGGTCCCAGAACTCCGTAAAATAATGAACAAAAGCATGTGTGGGCCTGCAGCATCTTCGTGTGATATGCTACTGCAATATTAGTACAGACAGGAGCAGATTATCCAGGATTCTGACCTTATTTAAACAGCAGTGATGAGGCATAATTATTGCACAAGCCCATAGTCTTATGCGATCTCTACCGTAGATGGAAATATATTGACTGGAGTTGAAAGGTACTTTCTATTCCTTGTCCTCCTCTACATCCACTCTTTCTCTGTTATGCATCATTTCCAGACGTGTCTTCTACAACTAGAGTCACAATGTCTGGGTGCTTTAAGATACAGTGCTGAAACTTTTAAAAAGCACTTAAATAGTTTGTATGGAGTGTACAGGAGATACAAACTTGAACACACATAAATCACAGAAACATGGAAGTAAATGTAGACACAGAGATACATGCACACAACAGTTTGGACGGTGTGTTGAACATCAGTCACATGGTTTTGAGCAGTTAAACACTCGGTCCATCTTAACATCTTTTAAATAAGGAAACATCAGCAGCTGTCCTCAACTTTCAAAATGTATTTCTGAAGTAATTTATTTAACTTATTCCTAACTCCTGCATTATAAACATTGATGCATATTTGTATTATTTGTTCCAAAGGGACTCTAAGAGGTACATGCTGATACAATTGCACAGAAAAAACACTGACTTCGATAGAAAGGAAAGTATACAAGTTTAGGTAAATTCAGGGTAATATAAATGCCATATTTAAAAAAGAACATTCAATTTTATGCTACTTTTTTTACTTTCATTAACAACTAAGGATTAACTACATTCTTAAGTCATTGGCTCATACTCATACTCATACTCAAACTCATAAATATGTTATTGTGAATATAAATAACAGTTAATGGAAAATGTAGGTCCACTGAAAGCTGAATGCTGTCACATGAACCCCACATTCTCTGTTAAGAGGAGCTCCCTTTACTGAAATATCTCCCTGCCGCCCTCAACTACAAGACCACTGTTCAGTTACAGGTTGGGACCTTTTTGAATATTGTTTTTCCTCTCAGAAAACATAATACATTTCAGTTACATTACAGTTTTGACTGAATTTTGGTAATTTGACGCTTCTAATTTCATAATGCCAAAGCTCCATGCCAGTGCATTAAAAGTAGATGCCTTCACTTTGCAGTGTGCTGCTGCCATCTAGTGTCTCTTTACAGCTACTGTAACTGGGGTTGCTGAGTAACGTTGGAACAATAATGGGAAGAAATAATATTCATGTCAACCTGCACAGGACTTCCACAAGAATACTGACAAACATGTTGTTAGCCTAGTTGGTGTTCTTCTGAAAGACAGAACACAAGATTTATTTTCTGCAATATTCTTTCATTTGGACAATTAAACAGCGAGGCACATGAACAGAGCCTACAGCCGATAGAAAAGAGCTCCTTCTGTTGCATCTCCATGCAACTGGCTCCCCAGCAACAGTAAATATTTGGGTATCTGTTTTCAGTTGGCATCGATGAAAACACTGTCCACAAACAAACTGGTGGGAGTTCCCCTGTAATTTACAACCCGCTGAACACTAACATTTGGTGAGACAAGAAGACAAAATGACTGTTGGACGTCAGGTTTTCCTCACGCAAACATTTCAGAATGGGCTTTAAGTGACAAAACGAGATAATGACTCCTGGTTATCGTCCTTTGTCAAGGCTTTGTAGTAAACTCTAAAGAGGTAAGGGTCAGAGCTCAGACCCTTTAAAATGACCGTCAGATCCCTCATTGAAGCTGCATAAAAACTGTACATACCTTTTATTACAGACCCCACAACTATATCTTCAGTGAATGACTCATTGTCTCGATAACCAGTCAACCAATAAACATAGTGATCAAACCCTTTTGCTCCACAATCCCAAAAAATACCTACCCTCATCTCCCGAACTGTTTTACTAGTGTGCTCCACACGCACGTCGCACATCACCAGTGACAAGTAGCTTTACTGGAGCAGTTGCTATTGCAACTTGAGTAAGAGGCAGGAAGGGGAGTATATATTATACAAGCTGAAGGCTGATGTACCTCAGCTCAACGCTGGCTTGCATAACGCTGGATGACGATGGCTTTCGGTTGCACATCAGCATTCAAGCCTCATGTGATCGTCCTCGCTTGTGATCAGATGTGGGCCATATTGTGTGGAAAGGTGTTTTTTGATCTCGTAGCTATATTTTCTTCTTCTTTTTTTTTTACTTAGAAATGACCAGTTTTGATTGGATATCCTGCTGTTCACATCTGCTCCCTCACGTGTTTCTATAAATCCATAGATCTATGATTAGATGACATCATAAGTAGCCTGTTATTGTAGGGCTGCCACTGAATGAAAGGCTCATAAATGTCAACAGCACATTGTTAGCGCCTCATTGCAGATCTATTTATGTCCATCACTCACAACACTGAGACCTACTGTAGCCGACACTGTCGGTCTGTGTGCAGACTAAGCCAATATTTATTTGAATATAATGCATCTAATTCTTGTTGAAAAGCTGTGACGCGCCAGGGAACTCGTTTAGATACCAACAGAGACTAAATAGAGACTAGGGGATTGTGGGGGAGTGTGGGGATGGAGAGGAGGGAGGGAGGGTGAGGGGGTACCACAACAGATCCGAATTCAGTTAGCTAAAAGCCATCCAGGAAACCCACAACAATCTGGTTTTAATGGATGGCTTCGGTCAAACTCGGGAAACGCTGGAATGACAATTATCCGACATTATATCACATTACAACCATTATGTCCCTCTAGTCCTACACTCTCTCTCTCTCACACACACACACACACACACAGTTAGATGTGAGGCAATAGGCCTTGGGATGGAGCGGTTTTGCAGGCGCTATCATCGGAACTGTTGGTCAGCGTATCAATGTATCGGAGCATCGATCGGTTTGGCTGTTTTGTGGTTCCTTACCGAGGATCGAGAGCAGCAGCAGCAGCGCGCCGCTCCGCAGCTGGACGCCAGACCTCTTCTCCTGCGCGGGGGAAGACATGTTCTCTCCTCCTTTAAAAAAAAAAAAAAAAACAACAAAAAAAAAAGAACAACAACGACGCTTTTGTCAAATTATACGTTCAATAAAATAAGCAGCGAATCAGCTCTTATTGTGTACATTAAAATGCTAAATATTGCTCTCTTTTTTCTTTTCTTTTTTTTTTTACGGGGATTTAGAGGCAGGACGTGGCTGGCAGTGTCTGTAGCCTTATGACGGTTGATCTCATGGTTGTCGGTTCGTTGGCGGCGGAGGAGGGAGGGCAGGATGGGAAAAGAAAGCCACTGGAATAAAATGGAGGATACCGCTGCCTCACATAGGTTGGAAACAAATGGCTAATTAGCAATCATAAACATACTAAAGAGCAGTGAATAAGCTCAGAAGAGGAATATATACAATCAAACCGACGCATGGACACGTGGGTGACAAAGTAAAAACACGGTAGCCCAACTAACAGTTTTAATGTGTTACTCATGTGTGAGGTGTAATATGTACATCAAGATCACAACTATTTCAGGAGGGAGCAGCAGCTCCTGTATGTTAGGTTGTTGTTTTTTGTTGTTTTTTTTTACAAAGGAACAACTAATTCCAACATCTGTATATGAAATATGCCTGCACAAAAGCTTCTGATAAATAATACATAGGCTCATAAGGATGAGGAGGCCCGACTCAGAGGAACCAGGCTGCCGTGCAGACAAACCAAAAAATAAGCAGAGATCATTTCAACCTCCCTCCTTTAATCCGTTCCTCCATCCTTCCTGCCTGAGCGGAAGGCAGCAGGAGAGGATACTGGAGAGGGGGGAGAAAATAGAAATAGGGATACACTAACTGGTGGTCACAGGTTTCACCCCTCACCGAACCATTTAATGTGCACTTACTGGAGGCAAGGATAGGGTGTGATGCTCATTTGATATAAAAGAGGGAGGTGAGGAGAGAGGCTGGATTATATACAGGATGCAGGCATCGGAGAAGACGCAATATTTCCTCTGAGCAGACTGATATTCTCCCTTTTCAGGGACAAAAATGGCTGGTGCCATGCAGAGTATAGGAAAGAGGAGAGGAGCATTGGAGAAAGTGAGGGCTGAGGGAGCGAGGAGGCAGTGCCGCAAAGACAGGAAGAGAGGAGAAGTAAAAGGAAAGAGGCACTTAGAAGAGTGGTTTGAAAACATTAGGCCATTACAGGAGTCGAATGGAGGCGGAGGAAGAGGGCGGGCTGTTTGCCAGTTTGTGGTTAGTATTACAACACTGCTGAATATGCAATAAGAAAGAGCATCCAAATGCACCGTCAAAGCAGTTCCATAAAGCCAAAACATAGTCCACTTATTCCATCTACTTAGGCCTGTAGGCTCGTAATGCTTTAATGATGGACACAACAGGAATACACCGACAATACTACCACACTGTTTATGTTTGCATTCCTTAAGACACAGCTAATTCTTTGATTTCGATGCTTTGGAAGATTCAAAGTATAGGGATGCTTTCCATAACACTGTTTTCAGTAGCTTATATTATATTATATTAGATATTACTTTATTGGTCCCGCAGTGGGGAAATTTGCTGGATTACAGCAGCAAACAGGGTAAAGTGCACACAAGAGACATAGTAAAATCAAAAGAAGTAATATAACATACGTCAACATCCAGAGAACACATACAGCCAAGTACAACAAGGCTGAATGTGTTTGGAATACAGTAATTTGATAGTGTTAGCTAAAGATTTTACGCAATAAACGGCATATATGTTCAAGGGAAATTGGCAACATATTTTCTCTGCCACAGTTATGCAACCAAATTAAAACCTTGTAATTTTGCCAGCACTGCGGGTCACATCTGATCAAACCACACCCACTCAAACCTGTTGAAACGTATCAGCTGAGTGTTCGAGTGTTAAATTCTCAATAAATATTAATTACAAAAATGCTGGTTGATTACTTGGTTATGAATAGTTTGTGCTTTAGAACAATATTATGAATAATGCAGGAATCAGAAACTTTCCTCTTTTTTGCTTTACTGCTATTTAGTGCGTTGCTTAAGTGTGTGACGAGAAGTTGACCCCACGTTGTTTTTCAGTTCATCAACAATTCAATAAAATCCGTTTATAACTGAAGCTAAAACCCACTACTGTCTGGCTCAGTGGAGACTTTTGTCTTCCCTCATTGACACCATTGTTAAATGATTTGTCATGCGATGGTGTAGTGTGCAACATTTATCTATAAGTTCATATTTGTGTTTTGATGTTACTGAGTTTTGTGTAATGGTGCACATAAATAGCAATAAACTATATGAAATGTACACATTCATGCTCACAGTCAAAGGACCTTTTTGTCATTTTGAACACTTTATGAGCGCCCATGTAGCACCAGCCTCGGGCCAAAGTGTCCATTTTGAAAACATTCTTTCTTCTAACACCTTTGTGTGATGGTTGTAACAAGGTTTTGCAGCATCTTGTGGCTGCTGTTAAGTTTGCAGTTGTAATACTAGTTGGAACTGTTTGGTAAAATAGTGACTGTAAAAGCAACATGCAACGATTACCTCATCTTCATTAACACAAACCTCAAACAAATCTACCTTGTATGGCACCTTGTTGTGTTGCCTTGTTGGAAACTGTCCCTGTCCATGCTGCTGAACGTCTCTCGCATGGAGTCGTTCTCCATGGTGCTGAACTTGGGCCCAACGACCGGATATTGTTTAAAGTGGAAACCTTTACGTACAAGAGTCCAGTTGGCACGATTGAGTGATTGATCATGTTTGTTCACAGGGCTGCAAAATGTAATCAGTAAGTTACATGGAATTACTTTACTTATGATAATAAAGCATATTAATAATACAAGGACTGTCCTCTTTCTCCCTGACATTCCCCCACCCCCTTCTCTCTTCCCTGTTTTTCTGCAGAAACAAGAAACATTGCTATTTTTTGAAGGTTAATGTTTTGATTTGACTCTTTTTTTTTTGTTGCCTTTTCACCGCAAACAGAAAACATATATACAGAAAAAATGAAAAACAAACAATACTGGAATATTGATTTGACTCTTTATGGCAATTATGACTCTTAGTTGTCTCATGATAACCTTTGATACACTTGAGAGCTTTAGGAATGACAGCACATAACTTAAATTTAAGATTAGGTTAATGAAGAGCATGAGGCTAAAGGGTCTTCTTATCAACTACACTAAGCTATACACTAAACTTTAAGAAACAAACATGTCCAGATCGTCATTCCATTTTAGACACTGTACCTTTGCCATTCAGGTAAGTCTAATGATTAGTAAGTTTCCTGCAGAAGAGTGTTCACACTTAAGCCAAGCAAGCGCGTTAAAAAAAATATTTTCTTTTGTCTGATTCTACTTATTGCCAGTACTTCATGTCCTTCCGAAATGTTACAACTTGTATTGTAAAATCAAGCATCCCCAAACATGCCCTGGCCTTTTATGGAAATTAAACTCAGAAATGTTAAATATCACAAGTGCACAAAGACAGTGTGGCGAGACTGTCTGGTGTGTGAGGATAAGCAGGCTCAGCTCGGCCTTCATCTCTATTGAAGGACCGACCTTGGACGATGTTCTTCACACAATCCGCCGCCTGAGTCGGGACACAGTAAGTATGATGTGAGCCTTGAGACGACTCCCTGCAAAGGAACCAATAGACAAAAAACATCGACACCAATAAAGGAAGCGTGTCACGACCTTTTGAAACACAATTCTCTGCTTGAATTTCCCATTGTTGATGATTGCCACAGTATTTGGTCTTCACTCATGTCGTCGTCCATCAGTATTGACATGCTAGGATATGCCACTGTTTTATGTAATGCTTATATATTTGTATGACCATGAAGCAAGTTTACATACAAGGAAAAGGAAAATAAAGATTTTCTCAAGCGGTCAATGTCAGCAGGACAAGTGCTCTCACAGATTATTTCTTGTGTGACCCTGAGTGGTGGGATTATTCACTCTTAGATATCGGGCTTCCACCGCTCCACAGACTGCTTCTTCCTTTCTGCAGCCCGAGGATCTGAGAGAGAAGAAGAAAGAGCAACTCTGAAGAGTGAGAAAGAAAGTAGGAGTAGTTTCGCAATTTAGGCACTTACTGAAACATCTGACATGAAGATTGAGATCAATTGATCAATTTTAAGTAAGAACAAATTATTATCTAATATATATATAAATGTATGAATATCTACACAAGCAAAACACACACACACGCACACACACACACACACACACACACACACACACACAAACATTCAACAGAAAATTGCATACCCAAAGTAAAAAGAGTATATCTTATTAACCACAAGGCCTATTTAAATAATGTGGGTGTTATAATAAAAGAACATTTGAGAGGTTTCTACATATTAGATGTAGATATCAGTAAATATATTACTGGTGAAGAGTAAATGAAGATGCCCCTCAGTTTAGGATGATTATCTCGTTGGATCGATGCAGCTGCCGGTTTAAAATCCCTTCTGTAAATGTACTTCCCTCTGGAGCCACAAGAGGGTGCTGTGACTCCATGATACACATAGAAATGCCTCGAATAAAAACTGTCATAATTTAAACATCATTAATGTGACTTCTTTTTTTCTCATTTCGTGAGCTTATTAAGCATCAGTATCAGCTCTTAAAAAAAGGGGAAACAGTTCTACATTTGGTCTCGGAAAGGATTCCTAATGAGATGAATTTATTTTCTGATTTAAGTGCACTCATTTAAAAAAAATAATCTTTTAATTAGAGTTAGCTTACGGATATTGTAACAATAATTAGATATGACATACTAACATAATATTACTTTGGCAGACCTACAATATGTTCTACATTTATATGTATTTTTATAATAATTCACGCGTTAATACACATTTTTTAGTGAGGAATAATATCAACTCGTTATTAATTACACCAATTGTTACCAAACATTTCAAATACCATTTATTTGACAATTGACAAAAGTGTAGTTTCATAGAATGAAGCTGGACGGGCAGACATTTCCCCATTCTTCATCAGAACGCCCTCCTAATATCGAAGAAGCAGGGTGACAACAAAGCATGATAGCCCACTGATGGTCCTCCAGGTAAGCTCAAAAGTCCACTCGCGCACTACTGGGAGACGCAAGCTCCACTGCGCGTGATAGACTGTTTGATTGACAGCTCTGTTCTGCTGCCCCCCCCCCCCCCCCCCTTTCCTTCATCTCGTCTTCCACACACGTCCATCTTGTCCCTCGCTTCTGACACCGCAGACTCTTTGATCACTCTACATGTTTGTACTGCACTGCAGAGAACTACTGAGGATTACAGTGAGAGGAGGAGTGAAAGAGAAGGAAAGGGCTGGATAGAGAAAATATTCCATGTCTTTGTTTTTCTCTCTGTGGCATCTTGCCTTGTGGGAGTGAAGCTCTTTGTGGGGAATTGCAGAGCTTAACACTGGTGTGTGTGTATAAATGAATTTGTGTGTGCGTCTGTGTGTATGTGTGCAGGAACCCGGGAGACCATGGCAATATCTCTCTCTCTCTCTCTCTCTCTTGTTGACTTCTAAAAGTCCTCCAGTGGCCTGAGACATGACGCTGTACCACGTCCTCAAATAACCAACGGATGAGAGGACACGAACCGAGAAGAAAAGCAAGAGAGAAAGAAGTAGAGGGGAAGGAAGTAAAAGAAAGAAAAGTCAGTCGGGGGAGGGGGGGAAATAAGTTCTAAAAAGTACACGAAGAAAGAATCCATTAAAGCTGGATAAAGAGTACAAGTGAGATACGGTGCAAAAGGTGGAGATAAAGACAAATGAGAACAGAGGTAAGGGGGATAAGACAGAGGTAAAGCAATGATAAAAGTCGAGATGTTCAATGAGACAACAAGGAGACGTGTCATTCATCTGTCAAGGTGACAAGAAGTACAGCTGTCAGTCTCCCTAACAGAAGACGCCACTGCTGATTTCTTTGACTTTGTCTAACTGAGTTCAAATTGCGGTTAACTGGTGAGCTCAAAGTGTCACCCGTGGTGAGAGGCTGTCAACCACTTCATTCTGCTTCTACGCTCTGTGTGGATGGATGACATAGACATGGCAACTCATTAGACATAACCTCACACTAAAACACAAGCAAAGCGCTATGCATGTACCCAAACATCATAGGGATGAACACTCGCAGCCAGGCAGCTTCCAACACGGGCAGTTTTTCTCACGGCAATGTATCTCACGACTCGGACGCGGACCCCAAATACCATTTGTTCACGTCAGCACAACTTTTTTTAAAACAAGTACGTAAACTTGGGTCAAGGCAGCGAAGCGTCATAGACGTGTTAGTTCACAACAGCAAGCCTTTGGGACTCGGTCTCACCTGGTTGAAAGACCTGTGCGCCTCACCATCTGCCCTCATCAGGTTTTCTAGATATCTGATACTACGTCACTACCTATGACTGTTACAGTCATGTCCATGTATTTCATTTGTGTGTCCACCGCAAAAAAAAGGGTCCTAATTTACTTTCCATTGCCGTTGTTTTTGTACCGATTGAGAATTTTTCAAATCTCTGGATTTCAATTTGGTGACTAATTCACCAACTGCTGTGAGGCCGGGTTGGAGCATCAGAAAAGTCAGAAAGACAGGGGGAGGGGAGCATTTGAACTAATGTTAGTTTAAGAGAAAGGTCATCCTGGTCTTCATGAATGTGCACCGTGGCTCATTACCATGTCATGACATCCTCTTGATCAGACATGGACCAGCTGCTACTGTCCCCATACGTCACAGCAAGCCGAGCTCATCCTGTTAATTCATATGACATCTATGTTCTGCTTATACATGACGTTGACATGAATTAAAGATATATCGTGTAACTTGAACAGAGAGTGAAATCCCTCTTCTGTGTATGTTATCCAAGCTTCTCCTTACCTTGGCGACTTTCTACCAATCTTGTATCTTCAATCTTGAAATCCTTGTGTTTGAGAAGTACATTGAGATACATTTACTCTGTCTTTTAAGTATTATAGTCACATTACTTTCAGTGTTTTGCTTGGCTCAATACACAACTATAAAGTCGTATAAGGTCCACGGCATGTGAAAACATTCATCATTGTGTATGTTGGATGTTTTGGGTTTGCCCTGTCAGCACGAAGTTAAACATGTTTTTTAAATAATGAAGTTAGAGGGAAATATGCAAAGCAAGCACTGCTGATTACACAAAAGTTATGTATATCAAATCCAAGCAGGTGTAGAAACAAAGCTGAGGCATGATAATAGCTACCCACAGCATGCACAATGTGAAACTGTGCAAATACTTTATCCTCACACCAATTATGTCTGAGGCTGAACATGTCAGAATAAGCATCTAAAATCTTGTGTAAAACCCCAGTAGCTACTTTAATTCTTCTAACATCGGTCTTTTAATTTCTGCGTGGCCGTATTTCTTCCCCTAATTAACAGTGTTGGTTCTGTGCTCGTGATGCTGCGAATGACTTCTCTCCCATGGATAAAGGCTAACACCCAGACCCCCCAGCTTTATCAGTGTAGCAGAGAAACTGTGCAATCTCACTTTTTCTGCACTTTTTTAAACAGTAGAAAAACGAAAGGCCTAATCTTATTAGTGGAGGGATTCCGGTAAGCCCAATTTGCAGTATTGTAAAACATCAAGGTAATCTAATGGCTCTTTTAAGGATACAAGGCAGATTACACAACGAGGACTCCAGCCTTCAGATAATGAGAACAACCTAAAATAAGCAAACGAAAGAAAGAACAAAACTGTTATCGCTGACAAAGATGCGCACAGAGTACAAAGAAAGCTCTGCACTTGCACACTGTATGCATACTGTATGCGCACAATGACTGAAAAAACAGACTCATACAGTCACATACAGAGAGACACAGAACAATCCCACAGACCATGCGGAGAGATTTGCAAATTAACCAAACTCCGTCTTTGAAAAACTCTGCATCTATCAAATAGGTCTCAGCAGGAGTTGGCGAGCACTCGTCTCTTCATCTCTTTCTTCGCCTGCATCGTCCTTCTTTATTCTCCTCCAGGGATTTTTTTTTCCTCCAACAAAATTCAAAGTGAAAGGATTTTAGAGGCTAACATTCACAGCTTTGTTTGGAGATTAGTCAATGAGAAGAAAGACGATGAGTGTGTGTCTACGTGTGCGCACAAGTGTGTGTATACTGTGGCCCTTCGTTGACAGCTGATGCAGTTTTAATGTGATAATGACGAGCAGGGATGCAATTTGTTTCCCAGTGAGCCGCATCATTCAGCCGTTGTGGGGGGTTAAAAGGTCCGCAGCAAAGCATCATCAGCAGACTGTTAAAGTGTTTTTTAAATATATTCTCAGCCAATCACACACATGGATTTTTAGATGAAAGCAGTATCACTTCTCTCTGCCACGGATGCCAGCCTTTCCCTTTACTCTTACATTTTGGCCGGCCCATCAGTGATACTGGTATTGATTGTTGAAATCTGGCTTTCCTAAAAGGACTACTTCACCAATCGATCATTTGAGTATCACATACTCAATGCCTGGAGGCTGGAAAGGGAGCTCTGAAAGGAGATAGCTATTTTGCGATGGATGGCAGTTTGGAAACACACCAGCTACGATGGATTGAAACGGTGTCCCTGTGTTTCTTCTGGTGAGCGCTTGAAACCATGAGGACAGCATTACAGAAAACAATGACACTTATTTGATTGGACCACACCACAATTTATTTGAAATATGAGCGATGTGGTGGAAAGTAAGAGTTTCCTGGTGAGAATCAACAGTACTTTGAGCAAGTTAGTCCTTTAGCAATTTCATTCAGATAAGATATAAAAGAATAAAACAAGGTCACATGTCAATCGCACATGAGCTATAATACAGACAGGAGTCGCAGTACATTCAGCTGAATGGTTCAGAGCGTTCTTCCTCCTCCAGTGAAGAGACAGAAGATTCTGGCCTCGTACTCTGTGAATAGTCAACTTATATCCTCCAGAGAAGCCCCGCTTCTCTGTCATCCGTCCTTGATGAACCCCCAAGATAGAGACACAGACACAGAACAGTCTACCCTGAAGGGAGCAAAGGTCACATGAAAGTAAACGTCCTGTCTCTTCATTCCTCCCGGAATGTTGACCCCAACTGGACACTGATGTCCATTTTCACATCTGGCACATATCAGTTTCTAAGCTATATATTTTCCTTAAGAATACACATGTGACTTATTTTTGTCCAACAAGTGAGACCTATATTTTTAAGGGCGTGTGTGTACCATAAGTAAATGTCAAAACAAACCAAACTACAGGAATACACAATGTACTCCAAATGTTAAATAAAAAGTGTTGTGAATGCAGCCATAGATTAGACCAGATTAATTACAATGCACTTTTTGCAATAAGATCTCTCTTGCCAAGATTCTTAAATTGTTTCCTCCCCTATCATGAAAGTAGAAGTAGAAGGCTCAACCGTCGGCATGATGATGACTTTCGGTATATTCTGTTTAAAACAATAAAGTCAAATTAAAAAAAAAGATTTGCTCATATTGCCGAAAATTTAATTAACATATCAGATCGAGAATCAGCTTTATTGTACTTATGCTGACACACACTAAGAAATGGATCCATTCGCTCTCAATAAACTTATATACAGTTGGTGCTGAAGACCAATACCCAGGGTAACATGCAAAGAGGTCAAGTCATCGCCACACAAATGCTGAAAAGAATGAATGCCTGTGCATGCACATGCCGGCATGGGCCGGATGTCATGACAAAAGTGCTTTGTTCTTAGAGCTACGAGTTTGCAGTTGTCTGAAACTCTGAAAAATGCAGAATGAGAAGCAAAGATAGTAAAAGAGCTGCAGTCTAACCTTCACGTGTCTTCTGTGATTTAACTTTCTGTGTAACACCTCACAGCCTTTCACCAACATTCATCAAAAGATCTCTCGTTGGGGTTCATTGTTCCACATTCATATTTTCAACCTCTACCTTTTTTTTTTTTTACCAAGATGACTACTCATAGTATTTATTTAAATTCTCCCAGTGTTCAGAAATGACATTCTGAACTCTTTAAGATAACAATAAGCGTCACAGTGTCAGAAATGACATGATAAGGATTAAGGCATTGACAACATATGATAAGAGACCAATAACAGACCACGAAGCTATTCCAAAACATGAATACCAGGTTGCATTAAAGTCACAACACAGAACCCATTCCTCTTCAAGTCCCTCTGGAGCTATTGTACCCAGATCAAAAATATATTTTTGTGAGCGCTTTAAAGAGAACAGGTTGTGCTCTCCACCTCTGATGGCTGGGGAGGGATCACCTCTCAGACCAGAATTTAAATACTGTGACCAAATGTCCACATTGTAGGAAATGCTTGCATGGGGGTTACATGATCTCTCCTCTTGATAATTCTGTCTTTTATCGACATAGCAATTTTGATTTTTTTTGTATGCATCTCTATTTTATTTGTGTTATAATGTGATCCCTCTCAGAAAAGCTAATACTAGTCCCTGCAGCCACAGAACCAAAAGAAAGTCATGTGCACGTCTTTGCTTTGCAACCTGGCCTTGCTCCTTTCAATGTTTCTAATCGCCCATTTTCACACAAGACATTTTTATTTGTCAAAGTAAGAAAAGAACAGGTGTCATTAATGGCATTATATTTAAGTGTCCAAGTAAGCAAAGTGATCATTAATTTTATTACTTACATCAACCGACTGTGGCATGTCAAAAAGACTTGCTTGAAAACACCTCTGCTAATTCTGTCCTGATTGTTTCCCTATTATGAGTATCGCTTCCCACACTAAGTACCACATTTTCTTATTTTTTTGCAAGGCGAGGTTTGAACATGATGGGCAACATTTTTAATGGATTTTTTTTTTCGAAATGTATTCTTTATTGTGTGTGTAATTATCTTGATAATTATCTTGATGTTTTTTCATGTAACGCACTCTTTAAATCACTTCAACAACTCTTAGATGGTAAAAATGTCCATGATGTCACTGTTACTTCCTCTTCCCTGGTGTGTCTTACATTTGGCCCTCACATTTTCCCTTGCTTTTCTTTTTTTTTTTTAAACATCTTTTTCTTCTCACCAAGTTAACAAGATCGTTGCTTCTGATGGGATCTTTGGCCGAAGATCTGATAAACAGAGATCCTCCAGCCTGTTTGTATTCTTGCCTTCCCATAACAGCGCTGATAACGTGGCCCGGGATGCATGGCAAGTGTGAAGGGACACACTGCCACGCTCTTGGGAACAGTGCTGGGCAAGTGCTCCAGTTAGTGTTCTGCCAGAACAAGTCTGACAGCATGTTAATGCTGGTGAGGAGACGGGTGCCAATACTCTATACCGTATTAAGGTTTTCCACTAGAGCAGATGCCATATGTTCCTTTCTACCACAGCCACATGTCTCCTTCCCTTTCAGCTTCGCCTTAAAGGGACCCAGTGTAAATGAAGGAAAAATCAACAGATTTTTCTCTCAGCGCTCTGTTGCTAATGTGTTTCTGTGTTCAAAAGCCAGCACAGTTGGGAAAAGAACAGTCTTGACAGAAAGGAAGAAATAATAAGAAACATTATCATTCTTTTTTTCTTCCCTTCACAGTAAAAGCACCCTGTTTTACATTTATACTGGCTTCCTACTTTTCTCAAGGAATGGATTTCCATATGGTAGATGGGCTTTGGCAGATAGTGTGATCCTCACTCACACTGAAGGGTTGAAACTTTTTATGCTGGCATATTTGTGTACTGAAACAAGGGCAAGAGCAGGTGCGTAAAAGTGTGTGTCAGTATGATAGAAAGATATTCTATGAGACGGAGAGAGGCAATAAGTAAAATAGAGTTTGCTCTGAAACTAAAATAAATAATGCAGAAATGAATGTCTCTCGTCGTCATTCACTTGTCTTCCCTTTCTTGTGTCAGTTTTTCTTTTGATGGAAGTGAGCTTGTCTGTGTCTGTGTAAGCGCAGCAGAAGAATTTAATTGAAAAACTACAGACTCAAGCAGTTACTTTTCTTTTTTAATGCAAACTTTAGCTCATATCAACTTACATCAAACTATCAGTGAGGCCGTGTCTATCTCTTTGTTCCCCAGTCAAACTGGTGGTTATTATTTTCAAAGCAGAGGAACACACACACACACACACACACACACACACACACACACACACACACACACACGTAAAACTAAAACACCACCAAATTACCAGATAGGGCATTTATGAAACGGCTGTCTCATTTGTGAACAAAGCACACTGCATTACTCTGTAATTCGGTCACATCGCATTTCCCATGCAAACCTTAGGGGAGATAAAAAAAACAAAAAAAAAACAGGACAATCACACTCAGGCACGGTAGGAATTTTACTTTACTGAACTGCCGGCTGCCTCATTATTGTCATGAGCAGAGATGTGGTTCGGTTGATAACTCGCCTTATTTCTTCAAATGATCATCAGGTGTCCAACAAAGCGCCTGATAACTGCTACGAAATGAAATGTCTGAGGCAATCACAATTGTATCTTCACACCGTCGTGTGAACGAGCCACCAACATGTTGCACTAATGATGTCTATTCTGCTCTTGCTTCCACAAGCTCGCTTTGCAAATAGCTAACGGCAGATCCATTACATAAAGACCCAGGAATCTGGTATAGGGTATAAGGTTTTTACTGATAATCTGTGTTGTAAATGTTGTAAAACTGTGGAAACAAAACATGAAATCACTTTACAAACTGTCCATATACATAATCATGACTATAAAGATATGATTCAGCGTGAAGCCACTACGTCAGAAAAGGTAAGTTCCCATTAACATGAGACTCGCCTGACCAGTTAGCGTCCAAGCTAATCTTAACATGGTTGTCAATGGTGAAATGATAATCACGATTAACATCCATTGCTACAACACGAAGGTTACACTAAATCGGCAAAAACACAGAGAATATATCCAGGAAGATATTTACATGCTACATACAGAAAAGCTTACAGATTTAGACCTTCAAAGGTTACCTTACAGTCGGAGTGAAAAGTAGCTGCAGCTTGTCCTCTCAGTAGAATCAGAAGCAAAGGAACTAACTACGGTAAGAGAGGAGGGATACATCCAAGAAGAAAGATGCAAATACATTCTACACCACTTGGCGTCTCTGATGCAACCCATGCAAATGTGGAGCAGAACAATGTCAGGCACCTTCATCTACTGATAGCTCTGACGAAGTTGGAAAAAAAAAAATAACTGTCACAATTAAGCGAGACACCTGAAAAGAACACAGCCACCGTGAATGCTATTCTAACACCTGTGCTCTTGATGCAAGGAAGTCAAAATGTCTGCTGTGAGAAAGGCATCTTTACTCTTTCCCAAGTGGCAGGTCAGACCCCAAAGTCTGACATCAGTGTTGACCGATTTTGTTTCTTTAATAAAGGTACAAACTTGTCATAACACATTCCTTTCTTCGCCTCTTTTTTTGTCCTTTCCTCCTTTTCTCTTTTGGCTCATCACATCTCGATCTATGGTGCATTATCCTGCATGAACAAAACACCTGATGTTTATTTTTGTTGCCGCCATGTCTACAAATCCGTCAAATTGAGTTGGGATCATCATTTATTGGACAGGCTGTGTATTTTTTTTTTCTCCTTTTCTTTCCTTGCTCCGTCTCTCTGCTTCTCATATTTATCCAACATTAGCCCCATCTGAACCTCACCGACTTGTTTTGAGTTCCATTTGTATGACACCAAATTCCCCGGCACCTCATAATGAAGAGGGGGGATGAGTTTGTTTACTCAATTTACCAACTTATCCATCAGACTCAGTTTGGATTAGTCTTTATTTTTGGGATGGATTTACTTTTCCTATCAATCTCCAGTGTGATCCCTCGGTCTCATATTAATGCACATCGCTCTCTCTCTCTCTCTCTCTCTCTCTCTCTCTCTCTCTCTCTCTCTCTCTCTCTCTCTCTCACTCTTTCTGTCTGTCTATCTCAGTGTTCCATGTTAATAATCGCATTATTAAGAAGGTTTGCAAACTAATTTGTCAATGTGCACATAAACGGTCCCTATACATTGAATCCCTTAACCCGGTCCTGTGTGTTTGTGTAACGGTATGTTCTCAAAACCTCTCAAATATAAAGTCTCAAATACTATTATGAGTTTATATCAAACACTTCAATACGCCAAACAAAAAGTCCACAATCAATTCATCATTGAAACTGAGAAAATGATTGAGTTAGCCTCTATGTTTCAAGATATTAATAGGTCTGCAGTAACTTCTTACTTTTCAAACAAAAGTCTTTAAAGTTTTGGATATCAACTGAACGCCTTCAAAAGCACAATCCATGATCCCCTTGCCTCACTCACTTTCAGTGTCTCGGTCGTCAACTGTAGCATTACATTAGCGTTGCCTCCTACATCATCCAGCGGGTATTGCCATGTATATATTTATGACTGTTTATTTTTGTTGTCTCCCTCTCTGCCTGGGCAAGCCCAGACTGTAAACCTTATCAAACATTCTGTCTGATCAAAACCTATGAATTATGAATAGAGGAACAGACAAATGTATGTGTGACTGTGTGCGTGGTGTATGTGTGTGTGCGTGTGTTTGGAGAGAGAGAGAGAGAGAGAGAGAGAGAGAGAGAAAGAGAGAGAGAGAGAGAGAGAGAGAGAGAGAGAGAGAGAGAGAGAGAGAGAGAGAGAGAGAGGAAAAAACAGACAGGGAAAAAGATAGGGGGATTGAGTCTGATCAGGATTAATGAGTTATGATAATGAGAACAAACAAGTGTTTGATACTGGAAGAGGAAGCCCTGCAGATATTTTCAGTTTAGAGCATGAGAGAGACAAACAGAGTGAAAGTGTTTTGTGTACTTTCTTTGCCCTGAGCAAGTTGTACGATCCTTCTGTTCTGCATGTGTATGTTTAAACAAATACTTACTGTAAGTCTGTATGTGTGTGTGTGTGTGTGTGTGTGTGTGTGTGTGTGTGTGTGTGTGTGTGTGTGTGTGTGTGTGTGTGTGTGTGTGTGTGTTGTATGAAAGTCACAATCACCAGAGCTTATGTGTTTGAGTGCATGGTTTTCTGACAGAATACAGACAATACTTCTGTTGCTTTAATGAGTGAGAGTAAGAAATATGTCTTGCAACTAATGATGTGAAATTCCTAATAACTCTCATGTGTATATTGAAGAATATCTCCAAAAATCCCAGGCGGCCATAAGGAGAAAAGCTCAGAATCCAATGAGTTATAATAAAAAAAAAAGATTTAATAAAAGTTCATGATAATTCAGCAAATCCAATACTTGAACAAGGTCCTTTAAGGCTCGGCTGAAACCACAGTCTGCAAGCAGTTAGCTATCCGCTGCCTCGGACCTTGGAGGTGCTCTTTGCACACAGCTGGTCGTCCTACTGGGATGTGGCTCTTCGGGGCTATGCTCCCTACGTGGTCAAATTGCTTTGGCACACAATTAAGAAAGACCATGGCTGGCCTGTGGTTCAGATGACCACTTAAAAGACATGGCTGATAAACTGAGAGTGGTCGGAGAAGTTGCTCTCCTCGTCAGCGACACACTGCAATACGTGCATGTCTTTGTGTATCTGTGTGTCCTCTCTTTGAAAACTATGACCGTCGTATTTGTGTGCCAAGGCTTACTTCCTCCCACACATCTGGATGGCCACCTGGCCCATCCACCAGAAGCATTACAAAGCATCACTCTCTCGCTCTTTCTCTCTCTCTCTCTCACACACACACACACACATCTCCTTGGCAGTATGATGTGTGTGTAACATCATGAGTTGTGCTGTTCACTTAGAAGAGAAACAGGCGAGCCTTCTGTTCAGCCTCCCTCTTTCTCTGCCTCTCTCAATCCATCTAGGGCTCTAAAAAGTTTGTAATATTATGTGTTTCATACCACTACAAAATAATAATGGGAATAAGGCAAAATAACATAAGACAGTAGTCCTATTCAGCTACTACACAAGCTTCTAGCGCAGTCATGCGTGGACTTAAATAAGCTTGAGAGCTAAACACTTAAAGTTGGTCTCCATAAACAAAAGGCCTGAGTGGGAGATACAACCTGCAAGAAATTCCATCAGGAGTACGCATGTTGAATGAGTTGAAAGTGAATACGACAGCCTTCAGTGAACACTGGCTAACAAAATGTCAAAAACCTAAAAGGCTTTGGTGAACAAAGAATGCAAACAAGACTAATTTATTGTCAAACACAGGTAGAAATGGGAGATAAATCACGACAGATGAAAGGAAACGTCCCTTTGGGAAAAGTTTCTTGCTCCGAAGGAGATAAACGACGCCGCTTGACGCTGCCTGGAAAGAGGACAGCGACATCAGAGCTGCATATGAAAACAACCTGACAGCAACGACTGCAAGAGCCGGTGGATCATGTGAGAGGAGGCTGAAGCCACAAATATGACTGAGATGGAGTTGGAACTCCACAGGAAGGTGGTGTGGTGAAGGAGAAGGTTCACCTCCTCAGCATCAAAGCACATATCCATAGGAAATGTTGAGCCAGAGCAAGAGGGAAACATGAACCTCTTGAGCAGATCACGGGCCTGTAACTAGGAGACACATTCAAAGTTCATGTAAACAGAAACCTTTTGGAAAAAACAATCTTAGGTGTACGACGTTATTTTTAAAAACGGAGGGGCATACATATTTGTTTCTGTAAATAGCCGACTATGTGCAAATGTGGCCTTAGTCTGCGTCTTCCCCTTGTCAGTTGCAGGATTGTCTTTGTTGTCTCCCATGTCTGTACGGCGCCTTCGAGCTGTTGTTGTGAGTTTCCTGGTGTTGGTTTCCTGTACAAGTCTTTTCACCTGTTTTGTAACTTTGTTTAGTCAAACACTTTTGGATTTTGCCTCACCGTGACTCCTGTCATTTGCTCTGCACCTGAGTCTCTGCCCCACCACACACATGGTCGTGACACATGAAAACAATCCCTGGTGAAAATATGGGTTTTTGGAGCATATTTCACAAATATGACCTTCACATTTTCAACACTTCTTACTGGATTTAATGTCAGTTTCATATTCAACTGTCACTGTGAGACTCAACACACTTCAACCAACGCTGACCCAGTCAACCCAGCAGCTTACTGACATCTGTTTGTCTGCAAATATTAAACATTACTAACCAAAGAGAGCAGTTGAAATGTTTCTTGAATTATTTTCGAAATAATCGGGTTAGGGGTTATTTATTTGATTCCAGACTTTCTCAAGATCAGAAATCAATGCTTTTTTTTTCTTCTTTTTTTTCTTCCACCACCTGTTTTCTCATGAGAGCAGATGTGAATATCTACCGTTCTGTCACCAAGGAAACCTGTTGGCTGCAGTCTCAACAGGGAGCCTCTCTGCTGACAGATAGCAGCCATAACAGTACAGTACTTGTGGGCGATTCCGTATTGCATATTGATCTATGCAATGCATGCTGCTGGCAGGAAGAGAGCAAAATTGGATTCCCCAGAAAGAGGGATAACGATAGAATTGGCAAACCCTGGGCTTCCTGATGTTTTGCATACACAACCTCAACCGCTGATTGAGAGAAAACAGCACCTGATCATGCAAAATTGAGTTAAATCCGAGCACTTTGACAGCGCTGCATAATGGAGCAGATTTTTGCTCAAATTCATTCCTTGAAATATTGATAGTTATTAAAGCACTGCTGCGGTGGCGGGGTCAATGAGAGAGGGAAACTGAGGTGGTAGCCTCACTGGTGCGTACAACTCACACCCTAGTTTGCACAGGCTTTATATATATATGCACAATGCATGCACCCTTTACTTATTGTGCTACCTAATGGTGATTGGTTTGTTTTCTTTAACACATGTATCGAAGTTAGTCCAGGGAGGGTATGGATGACTCAAACGATGGTATATTCATCAATGCGTCTCAGCTCAAAGAACTCAGTCAACTATACCATCAAAGAAAAGGGGAAGGGAGCTTTGATTTTTGGTAAGACCACACCCCTTTTTTTAAACTAAAACTCTTCTATTACATCATCCAGAGTTACAATCTAATTCATTTGAATAAAGTACTATAAACTGTGTGGGAAGATACGTGTCTGTTTACATTTTTAAAAAAAAGATTCTATTTTAATAATTCCATAAGCTCCTCAACATGACGAAGCGATTATAATGTTTCACTCAATCACTAATTTAGTACCCTTGATGACGGATTTCACTCAAAGTGCCTTCCCTGTAACCGTAGAGACTGTGTGGGTCTAACAGGAGTAGTGAGAGCACTGTGTGATAATATTGGAGTCTCAAACTGTGATCTCATTGGTTCTCAGACTCGTCTCAAAGCGCGTCAGATGGCACATGCGGAAGGAGACGGTCAGTTTGAATACAGGATTGTCATGGTGGGACCAAGGTCAAGCTCAAAGTAGGTCATTTTTCAATTTCTGAACCGAAAAAGGTTCAGACTGCCAAACTTTACTGTCAGTGCAGATAAGGCTCGTCTCAACAGTTTGCTTGTGCATAGCAGAAAGGCTGGCTAAATATTGTTTTGTTCCTCCTCGATTATGTGGACAGCGCTCTCGCTTGACTCATTTTCATCAAGTTGTACCTGCATCTTGCAAATGTGCTAGCCTGGCCACATTTGATCTCAGAGTAAGCCACATGTGTGGCTGTGCTGGGTGTCTTTTACGTTTGTGCCAGTTTCAACAGAATCACATCGCTAAACTTGGGCATTATTGATGTTTTCAGTCGTTTTATCAGACTGGTAATGCAAGAACAGTGGAGCAAGCAAGTTCGGAAAGGAATGAAGTTAAAACATGTGGGACTAGAGAAAGCATTGGAAAAAGAAGAGTAAAAGAAAGTGCTTGAGACATAAAGCGGTAGGGGCTACACAAGCTAAAAGAAGGATATGTTTTAAGGCAAGAAAAATATAGAAGTGAGATTTAAATTCAAGCGATATGTTTTGTAGTGCTGCAAAGGCATACAACTGATGCAAGGCCTTGTAACGTAGACACACACACACACACACACACACGCACATGCACGCAAAGCACAGTAAAAATATTTATTTATGTTCTTATCTTTAGCAAAACATCAAGCTTAAAAATCACAGAAGAAAATGTTGACAAAACTTGGCAGCTTTATGTGGGCCAATGATACAAGTCAATACCAGTTCATAATAATAATAATACATCATGTATATAAAATGTTTTGCAAATTTAAATGATCTAAAAACTAGTTCAATGCGTCCAACTACAACACATGACACTGGCCTCAGGAGTTCAACAATCAATCCATCCCATAGTCTAAACAAATGACGATAGTAACTGATGACACACAATACGTTGCCAGGTCCTCAGGGCTGTGTGGACTCCTCGTCATACGGCCGGCATGTGGTTTGGGTCACTGCCTTGGTTCATGACCCCACACTGGGCCCTTTCATCTTGCTGTAACTCTTTCCAACTCTTTGCCGGGGTGAAGCACGGATATCTAGATTAACAGGTATTAACAAGTGTTGAGATGAAACATACTTTGGTTCAGAAATGGTGACATTTTGATATAAAAGGTATTTTTGGTTCAAAAACTGTCGTGACCCCTCCTGGCACTTTTGCAAGCTTTTGTTTCAAAACTGCATTCTCATTCACATGAAGGGAACGTTGGTTCATGACTAGATTAGGGTTATAAAACAGAAGAAGTTCAGGGTTCTGTTTTAGTAAAAGAAATTCACGCAGGTCATGAGCTCGAGTCTCCTGCGTGAAAGTCCTGTGATTGATCATCCGTCCACCCCAACCTTCCTCCTCTCTACTGTGGACTTTGATGTAACAGATAGTTTCTTACATAGGCCATGCTGCGTAAGTGACATAGTAACATTACGTAACTTAAAATACGTTAACGCTGACGAAGCTGCCTTATCTGACGAGTTGGGAGTGAGAAGTGGCTGCAAATTCAAAGGTAATCAGGATAGAAATAAGTTTCCTTGAAATATAACTGACAATGAAGTTTTGTTGTTTGGGGATGTCATTTTTAGGAGGCCGGGCTGATCTCCCCGTCAATCCACCTGTCTCCTAAAAAGAGACAAAAATATCCTCAAAAGCATAGGAGGAGCTGGCTTGTCTCTGAAGCAATACTTCTCTGTCATTCTAAAACCTTCAGCCCAAAAAGCCCAAGACACTTAATGTAGCTCGCATTGGTCCTGGAGAGAGTTCTGGAAAAATTCCAGCATTCAACTTGTCTCTTCTTGCAACTTGGCTCATATGACCTTTCAAACCACAAAAGAAATCAAAAGGCTGCATTGACACATAGTGGAAACTGCAGTCCAAGGCAACAACACACCTTTTGTTTTGTTTTTTTACCTTTGAAAGAGGTAAATACGTCTCCTGTACATAAAAGAAAAGGTTGTGTATGTCACATAGTGTGTATAGAATAACTGATATACTGTGTCTCAAAGTTCTGAAGCACTAAAACCAATCTAAGGAGAAAGAAAAGTCAGACTGTGGGTTTTGACTGTTTACTAAAAGCTCCAATTAAGATACCTCTTTATGAGGTGAAGATATCAAAACGGAGGAAATGGAACCGTGGAGGCAAATGTCACAGGCAGTCTAGGAAGATCTGCTCAAGCTAGACATGTGGTGTAATAAACTCCACAAAGATATCCAAATACCATGCTCTAATTATGTTATCAACATATGCCTCTAGCATCAAAGTGAGCTTTTCATTTTAAAAAAAGGCACAATCCTGCCCTTTTCCCCGTCTCCTATTCAAGCGCAGACTAATCAAAGACCTGTTCTGAATACGTTGCTCGTCTAAAAAGTTGGGGCGAGTCTGAAAACTTTCCTTGTGTTGCTCCCAAACATTGGTGCATAAGACAAGGGTAGTGCTCTGCTTCTGGATCATAGGCGTAGGCATTCGTGACACAACACACAACCTTGTGAGTGTTGGAT
Organism: Clinocottus analis; assembly: GCF_023055335.1. Taxonomy (NCBI): domain Eukaryota; kingdom Metazoa; phylum Chordata; class Actinopteri; order Perciformes; family Cottidae; genus Clinocottus; species Clinocottus analis. The sequence goes on along the minus strand of NW_027175931.1, from coordinate 7,493,432 downwards.
AGAGCAAGCAACTATACGTTTTTTTTGTTTTTTTTTGCTGCCTTCATAGATTTCCTTTCGTTCTACTTTTGTACCTAAGCATTTGTCACAATATTGACAGAGAACATGTTTTATATTAGAGATAGATTAAAGTGTTGAGACTGCACCATTTCTCAGGCTTTGTCTCTGATGCGGAGCTACAGACGTAGTCTCTCTATCGTCACTATAATTAATCAAAGCAAGTTGAGTTTAAGTACATGCTAACTGCTAATGGCGGGGGTTTTCTAACCTTTCTTTGTTGTGACACCCGAACTTGCGTCACCTTGTCGCGGGTTCATTGTGAGCTGCTGAAGAGTAATTCTCCTTTTAGTTTTTTTTTTTAATTTGAATAATATTCAGAGGCCCGGAGAGAAAAATTATCCTGAAAAATAACGATAATTTTGTGGAACTAAAATATGTTTTTCTTCTTCTCATTCCATTAATCATTTTACCACCCCGCACATTTATCTTGCAACCTCTGGCAGTGTCATAACCTCCAGGTTGGGAACAACTGCTCCATAGAAGTGAAAGTGCATGCAGGTGTAAAACACTGACAGATGAAATAAGGCCTTTATTTTCCCCCATTAAATCCATTGCCGTGAGGAAAAAAACAAGTTCCCTATCACAGACATAAGTGCTATTGATCAGCACGTGGCCCAGCGGTGCTACTCTTCAAGTACTTTGACTTTGCCGTGGAAGTATGTCTGTTCGGATCCAGATTGATAGCTTATTGATTCATCTTGGATGCAATAAACAAAACTCACCAAAATGTCTCAACAAAACAACCCTCAATTGATTCCTCTTTTCTACAAGGTTCAACCTTTAAATTGTATTGTGTGTAATTTGTAAGCGTATGTTTGTGTTTATGAATGAGAGCTGTGTGGCTGGGTGCAGTGTGCAAACTCCGGCTTTCGGGTAGTTTACTCTACTTTCACTTAAATCCGGTTTTTAGGGGAGCTCATGTCTTATTATAAGGAGCCGAGCTCCCCCCGGCTCACCTGTTTGGGTGTTGGCAGGAGGCCATAAGTGTGACAACCTGCCTGACAGACAGATAGAGGCTGTGACAGTGACTGAGCGGTGTGCCTTCAAGCGCTCAGCTTTCAATCCAATGTCAGTGGTGGGTGAGGATCTGTTTGTTCCACATGCGGCCTATAGAGGTCCCCGTAGTACTATGACAGCGGTGAGATGTTCGAGGCAGTGGGAGCAGTGGTCAGGGGATGCTCACACCCTGTGTGTTTCTGACTTCCTGCTTCGCTGCTAAAGGTCTCATTCCACACATGTTGAACGGTTGGGAAGGTAAATCTTGTGCGTTAAGTGAGGCAGTTTACCATATTGTAAACATGTATGTGACTGTATGTTTTGCTATAGTGTTATACGTTAGGCGATGGACTTTTAATCTTTAAGTATAAGCTTGGTGTTCAAGTTCAATGTGGGTGAGTGTGTGTGTGTGTGTGTGTGTGTGTGTGTGTGTGTGTGTGTACCAGCACCAGACAATGTTGACATTGGATAATTTAACAAAATCCTGGATATGATTCAATGAAAATGATTTCTGGATTTCAATATCAAAACATTTTCTAGATAATTTATCCATACAATTTGTGTGCGCCAACTTACATGGTCATGGTTAAAAAAAAACAAAAAAACGTTAATTTAGCCGGCTGGCTGCACCTCGAATGGATTATTATGTCATTGGGAAATAGATACATCCTTCAGGTTGGGTCTCTTCATCACTGCCCACAACGCAGCAGCACGCTCAGCACAATAAGGAGTGGGGTGAGATACTAATAACCTTTCCCCCTCAGGAAAGGTCGCCTGAGACCCAACAGGTGGATGCCAAGATAGCAGCGATATGACTTTACAGTCAAAGAGGATAGAAGGCTTCCCATTACAGAATTTAAAATGTACATGACTGATGGAGAGTCAGAATATGATATTTGTTTGTGTGTGTGTGAGCGTCTTCTATGGACAGCACAAACACTCCCTCTGAGTATATGAGGTTTGAAAGAGATACATGTATTTGAGTGTACCAGCTCCTCTGCTGCTCCCACTCTGATGACTAATGTTAAGGTATTACGGTGTACCAGGGTAGTTACAGATCACGAAGATGTGAACGCCAAAAATATCGACGCTCCTCTTTCTATTAAAGTTATATGGAGATGCCACCAGAGGTCAGTCTCTACTGTGGGAGCAGCCAACTTAGCTGAAAAAGATGCCGAGTGCTGCGAGTGGTGTTTGTAATGTTACGGAAACCGTGAAAATAACGAACAATGAACTTCTTCCAACCAAAAAAGTGATTTATTTAATGCTGTCTGCCACAGCAACAAGTGTTTCTCAGTGCCCTAGTAAGAATGTTTGGAAGAACGGCGCTTCTTTACAAACATAAATACCATAATTTACTCTACATGCTGGTGAAATCTCGGGAAGGTATGAAACAGATAAATACTGCCCAAGCCTACTGCTGTTTTTTCCACAATCGACCGGGGACTGCGGGTTGTTTTTGTGTGTGGAACCAGATCCTGCAGAAATGTGCGACCTGTGGTGACCCGAGTCAAAGTTCAACTCACCCAGCTCGAAAGAGAGACAGGCGGGAGAAGAAAGAGAGACATTGGAGGGACAGTGAGTGACAGAGAGATGGCGTTAGATTAGAGCGAGTGTTGGAAGCAGCTGAAGCGGGGAAGAGAGAGATCTGTGACATGGTGACAGAGGGATGGAAATGCGCTGAGAGGAGATTCTCGGGATGGCCGAGTTGGAAATGTCTATCTGGTGACATGTGCATTAGCATCTCGTCAGGGGGAGGAGGCCATGACACTGAGTGGAGGTGACGCAGTAAGATGTGTAGTGGCCAAATAAACCACCATCAGCTTCTCTCCACTCTTGTTGCCCCTCTATGTCTCTTATATGGTCCATCACTGTTCCTTCCTCTTCCTCTTCCCCTCTCTCTCTCTCTCTCTCTCTCTCTCTCTCTCTCTCTCTCTCTCTTGCTCGCTCTCGTTCTCTGTTTCCCTTTCAAACCTTTAAACTCTTTTCTTCTCTTGTATTACAAGCTCATCAGACATGTACGTCTTAATGTCCCCCAAGCACTGTCAGATTTGTTTGTTTTTTTAACCTGTGATCTTTATTTATATGTATAAGAAAGGTACAAGAGAATGCTGTTTTCTCTGTAAATGTATTGATGTCATTGATCTGAGATTTTCTACTGTTATAAACAAGGGCACTAGAGAAAGCAATGCACGTTACTAATTCTAAATCAATGGGTCTAATCAAGGCCGAGTGCTAAAAGCAACATATACAGTCGACTGCATCCATTTTAAATTGAAATTACTTATTTTTCTATAAACATATACTTTTCAAATGACTTTAAACAATGCAAAAATCCCTTGAGACGCGTTCTATCACAGTTAAGCATCTTAAACGAGTAAGCAGCAGTGATTCTCTCTAGTCTATTTAACGCTGATTGACTCTATCCATACATATATTATGTTCGATTAAAGGAGGAATTGTTGCTTTCACAGCTAGATTAGCAGCAAAATCATCATTTTAATGAAACAGACACCTCAAATTATTTTTGACTTACACAGTAATGATCTACATTGATTTCTCCTCAGAAAAGAGAAGACAAGAACAAGAAAATACAGTAAACACTCCTGGCTGATACAAAAGATAAGCAGTGGTCATCACAGCTGAAGTGGCTGGAACAGATCTGTCGCAGTGCTGAATCTCCTTCAGTGGATTTCATGAGTGTAAATGTGTGTGTTGAATGTGTGTTTCAAGTGTTATCTACATGGAGAAGGCTTCAGCACAGAGCAGCAGATGCCTAGGAAGCCTGGCTCGGCCTCCCTTCTCACCCACAAACAGGCCCCATATTTACTGTCTAAACTCAGCACAACAATAGTCATAACGATGGATTCATAAACAACACGTCACAGAACAACACACATCTTTATTTACACAGACTGCTGGGTATGTGTGCGAGACTGAGAGAGAAAGAGAGAGTAAAAAGCTGTGATACTTTCCACTTTGAAAAAAGTGAACTTTAAATCACTTGTGCTAGACAGGCACTGTATTTTTGTGATATACAGACAAGGTCATTTAGAGCTCAGAGAGAAATTAAGACACACACACACACACACACTCAGAAAGGGAGATAAAGAAGAAGAAGTGAGTTCAGTGTGGGGATCATGAATGGATTGCATTCATTTCTTTTCCTCTCATTTCCCTTATTCCCTCCACCACAGCTGGAGAAGCAAATGTCAGTGATGTGTTAATTGCTGCCGCCTCGTCTTGCAAGCCCCGATGCACTAAAAGCACCGGAGCATGTCAATATGTAATGTGTGTGTGTGTGTTCTGTATGTGCTTGTCTGCTAGTGTGCAAGAGACAGAAATGAGTCGCTGAAGCTTCCATAAAGTAAGTAAAGGCAACATGATTCAGGGACATAATAAAGAGTGATGCATGTGGTCGAAGCATGTGTAAGACATATTATACTCTCAAGTTCATCTCTTCTCCTTTTACAGTTTCCTCTCCTTTACTGTGTTCCCTCTGTGTGTGTCTCTCTCTCTCTCTCTTTCTCTCTCTCTCTCTCACACACACACCGTCTCTCTCTCTTTGTCTCTTTTGCATAGACAAACAGCTCTCTTTCCGTCTGACCTCGTGCGACATCAGCGTAACGCTGTTAGGTGATTACTCGCAGGGGGAGCGAGATGTAACCGGCTACAGAAGATCATGCCGCGCCGCCTGATTAACAATCTGTCTGAGACGTGTTGTGCGGCTGCTGCTTTCCTCTAGTGGTTTCGGCTGCTGCCTCAGAGGACAGCGAAGGGACAATGACTGGGGTCCAAGAGCACTAATGGAATCAGGCGTAGTCACTAGCGTGTGTGTGTGTGTGTGTGTGTGTGTGTGTGTGTGTGTGAGAGAGAGAGAGTCGTGGTAAGGGGACATCACTCATTGTTGAGCCCCAGGACTGTCGCTGAATGAGGAAGAAGCTGGAAAATTCCAGTCAATAAACAAGACACTCAAACAGATACACACACATTATTTTTCTCTTTCTTGTCGTTGCTCTTTCTCTTTGTGCAACCCATCCTCCTGACTTAAACGCTCCCCTCTCTCTTGCCCTCTCCGTGGCTCAGGCTCAACCTCCTCCACTGTTCACCTTCATGCGCAGACATGATATGAGTGATGGGAAGCTGAGCCTGATGTGCTTCAGTCACACCTACGCTAAAAGGCAAACAGTGGAAAGAGCCAGCCCAGTTGGAAATATAACACACATTTTCAGAAACACATCCTTTCCTCCCAATTTTCCAGAGGTTCATGGCTCTCAGCGAGGAAAGCGCCTAGGAAAAGAAGAATGATGTGTTTAAGGGAAATATTGGTTGTGAAGCTCCCCTCTGCCTTGGAGTTCAGGGCTGGGGGTGGAGAAAGAAATGGCAACAGAGGCAGAGAGAGACAGAAACAAAAAGCAGACAAATAGAGGCAACCGCGGAGAGAAGAGAGCACGACAGAGCATCTGTGCCTGCACATACACCCCGACAAGTCAGAGCGATAACGAAAGACAGAGCGATGCAGGGAGAGAAACAGAAAGAGGCCAAAAGTGGATGCATTCTTCTTCCTCTCAATTAAGTGGCGTACTCTATCTCTGGTTACTTCCTGCTGCCTAGATCCTCACGCTCTTAGTCTGCTGGCGGTGTTTTTTTTATCGACTTGTCCCGATGACTGGGTGACACAGATGAAACCGATCCTATTTGTTGTTGAAGTGCTATTTTCATGTCAGCGCTTCTTGTTCTGTTTTCTCGGGGTCTGTGTTGTTTTTGTTTTGTCGACACTTAGAGATAGGGAACTTTGCACCCTCCGGAACTGTTCCAATTCCACGTTCCCAGTTTGCTCACCAGGGAGTGTGTGTGTGTGTGTGCGTGTATGCATGTGTTTGTGCGCGTGCGTGTGTGCGTGCGTGTGTGTGCACATTTGTGTATCAATGTCTTCATGAGCTATGCATTTCAGAATGGACAGATGAAAACTGAGAGTTTTCAGTGGGGAAACAAAGACACAACGTCAACAAATCGTCAAAGTAAGTTTATGAATCCTTTCAGCAGTCAATTACCAGAAAATTGTGAGTAACGACTTGGAATCCGAAGGTCCACTTGAGGGCAAAGTGGTACCACCAGTCTAGACTTTGTATTAGCATCCATTTACAATTTCTGTCTCCACGACACAAACAAATCTTGATTTCAAAGATAAATAGACTTACCAATCACAATACTACAGAGAAGACTTGCAAATGTACTTCAAAATATTGTTACAGTAAGCCACAGCGAAATTGAAATAAATGAGCTTTGGGTCCCACCTATAATGAATCATATTCTAGGATATGACCATGGGCAACCCGCTGTGCTAAAAAAATGAAGCCAACGCTTAAGTGTCTCAAACTGCAGCTCCTTAAATGGCCACTTGAGGTTGGCTCCAAAAGCGAGTCAATCCCCGCGGCCCCAATGTTAAAAGGCCCAACTTTACAGAGGAAGTACACATGTTTACAGCCTGGTACAAAAAAAACGTTTATGGTCTCTATACCTATTTTGCTAGTTAATGATAACTGTTCTGGAGTGAATAAAAACAAAATTGAAGTTACCCTTTTAAATGCTGATAAAGGTTCTTCATACATATTAAAGACGAGGCTGTTTGGAAAGTGGATGCTGTCTCGGTTGCTTGCTGCCATCTGTCTGCTTTGCTTCAACTCCACCTAATTTTTGTGGAGTTAGGAAGTGTCGTCACTGCCAAGATGGCAAGGGACACTCACTCAGTGATGTTACCTCGAGCATCTTCTGAACCACAACTTTGATGAACTTCATTTAAATTGCTGAAATACAGTAAAGCCTTGTGGGAAGAGTTCTATCCAAACAGAAAAAAAAGGAACTTACCGTTAAGTTTATTTAATTACATAAACCATGTAGCCTCGACGTCACTTCTGGGCGGCGGACGTAACGTTTCACAAGATCGATCATAAGTACACTTTACAAAGTCGGATTTTAATAAAAGACAACAAAATCGTTCTTTTTAGTATATTATTATACTATATTTATGTTTTTGCCATAAAATAAACAATGTTTCTATTTTTGAACCGGACGACACAGTGTTTTGACTGAAACTCCTTGCTAACAGGCTAACGCTTTGATTTATTGTGATTTGTTTAGGTCCTAACCTTTTCAAAAAGCTGTCATTAGTATGTGGGCTGTTGTTAAGGCGGTGAACCATACAGTTTAAAAAACTTGGGTGATCGCTCAATGAGGCATCTTTGGTGAATCTTGCGCATACTCATGCTAGATGTTATAGATCATTATGGGTGCCACATCAAACTGTGCCAAGCCAGGCCACCCCTGGGTACCACCTTTAACAAAGAGCCCCACTGTGGCTACGTGTTCACATTGTTATAGAACTAGACATTCACATCCGCTTTATATCCACTGCATTTGAAAAAGCAAACATCATTTTATCTTCTATTTTTGATCAGTGGGAGAATAAAACATCATATCGTTAAAGTTCTGTTTTCCAGATGCTCTCTTGCACACATGAATCAGCACATGGCTTTACCAAAAGCATCTTCAGATATGAGTCAACCAGGGGCCTCGTTTGCACGTAACAACATAAACCGGCTAGTCACTCTTTGACTGCAGGAAACTGGATGCCTTGAAAGGTTTTTATTTTACTGTAATGGTTTAAAAGGAGTTCTTTGATTACATAAAAAAAGAATATATATATATATATATATGAGGACAACTTCATTTTTTTCACTTAAGTCTGGATTATGTCTCATTTTATCACAGTCTTGTCCTTGTAAAAACATTAGCCAAAGTAGGCAAAACGCAGTTTGAAGACACACATACAAATGCACCCACAACCTTTTTATCATGGTTATGTAAAAACACAGCAAATAGGATTTAAAGACAACAACACACCTCGTAAAGTTAACAATGTGAGAACAGAGAGACTATAACTACAACTGTGACTGATGCAACTGTGAATATGGCGACAACGTCAATACAGTATAATAAAAGTCACATTGACAGCAAATGTGACAACATGATGATCCTAATGCGATGATGATTATCATTACAAAACTAGACACTAGAATCCATTTTCTTTTTGAAGGCCAATGTATCCTCATGCAGTGATACAGCTGTTACAAAGCAGGTATGTTTCCCCTGTGGGATGGGCCAAAATCCACGACTTACCATCATGTTGTAATGGTATCAGTACGTCAGCTGTGGCCACCAGACCTATAATTGGAGATCTTTTAGCTAACATTGGCTTCAACAACTTTGCACGTCAGCTGTCAGGGGCATGCTAACAGACATCACATTGTGACTCATCCTTCGCATATTTAGCTTCCGAACCAAGGTGAAACAGGATTTGAGCTAATGCTGATGCTTGCTGCCTTTTCATGTTCAGCATTTAAGTGATCTCATCAACTAGGGTACTGAATGAGCAGCGACTGGCAGAGAAAAGGACAAGCGCCTAGTTATCTTTTGAGAGCTGTTGAGGCGTTTAATGTTCTGGTTAGCTTGGTGTTGTCTGTCCCCTGTTTATTTTTGACAGGCAAGCCGAAGCTACAGATCTCACAGCCTCAGCTAATGTCCAGGAATGCATGAGACATTCATGAAAAAAAGAGAACTAATGAAGAAATCATTTGGCATTGACTTACACATGAACGGGTAAACCAGGCGGAGAATCTTTCTTTCTAACCCGTCGACTTTATTTTCAGTCAAACAAAAGGAAACAATCCGTTACCTCAACTCTGACACTTCATGAGCTTTAATTGAATTTGTGCAACCGCAACCTTCCCAGAAATCCAATTGTCACCAGCAATGGCCCAATCATGGATGTCTGACTAAGTGTTCAAGTCAGTGTGCGTATTTGCCTGTTTGTGTGGACGTGAGCGTGCTCAACAAGGTGTACATATTTACTTGCGTGTGACAATATTTGTCGTGTTTAGAACATAAAAGTGTTTATTGTCTTCATTGACCCTGAGGGCAAAGTCGATGTAATAGGGGAAGTGCCACTGAGCGGACAGATCGATTGCTCCACTCTTGACACACAGGGTTATTCTTCGCTTGTGTGTGTGTTTTCAGGGTCAGACCAGTCGTTAAGAAAACCAAGTCAATCACTCGGGATGGCACAATAAACCTGTGTGACAAATCTTCCTTTTTTTTTTTTTTTTTTTTTACAGAAAAATAGAAATCCACACAATGTCACTTATTCCCACTCTGACTTGAAGTGGAGTTGTAGAGTTTTTCTAGAACAAACTAGATACTGTGATTATCATTTCACTCTTTTTGAAATAGCTTACCGAGCCATTGTTGAAATATTGTGGCCTCAGTGACATGCAATTGTGTTTTGATTGTATGCATTTGTCAGTGTCAAGGCAGTTTAACCTCAGCGAAAATAAAGAGAGTTTTTTTCATGGGTGGCACTATAGTCCTTACATTATTACATTTGTTACTTACCACATTCAGTGCTGTTGTAATATGATATTTGTGTTTATATGTATTCATGTGTGGCTACATACAAGCTGGTTACATACAGAGCAAAGCGCATACCATCATGTGGTTGCATAAGATAAGATGAAATAATCCTTTATTAGTCCATCAGTGGGGAAATTACAGGATTGCAGCAGCATTGCTCACAAGTAAATACAACTCAAGCATGCAGGTATTTGTATTCATTTACATTTGTGTGTAAGTCAATGTAAAAGGCCAGGAGATAGGAGCAGTGGCGCTTTGTAAGCTGTTATCAGAACCAAGCAAATAACATATGAGTCACAAAAAAGAAGCGAAGAGATAACTTTTGCCTGAAACAAGCTGGTATCTCTATTCAAATATGTGTTGAAAAACATCATCCGCAAGACAATTGTAATACAGAAATACGAACGATCCAGAGTGTTTTTCTCTCCCCGACCTGAACAATAATGCAGAGCCAGAACTTTTTTATCTAGCACTGACACTGGAGATAGATGTAGTTAGGCCTCATGCCGTTTGTGTCCATTTAACTACTACAATTAGAAGTTATGTCGTCTTTCAAAATTCCCAGATGAACCATCAGTGAATGATTATCAATGTTCTCATTAAGATTAGGTATTGTAATAAAAGAGGAACAGTGGGAGTGTGGATTTACTTGTACATGTGACTACAAATACACCCTGAGATCCCATCTAGTCCAGAAAAATTCATAGCACAGGCTCTTCATCATCTTCCATGGACCTTTTATGCAGTCCCATCGCCCAGTCCCCAAGCGGTTCCAGTGCGGTTTAATGACCGAGTAAACAAAGAAGCATGCTTGGTCATTTTCCATCACTCTGTGTTGGACTTTTTTCTAAATGCTTTCTTCCAAAGTTGTGATGACGGAGAGGTTTCAAGTGACAAGGCTCATTCATGGCCAGTGTCCTCACTCAGAGGAAAAATCTGTATGTCTATTTACCTCCAGATAGCACATCGGTAGCACTAGTAACGGCTATCCATACGTGGCTTTGTGAGGCTGGATTGAATACCGCACTGCACTCTGCCCGAAGTCGATTGACTAGCTGCACAGCTAGCTTTATCACACCAAGGAAATAAAGGGTGATGACAACGGCATATGCAGGTCTTGGATTGATGTGGCGTCAGGTTTGCCTCAAGGAGGTGTGGTTTCCTCCCATTTGTTTGTTTTGTGTCGTTCAAGGATACAGTGGACAGCGGATGTGAATATGATATAGGGTTGGCAATTAGCTATCCCTCCTTCAGATATCTTGGAGGAAACATCTACGGCTCAGGGGTCAAAGAGAAGCGATGCATGGGCATCAATCAACAATATCTTGACAAAAAAATCGAAGGAACGAAAAATATGTTTTTCACAGACCTAACTCGAGGCAGTAAAGGAAGCATCCTATCCGGTTGACTTGCAGATAATCTGATAGGATTTCCTAAAACCGTTAGTAGGCCAGGCCACGAATATGCCATGAATACGCTATATTTAACTGGAGAGAGGTGGAGGGAGAGGCAGAGAGAAAGCGATGAGACCATGATTTACACTTATCTACTGTGGTCTGACCTTTGGACCACACTGTCATCCAAACACTAAGGAAAGGCAACTTCGCTACCATGAGAACAAAGTTGTCTTACTAGCCTAGTTCTCCGTGACTTTAGACAGGTTTTATTTTCTCATGAGATGTACAACATCTGTGCTTGTGGCTGTGAGATGAAAATCTGTCTAATTTCATCAGAAGCGATCGATTTTTTTTCTATAAAATGACAAAGGTATAATAAAATTAATTGCATTTTGAAACCGGTCGATAACATTTTTTGATTTTGTAAGTCGAGCCCTTCTGTTTTCTTTGTTTTATTTGTTTTATTTTGCAAAGCAAAGGCATGGCTCGGGGGATTCAGATATCTACCCACACTAGTTACAGTGTGAAGGCCACATGAACATTTGAAATAGTTTAATAATGATGTACCAGCCACTTCTTCCAGGTTTGTCCCATCACAATGAGCAAAGGTAGACGTGGGGTCAACTGCAATATTTGATTCGAGCAGTTGCCTGAAGACACCTAATAAATGAATGATCTTATAATACGCCATGCACAATACTGCCACTAACAGTATACATTATAAATTTTGTGTGTCTGCTTCATTTGGGTATTGCAAATTACAAAGGTTCAGTTTTGATAGCTTTTGGGTGTGACTATACATGGATAGCAATCAAAGTAAAACAAGTATTGTGAGCCTTCGTTAAAAAGAAATGGGTGTTATCGCAGCATTTTCACTGAATATAGATCACTGAGCTAAACAGGGACAACAGCGGTTGTATTCCTCCTCATACGTCGCAACACAATCTCAATTACCCGCACTGGTGGGCATAATATGAATGGAGAATTTATGCAAACATTTTTAATGCACTGTTACGGTTACTATCACCACATCCTGTGTTGAGACAAAAAGTGTGTGTGTGCGTGCGTGCGTGCGCGTGCGTATGTGTGGATGCTTAAAGTTAAAGTTTGTGGGGAATTCTCCTTTTCTTGCATCAGGGGTGAATAACAATGACATTTGCTGTGAGGGGAAACGTTTTGAAACACATTGTGTGTCTCTTGATGTGCAGCTGAGCAGACCACTGACTCTTCTGAGGAGAAATTCAATGTCACAACAAACGAAACGACAACAAGATTTTTACGTCAGAGCAAACAAGTACCCAAAAGGAATGAGGAAAAAAAGAGAAAGGGGAGAGGGAGAGACAAAGAAGATGGACACCATCCCCTTGAGCCATTTAATCCTTCTGGTCCTCTGAAGAGCAAAAAGGAAACCAGAGTGAGAGGTTTTCTTCAACTGTTTCTCTGAAGTTTAGTCAATCCAAGAAGAAGACTTTTTTTATTTTTTTAATTACACAGTTGCAGGGAGCCTCTTGAATGACGACCCTCTTATTTCTTCTCTGGAGATGTGGAGAAAGCTCTTGTCTGCACTCCGGCACCATCACAACCTCTGTTTAGTCAAAAGATGGCACTAGCACCACACCTTTACACCTCGGCTATTTATTTTCCAGCCAGTGAGAAGGATGGGGGTGGAGTGGGGATGCAAAATGATGGGGAAACCGACACATGGAACACACTGAATGGCGGTATAAGGGGGAGAAATAAAGCGACCGCAAGATAGACAAAGTAACCTGGGTGTTGTTGCGTAAGAGCCTGATTTACCAGGTAGTATAATTTATTTAGAATAGCAGAAGTGAGCTGAACCTGGGCTCATTGCTTTGCGGCGGGGGTTGGAGAAGGATCATTTTACACTGCCGCTCCTCCTTGACTCCTTCCGAAAAATCTGAAGTCACTCCAACTCCTCATCTACAATATGGCTAAAGCAGCCGAGCGAGAAAGCACATTCCTGCTGGGCTTAAGTGCTGTCATGATCACTTAGTATGTGTGCTCTGGTTCGAGGACGGTAAGTGGATGTGGAGAGAAAGTGGCGTACAAGAGGCTCAATCTGACAGATGGAGTCCCTGATTGTTTTCCTCTGCATGATCTCATCCCAGCTCACTTAACATATGTGATAGATGGACAACTTCTAGAATATATTGCACATCTCGGAAGGTACTGAATTATATAACCTTGCAGGTCTGCTCAATCTTGTCTTATCTGCTCATTCTTGCCCACGATGGCTCAAATACTGCAGCTTGGTCACTGCTCCCAAGCTTCAAACCATGGCGCTCGAGGTGCGTCCGTTTTGCACGTGTCAGGGACAGGGTATCGATATACGCTTGTTACATAAAGAGTGTCTTTGTAAGATGTCTTCACAGGCAGTTAGGTTTAGATGACAAAAACACTTTGCCTGGTGTTTGAAAAGAGCGTGGTTGACTTTCACTTCACTCACATAGCCAGTGAATGACTAACCAGTCCCCTGACCGGCGACTCACGTTACTAACAACACTAACGACTCACGTGGAAAATTGTCAAACGTTACCCTTAGTTTTAGATGTAACATGAACGGCAGTCTCCAGGATGAAAGTCAAGTGTTGGTTACATTTTGCACATATATATATTTATATATATTTATATATATATAGATATATATATACACACACACACCAATGGTGGGCTGTCAGGGCCTTTTAAGCCTCTGAAGGCCTAAACAGAATCACAAAGTTGTGACTATTTTAAATAAAAAAATATATAGTTTCTTTATAATTAAAAGTTATAGTTTTTTTATATTGCCTATGTTAGAGCAGCCTGGTTAAAATACAAGGAAGAGCCTTTGTGAAACCCTAGACGTGTGATTGGTCACAGGGCCTATTAACATGCGCTGTGATTGGTCAGTGGGGCACTGTGACTTCTGTCTACCAGAAAACTAGCCGGCTGAACTCAGTAGGAAGAACGGAGTAAGTTGTGGAAACATATTTAGAGAACCAATTACTTTTTTTTTTTATAGTTTTGCTTGGTGTATTTTTTTATACTCTTTGACTGAAGGAGTAGATTTACTGGCAATGCCTTTCTCATGTAGGACGTTTCAAGGAAGGCTGGAAACTTGCCTGCCGCGCATTGTTCAACTGCAGAGTTTGCTCTTTTTTTTCCGCATCATACTGGTGGAGCGGCTCCGCGGGTCGGGTGCGATACTTTTTTTCCCCCGGTCCGGCCTTGATGTGGACTATACGGCACTCATCAAAGGCCTCGTTCTAAAACCTTGACCCATCATTCTACACAATATATATATCGGTAGATAAAGTAAATGTTCTTGGGTTCTTCTCAGTCAGCTAGTGCTAGGTTCAGCCGGTTCATTTGAGCGTTGCTTTTTCCACCAGTCTGATTCCTCATGGTTCCTGTACATGATTTCCCTGAGTTGGGTTTGACTGCGCCTGGATCTAGTGACTTTGTGTTGGGTGTTCCTCCTGACCCTGCCCTCCTTGTCTCTCTCCTGAGCCTCTCACCAAGACCGTGTCTCTGAGTTCTCCACCAGAGTGTATTTCCCTTAGTTGTCTGCTTGAGCCTGTTAGTTTCACCTAAGCTTGTGACTTTCAGTTCAAAGCTCGGGAAAACAACTCTCTCTGGCCAAGATCCCCTGACTTGTTTATATATATATATATATATATATATATATATATATATATATATATATATATATATATATATATATATATCTGTATATGTGTATATATATATAAAATTCATGAGCTCCTATATTTCTTCCCCTGAACAGTATCCAGTTTTTATGAATGTTTCTGGTCTTTTCCCCTCCAGATTGCAGGTGTTGATGGCATTTGTCTCCTTTGTGGTCTTTTCTAGTACCTTCACATTGGTCAGATCTCCTACATTCCCTTGAGTCCCAAAGAGTTCAAACAAATCCTACCTGATTCGTCTTCACGTAACTGACCTTTCACTCAGTATGCCCTGTTTTGTCGCCTGCTTTTTGGCCTGTCTTATGCAACCCGTTGTCACACGTCATTGTAATCTCTATTTGTTTAAAGTCTATTATTTTCCATTAATAGTTTCAAAGCGTCATGTGCTTTAGCTTCTACGAGGTCGTCTGATTGGTTTCTTTACATCAATTACATGCTCAGGACACAATGTAGTAGAAAGGGAACGTAAGTGAAACAAATACATTGGCATCTGTGTTTGCAATGCTCGTAATGACAGTTTAATGAGTGTGATAATGATAATCTAATTTGACAAGACATTAGTTTTTGACTGCAGGGACATGTTCTTCTTTTCTCCTGTGCTTGGCTCCCGTTTCTCTTGCCATGTTGCAGTTTTTCCAATACTGTTTCTTCCATTTGCATTTTGTTTTGCATCATAACTTATCCCCAGTTGAAGCACCCAACTTGACTTTTCTTCATCGAGTTTACTCTTCTGCACTTACCGCCAATCTGTTCTGCTTCCCAGTTTGATTAATTCACCTCTTCCCCATGTGCCTGCGTACCTATCACCAACTATTGGCAAATGAAACCTGTCAACTCACCTGATTTCTTTTCCTCATCCCACTCCTTCATCCTCCAACTCTACTTCTTTAACCATCCTTTCTTCACAAAGTCTCTCTGCTGTCTCCAATTTTCTCAATACCCGCAGAGCACTTCAAAGTCCAATTTCTGTGTCAAAAACTTTAACAAATAGGCCTTTTAGTACACTCTGTGTCTGAACACTAGCAACCATCTGTAGGGCAAGGAAGTATTTTAACACCATTTACTCAGGTGGCAGTTCACTTGTCCCCAAACTTTAGGTTTGGAGACATACTCTTCGAAAGGCCATGTTTCTCCCCTGCACGCTGTGTTCATTTCCCTTTTTGCCCTGAGCTTAAATACTCCACCGCTCAACATAAATTCTAGCAAAACCAACTATTTTTTTTTCCTCCTCTATTTTCACTCAACAGTTCTCTTTTTTTCTGCTCTTGTGCTGTCTTTTTCTGCTAACATTTTATGTTTTTCTTTCCTATCATCTTTCTTCATTTTCGGCACTAATGCGGTCTCTCCAACATGTAGTTTCCGTGCCTTCCACTGCAACTGCATTCTGCCATTCATACTGTGTATTTCTTATCAAATACTCATCATGTCACTACGACCTAAAGGCAGAGGATTATTGTGGTCAGTGCTACAGTATACATTACAAAATCACGAAAGGAATCGGTATTTACATGTATATATAGGCATAAATTGTTAAGCTTCTGGAGCTAATATCTCCATTGTTATTTGCTTTTATTTATACTTGGTCATGAGGTCAAATTCCAGGACAGCCAAAGGATGAAATGAAATTCAATGTCTGCATACAATTGCCCTCTGATCACAGAGGAGGTGAAACATACAGTACGTTTCTATCGTAGTTGTAAACCTCTCCTGTCCTCCCTTTGTTTTCCGGCTCTCTGCTTCTCTCCTTCCTATCCTCATTGTCTTTACGGGGGACGTTGATCGATGTGCTGCTCGAGCAGGCTGTGACGAGGTTAGGAACTATGGCCGCTGGTTGTGTGTCTATGAGATGAACTCAACTGTTTGTGCACTTATTTGTGTGTGTAGGACGTACGTAAACTCCACAGGAAGAAACTCATCTGTTTTTAACCTGACTGTGAGGAATGCAAGAGGCACTGAAGAGTGTTTTATGCTATTTTATCCGTTTATATTCTGGGTTTTGTGCGTGTGTGAATAAGCAGGAGTGTGTGTGTGTGATTGTGAGTGTGTGGAGGGTGTTTATAAGTGTCAAAACAATGATTCCACTACTCAGTTTCTTGCTGCACTTGCAGTGGACTGATTCAGTAACTGAATACAGAGTCTACTTGTGTCTCACAGTGTGCCGTTGTTTAGTATGTCATAACCGTGTGTGTAAGGTGAGAATAGGAGTCATGTGCCTCTCTGCATCACTGCAAGTCGTTACCATAGTGACAGGGTTGGCAAGAGTGACAATGATGATATCAGCTGATTATGCTGATGATGATAAAGATGAAGATAAACATGGTGAGCATTGAGATGGCAATGATATTTTAATTATGATTCCTCCCTCATGTTCAAAATAATTACTATATGTAATATATACTTAATGGATCCCTGCCTTTTTGCTCTCCTCTATTTCCCCTTGCGGCTAGAAGTTATTCAGAACAGTGTTCATGGTAGATGCTTAGTTGCAAGACAGAACAGCTACACATCAGGCACATGAGTTAAAGTAGGATGTTTCTAACCACTTTGTCAGCTGACCACCATTGCATGCAAATCATCTGGAAAATGTTACATATGTTAAGGTTGGCCAAATGTATTGTCAAACTATAATTTACAACATTGTGAATATTATTTTACTGGTAAGCCCAAACATGTAGTGAGGGTGAGATGGGAACATCTGGCTGAGGCTCCTGTCCGTCAGGTCTTCCACTACGACTTTGTGCAACCCGACGGAGGCTGGTGACATGGAATCTGAGTGGGCAATGTTCAAAGACTTCATTGTTGAAATCTACTTGGAGTTGAGGTCAGAAGGTCATCTATACCTGTTGTGGCCGCAGCCAAAGAAACTTCCTCCAACCGTCAAGCTGAAGGAAGCCTTTTGGACACAAGTACCCGTTAGCCGGAGGGCTGCAGCTGGGTTGGCTTCCAAAGAAGAAATGGATTAAGGGTAATTTCCAAATTGGCGTATTCTTCCCTTGCGGTTATGAAATAAAGTATAGGTTTTATTTGCAGATATATTTTTCTGTTGATGAATTTGTGGTTGCTATAAATTAGTATTAATAAGGAAATCTACTTATTAAAAAAAAAAAAAAAGCACACCCATGTCTCGTCAGTACTACTGGCGACAACATTGGTAAAATACACTTAGCAGATGTTCCAAACAGATGGATTACTCACTTCTCTAACAAAACCACCGCTATTTTAAAGTAGAACATGGATTAAATGATTGGTTACGTGTTACGTGTCCAAATTGCACTAAATTCGACAAAGCACCCCTTCAATAGTAGATCGGATGGAAGGTTTTCGAGATATGCTAAAAACACACAGACAGACATTTCTTGCTTTATAGTTAGATGCAGCCAGAGAAGCATTGGTCTCAAAGAGAAAAACTTAAAAAAGAAATTTGAATGTGAAGGTTTTTCGTATTGTTGCGTAGAGCCAGAAAAAAGAGAGCGGAGCAGAGTGAAGATGAATTTTAAACAAAAAATAAATAAGATCAAATCTCTATAATTATCACACAAAACAACAGTTTTACACTAACAATTGTTACATTGGAGAAACCTGTGGCACTAAATAAATCCCTTTTCCTTATATATACCAGGACTTTTTCCATGGGAAAAGTATTTTTTTCTGGTAGACTAAAAGCTGAATTGCACACGAGAAATAATGAATAATCTTTGAGCGGAGAATGTCTTATCTCTTTAAAATTGAGCGTGTTGGCTTTCTACTGTCCTTATGTAATTCCATTAGCTCTTTGAATTGTAGAAAAAGTGAATGGGAACAGGAGTGTGTGGATCTGCACTGAAATGCACATTCAAATGTAGCGACATAGAGAGAACCTCTTTAGAACTGAATGAATGTATGACTGTGTGCTCTTACTGCTTTTATTTATTTTTATTTGTTTTATTCTATTTGTTAAAAAATAGAAAACCTGCTCTTTATACAAACCTGCTCTTTATACAAAGTAAGTTGCACTGTTAACAGGTAAAAAAAATAATGTGCAAAATATACATACATATATTTTTACAGAACCAAAGTTCACACTGGACCCAGTGAAAACGGTAAGATGCATTTTTAAGCTTGGAAGTGGATCTTGGTGATTATACAAACATATTTTCATGCACTTATTCAGTGTTCAAAGAGGAGCACTGACATTTGGACCTAGAATCCAGCAAGATCCACCTCAACTACCCAATAGCTTTCAAATGCATACTATGAGCATAAGATCCCCAAAAATATGTAAATACGTAAAACCCACGACAAAAAAATAAGCGCATAGATGTAGTGGCAAACAAATCCATTGCTGATATCTGTCATATCATCAGAAAGATGAGTAATAATTTACTCTTACATTTGCAATTTCCACAATGTATGAATCTAAAGTACTGTGACATCCAACAATCCAAACACTGATGATGGTATCTCCACAGAACTTCCTCCAAAAAAAGAAAAAGGCTTCACAGAGCTCAACATGTGCTATTCAATCAGTCATAGATTATGAATGGGTGACTTTTATGTCTGACAATCATATTGTTAGAACAGGTGTCACATTTCATAATTAGTGGTTATTTCAAGTGCAATGAAAATCTTCAATTAGACAGTACTTGAAGCTGACACTTTATTGTACACTTCTAATAGCGTCTGTTCTTTATGTATTATTTCACAGTGTTTCCCCTAGTACCCCTAGTACCTGTAGACATTTTAAACCATTGTTAGAAATATGACTTTAATCAAGTGGACATTGTCCTGCATATGAATACATTACTATATCATTTATTGCTGTTTTAAACTAATTAAATTGAAAATGGAAATGATCCCACTTGTCGCCAGCACAACTTGGAAAATTGCATTACCCTAATGACTCATACTTTAGTAATACTCTTGTGCAGATTTGTATTATAAATTTAACATTTACAATATATTTGTCGAAGTGCTGGAAAGTGACTGGGAAACTGGCAGTACATCACTGTAGAAGTGTTTGTCAGTTGGGATTTGCATTTGTCTGCGTGCCAAAAGTGTGAAATAGTGAGTTGAAAAATATATAGAAATGTGAATTATTGCTTGCGATAACTACCTAGCCCTCCTCTGATCATGCTGTCCCTTAATAAGCATTCTGGGTCATATTCAATTCTCTTCATAACTGCTTCCTCTGGAAAATATGATTAGTCAGTGTCGTGCAAAACGCAACTCTTATAGGTATACAATTGGTATACAATTGTATACCTCTGTTTCACAAGGCAACCCCAGTGCGTTGAATGTGATTATTACTTGTCTTAAAGATCAATGTTTGAATGAGAACATAATCCCTTTTAAGATCTAAGACTGTTATCATATATACAATCTTATATTAACGATATTAACTATTTTATTGAGTGGATGAAAACATACAGTTTTTGTTACAAACTAGATCACTTTTAACTCAATGATGAAGGTTTAACCAAAGGTGAAAAGGTCAAATGTTTGTCATGAAAACTAACCAGAAAGTGGTGTGCATGCATTACTAAAAAAAGAAATGATTAGTTCCACTTCCTCTGCCTACTTTTATCTGCTTTTTTCTTACCCGCTTACTCAACTATAGGAGGTGAGCAGTGGTGGACCGCTTACAGTGAAGCACTGGCTGTGAGGTGAGTCAAGTGGTCCTCTTAAAAACAAGAGGGCTGTCTGTTGAACTCTGGTAGCCCTCCACTTTTATTTTTTACACTTACAGGCTTTGATGAGCATGAGCGTGTATTTGTGTGTACACTACAGCACAAAGGCATCACACGTCAGTTGTGCTTTAAAAAATGGTATTACAGTTTCTACTGTATGATATGACAGGCAGGGGAGCAGGGTCTATTTTGGAATCTGATTCCACAGCCGCAACTTCACATCACGTGTGTGTGTGTGTGTATGTGTGTGCGCGTGTGTGTGCGTGTGTGTGTGTGTGTGTGTGCGTGTGCCTCATTAATGATTGAGTCTACAGAGAGAGTTCTTTGGATCAAACATTTAGCTGAATCAACAACTGCTGAGCTCATCAGACACAAATGCACGCACGCACACACACACACACACACACACACACACACACACACACACACACACACACACAGAGTAAACATTGTAGCTATCTTCCACGTCTTGATCCCTAAATCCAGGAGGCTTGTCAATGCCAAACAGAGCTTATGAAAAAGGCTTTTTAAGTTTTTGAAAGAAGTGCTGAAGAAGTGCATTAGGTCCCTGCTGAATGGATTCATGCATTTCTGTGTGTATACAGCATACACATGAGCTGATGCTGTTTCTGTCAAATACCTTCTTCAAATTGCAAAAAAATAAAGAGAAATAAAAGACATGTTCAGTTCTACTGTCATGATCTATTTACTTTGGCATTTTGAAGAGCGCCACAACCCTGGAATCATGATATGCTATATAAGAGGCTTTTTATTCATTTCAAATTAAATTAATGACTTAGTCGAAGAGGTAGCTGCTTGCTTTTCGTGCGAAACTTATATATAAAGTAAACACTGCCATTAAGTCACGTCAGCCGGACTTCACGGAAGTACGGATGTACATCATCAGGTTAACACCAACCACGCTCTTCTCCTGAACCTGACTAAATGTTCTTGTTGCTTTAACCTAACTTCCTGTGGAGACGAAAGTTTATTTTAAGAGAACGACATGTACGTAACGAACGTCACACACTGACTGTCTGCAAAGAGGGGTAGAGTGTCATCGTTGGAAGCTTAGTGTGACTGACAATGAGAGGGTGTGAATACCCGGTCCAAAATAAATACTTGGACCGGGATCTGTTGTAATATCCATTGACCTCTTGAGTGTAAAACGTATGTGTCCATATGTTCCTCATTTATTCCACATTTGTACATACCGCCAAAGTAAGATAGTATTTACTAGAATTTTCTCCAAAGTGACACATTTAGGGTTCATCCAAAAACACTTTTAAAGAGTAAAACTGAAAAGAGTAGTGACTCAGCGTTGATGTTTCATTGAATGTAGTAACGTCATCACTAAGGTAAACATCAGAGCCTGAGACGCACAACCAGAGAAATATCCAAATGATGACTCAAAATCCTCAAAACGTTGTGCTTCAATACTTCCTAATGCGTTCTCTAACCCCTAAGTAAAAGTCTAACCATCACAACCATTATTAAAACAAACCTCATATTTACTTGATAGAAATACACACACACACACACACACACACACAGCTTGGTTTTTGTGTGTCTTATTGCTGAAATGCTGTCTCAGGGCCTTGTTTCTGTCATATATCTGTTCTGGTGTTTTGTTACCACACAGAGCCATACAACATTAAAGGAAAAGCATTTATAGCCTGTGGAACTCGGTGGTTTCCTCACAGCTCCTAGGTTTATATGAGCAATTTATTGGCGGTAAACTTTTAGCCATGCACACGAACACGCACGCCTGCACACACTCACACTTGTAAACCCGCACACACCTATATAACTAATTAAAATGTTTTTTTATATATGTCATACACTGTGTGGGTATCTTTATGTATTGATCTGTGGAAACAGAAGTCCAGTCTCAGTTGGGGTGATGAATTGGTCAATTTGTAACAAATCTTGTACAAACTGGAAATCCAACTGGAGTTTGTAATGAATATGTTACAAACTGGAATGCCATAGAAATGGTTTTGAGAGGCACTAAAGGTATTGGCGAGGGGATTCAAAAGGCCACTGCTTGTGTTTTTTTCACCCTCTTCTCTCTTTGTTGCTATTATGGAGTTGTAAGAAGATAAAATGACTTACACCATTTCAATGTGTCAGAGAAAAGTGTAAAGAGAACTTGTATTTATGCCTCTGCAATTTTTTTTTCGCACACTGTGGGTGGTAAATAACTGCACATTTTGAGTGGTAAACATTAAAAAGTTCATTTCATTATTGTGGTTCAGGAAGCGCTGTTGACACCACGTCTGTCTCCGTCTTTATGCGTCTCCCTAATTTCAGGATGATTCACTATTTTGTGTTTTCAGATGAGATGATTTTAGTTTAGTTTAGTCACAGTAATGTAGACATAATTGACTGACGCTCAGTTTTGTCTTAATGATCTGTAACTTTTGCTCGCTGAGTAATTTCTTTGATTTACATTTGTTTATTTTTTATTTTGTGGACTACAACCACTGATTTTACAGAAATCCCTGTTTCATGTTCATTTTTTTGGTTGGCCATTCATCCTACAACATCCCTTGTTGTGTTGTCTTACCTTAACTTTTTACATTCACCCAAATCTTCTGTAACATCCTTTTTAACCGTCTCTTTTTCATCACCACATTATCCTTGGTGTCTCCCCCAATTCTCTTCTTTCCCCCTCTCTCATTCTCACACGTGTGTGTCTATATGTTCCACACACACACACACACACACACACACACACACACACACACACACACACACACACACACACACAGGGCAGTCTTACAGGCAAATGTGTATGTAGTTCTGTCTCAGGCTGTAATTCACCCTGACAGGACATTCATCATTAGTCCCAGCCGTAATGCTGCACCGCTGTTGGGGATTCTGTTTCCTTTCAAGCGTTGTGAACGTAAACCATATATACAGAATGACCATTAAAGAACAAAACTTATCCACATTTTCTTCCTCACCTGCCTCCTGAAAGTATGGCACTTTACGGTACTCACAAACCATGTGAGACCTTTGCTTTTATCGTGCAAACGCTCCATTTGCAGAAGAAACAGGAGAAACAATGACTTAAGCGTCGCGAGTTCAAGAAGTTTGACACTGGAACAAAAGCTTCCCAGCTGAAAATAATTAACTTTTAAACACAAACAGACACAGGGAGTCCCCCAACCAAAACAAAAAGAAACTGGCAAAGGACTTCTTCATGCAGATTTTAGAATCGACTCATTTTCTGTAAAGTACATCATTAGGAATTACATCTATCAAACGTAGGTCCAAAGAAGCTTTGTTTCTGCTCTCTCTGATGTGGATCATTGGCTGTTCTCACTCGTCAGGCCTGTTTGTCTCCCGCATTCATCCTCCCCACAGATTATTCACTTTAGGATGGTAGCGGCTCCACGCCTAATGAATTCATACGGTATATTCCGCTGCCAATTTCACATTTGTTTGCTAGTTGCACACCCAAAGACACACGCAGACACACAAAATGAAAACAGATTGGACACATGTGTTTAAAAGCACATGGATAAATATGGATCGCACATATACCAAACGTTCACCCTATTATCAGACTCACACACGCTAAGCCTCTTTCTACCGCAACCACGGACAGAAAGACAAACCCGTTCAATGGAATCTGCTCCACACACTCACCCAGCAGCTCACACAAAGTGAATACTTAAAGCACACACCCCTCTAGTGTAAATTGAGTGTTTGACTAATTATTTAAACCAGGAGTTTCCAGGGTCACTCAATGCTATCCTCAGCCCTCCGTTATATTAATTCCTAATAAGAAGTCATTCTTCCATCGTACTGTTCCCCACTCCCCCACTGAGCACACAGATGAGATGTTTGACATTTTTTTTCAGCTATGGTGAGGATGAATTGAAGATAATCTGATTTTTTTGCAATTTTAGAATAACCGCAGGTGTACTGCTGCCAATTAATTTAGATCATCAACTCTCTTCGCCCAAGTTTCTGTCTTTGGTGTCTCATTACGTATGGCAAGCTACTTTTTTATTCTCAATGTGTTTGTCTCCTTCAATGGAAATTGTTGTGTGTCTCCCTGTCAACGCTAGCTTTGTAGTTTACACTTACCCTTGGTTCATCCCTTTCTCTCTGTCCCTCTCATCATCAATTTAACTGGCTGGTCTTTGTAGGAGGAAAGGATAGGAGCAGCATTCAGGAGAAGGGGAAGAACGAAAGGAAGAAAAAAAAGACCAAGGTGAGGTAGATAACAGAATAGGACAATACTACAATTATGATAATGTAGTAATTAAGCAGTTAATGGTTTATTCCTCTCTCTCTCTTTCTCATACACACACAGTCATTATGACCTTTGGGGACATAGCAGTGACTTAGAATAATTTCCTATACAAGTATACTTACGTACCCATAGGAAGGGCGAGTCCCCCACAATGTGACATGCGTCAACAGAGTCCCCACAAGACAGGTAAGCCACCCCAACACATACACACTCTCTCTCTTCAATCAGACTCTCTTCATTACTTTGATTCCCTGCAATCTACACTCTGATCACATGACAGTTAATAAGATTAACCTTGAGATGCACACAGAAAAACTGAGCTTAAATGTCTCCTTTCCTTCATAACTGTTACTGTTGGGCTCTGGCAGAAGCGATTTTAGCAAGTATAAAACACATTCATTCCTAATAATATTAGGGGGAGAAAAGGAGAGACAGATGGACTGATGTAGTCACATGAATGGTTACATCACGCAAGGCTCCACAATGGCGGCGGGGGTGCTATTATTAAAAAAAGGGAATGAGCTTTACTTTGTGTGCATATGTATGGATATACAGTATGCTCTTGTTGCAGCATCACCCCCACTGAGATAGTGGCATAAGAGCCAGCGGTCCTGCATGGATTTGTCAGACCATATCTCTCTGATTTAGATCAGATTTTAAACCCATTTATTCCACAATAACCTTTGTGCTTGCAAAACAGAAATATCTTTTAATACAGTAATACAACATTGATTTTATAGGGAAAGATAATATATATATATATATATATATATATATATATATATATATATATATATATATATATATATATATATATATATATATATATATTTTCAGGATTGAATTGCATTAAATATCTTAAGTTGTCAAAAATGTTAGTCCTAAATATAAATGCATTAATCAAACATGTAATGAAAGAGTGATTTTTGAAAAAATGTGTACTTGGCTAAAGTACCTCTATAACCATTTTCTCTATGTATTGGGTGTCTGTACTGGATAGCTTGAAAGGTAATTAAAACAGAATTATGACTGGCAACTCCCGGTCAAGGTGACTTTAAGAATGACGCGAGCACAGACAAAAATACAGAAAAGATTGGAGGAATGGTAGAGAAAAAGGGTTTTTAAATTGCATTCTGGCTGAAAGGATGAGCAATATTTATGCCAAAGTCATGGTCATATGGTAGTCACACACAGCGTGGCACCAGGATACTGCATTTACTTTTTTTTTTTTTTTTTACTGAAATCACTTGTAAATGGCCGCATAAGCAGACACGCTCACCTGAAAATAATTTGATTTCTACAATAGATGCAAAATGGACGGACATAAGTAGAATAAAGATAGACGTGTGCGATGAAAGAAAGACTATGTGGGTCAAGCCTTTATGGAGGACTCTCAACTTCACGTAATCTCCACAGAGTTTAAGAAGAAGCCTTATTGCAATCTCCTTTAAGAGGGGCAAAAAAAAAGACAACAGAAGAAAGAAAGTGTCTAAATGGAGGGAAGGAAGACAGCAGCTTGGAATCTAATCAAACCAAGGACATTTGCTGATTGCCTCTTCAAAAACAAGAGGGGGGGAATTGGTTTGGTTGGTTTCCGCCATGAAGGCAATAGAGAATTGATACTAAAAATGGTCAAAATGTTGCCGGAAAGAAATGAAGGGAAATTTCACTTAAAGTGAAATAACCAAATCACTAGTTCACAGACCACGTTGGGGTAACAAGGAATGGGTAATCTGTGGCGTCCATCTCATTCTCTCTCCTCGCCTCTTATTTCACTCTTTTCCCATCCTCCAACAATTACAGAGCTTTTCTAAATCCATCCCTCTCCCCTCCTCTCTGCCTATAACCCTTCCTGTCACTTCCTTATTCATGCAAAGATGCTCAAGGCCCAGAAAAGGGAGAGCCACCACATAATGGGTTTGCTTCGAAGACATATTGACCACTCATGTAGGGATATGCTATGCTCCATTTGCAGTATTAGACACACCACATACACTAAAATAAGCTTTATTTCCCTTTGTGCGTTTATTTTACATTTTCGGAAACAAATGCCAGAGAATCGGAGTAG
The DNA here is from genome assembly GCF_023055335.1 of Clinocottus analis. NCBI lineage: Eukaryota > Metazoa > Chordata > Actinopteri > Perciformes > Cottidae > Clinocottus > Clinocottus analis. Next base: position 7,466,799 of record NW_027175931.1, on the reverse strand, counting down.
GATACACGTAATAAAACATAGGGTTCCTTCACAACACACATTCATCAGTCACCTCTTTTGTGTGCACCACTTTCTATACAATTCAATATCTAGACTGAGTTCGAGACAAAGCATCATCAATAAAAGTATCCCAACACTTACTCGACTTGTCCAGCCATTCAAAAGTCAGGCGAGTGTATGAGTGAGTGGATCGGAGATTTGAGAGTCAACAGCGAGGCAATGAAGAGGAGATTGATGGCCTCTTGAGTACACCAAGCTCAGCCAAGTGCAACAATCCAGCAAACAACATCAGCTGCATTAGCCACGACAACAACCACCAACACTACGGTGAGGACATTGTCTGCGCTGCAAAGTGCGGTGCCAGCTAATTAAAACATAAGTAAATCAGAGCTTAATGAGTTGTAATTGTAGATAATTGCGGAGTTGTTGATGTATCATGTCTAATTGGCTTGCATTGCTGAGATAATGAGAAAAGTTTGATTACTTTATGCTAAACGTGTTAGCGAGGTAGCAGGTGTTGTTTCGAGGAGGTGATCCGATACCTCACATCTCAATCTCATCACTCAACCTCGACAGAGGAAGAGAGGAAATGGTCGGTCCCTGGCCTCTAATTATACGCAGAAGCTAATGGGACAGACTTTGTTCCTCTTTCCCTCTACCATTTAGATTATCATAAGAGTTATAATCTCACTATTCCAAAAAAAACAACAACTCAGTTCTGGGTGCCAGCTGTTTAAGAGAGGTTGTTTTCATGATTTTGTATTCAGAACATATGTTGGTATTTTCACAAATGCTTTTTTATTGAGATTGAGAAACGTCAGGTAAATAGTTAGTCAGTAAATGTTTATTTTATACTCGTAATTCAACTATCAAGTTGACACTTTATTCCTGTTCTCCTTTTGATATACTTTTATCCCTGCCACTGTCTTGAGAAAAGTCAAAATAAATAATCTTAAAAAATGATCTATTTGCTCGATTACAATGCTTGGGGTGAGTGATATTCATTATCTAACTTGTGCGTGGCCTGACTTGTGTTACTCAATCGTCCATTGTCCTTAAGCCCTCTGATTTAATGCCCACTTTATCATTTCACCACGTCTCTGCTGGCAATCAAAAGCAGTTAAAACACATTTAAGCTTCAACATTCACAGAAATCGGCATAAAGCTTAGGACAAAAAAAAATATATGAAAAAAGAAGAAATAAGTAATAATGGAATGAATTGAAAGAGGAAGCGTCCAGATCAAACCAATACAACAAACATCTACAAAAGTCAAAGAAAAATAGCGCTCAAAATCTTAATGGGATTAATTGATCTTTTGGATACATTTGTAAGTGTGTGTGTGTGTGTGTGCGTGCGTGCGGGTGTATTCCTTTTGTGTGTATATGTCTGTCTTGAATTGAATCACATCAATGTGACAAGTCGTGCAAGTGATTGTAATTTAAGTCAGATTATGTCCTCAAGATACAAAAAAGGTCCAGGTTCCCTGACCTGTCTCTGCTTATGTGCACGCCCATGCATATAGACACTAACATTCTTAAGAGGCAGGCAGCAGAACGGACAAGAAGGATTTTTACTGTCCACACACTAGTCCTGGAAACATCTAAAACAAAGCAAAATGTTGTCTTTCATCCAACACAATGCCACACTCAGAGTATGAAAGAAATGACATTCATCTTACCAGGACAAACTTATTATGTGAAAGGAAAGAGCGCTTTGAGTTTACCTCATCAACGCTTTGTGGTTCCTTTGAAAGGATGTTTGACCGGCAGGTAGATATTTGGCTCCCAAACACTCAGCTGTCTTGAAAACGAACAACTCTTTTCTTAGATCTTCTTCTCCTCCTCTCATCTGTGACTCTTTTGGCCCGAGGTATCAGACCTACGAGCCCATGCACACTGATACACAAAGAGCAGGAGCACACCCTGAAGTCCAATCGTTTGCAGCTACTCTAATATCCGGATCCGTTAACCTGCTAAACTGCTGCATATGAATTGAAAGGTAGAACAAGTAGATCCCTCTAACATGATTGGAGGTGATATTGTATCCCAGTCAAACTGATCTTACAGTTGATATCGCTGACTCTCGTGCTTTGCTGGAGCCTTAGGAGGAATATGTGGGCCCTGGCGTCCATGCTCGTATCAAAGTCTCGCTGCACACCTTTGATAAAAGCCTGAACTCTGATTCATTGATCGATACAGATGAGCAAAGATAAGATAAGAGATTTGTATAACCTTCAAAGGACTGATTTCTTAGATTGCGGAAGCAATTACGATACTCGTGAAATTATGCAACGCTCATAGAACATTTTTAAACCTTAAACAGTGTTTTTTTTTCTTCTTTTTTTGGTGCAACAATTACCAATCTTAGATTACCTTGAAACGTTCAGTGTTTTGTGTCCAACAAAGTCGTAGCCATACCGTCACAACAACAACAAATGCAGTCTGACAAAAATAGCACAATGCGGTGTGTTAGGGACGTAGATGACGGCAAAAGAGACAAAACAGCACAACCAATGGAAGTAAAAGAGGGTTTGAAATGGAGCACGCTTCATGGAGAACCACAGCATGGCAAACTTTCTGCTTAATTTTTTCCTCCCTGACCCCCCCCCCATTCTCCCCTCTCTTGCCTCCCTACTTGGTTTGGTAATTGGATTTCAGTGGTAAGCCATGGGTCTGCTCTCTTAGAACTTTCTGGAAGGTCGGAGGTGGCAGGGCAACACTGTGTCACAGTTAATCTGTCCCTGGACAGCTCCGGGTAAGTCGGGAGAAACGGCATACTGTGTGTCTGTGTGTACGTACGCGCGTGGCAGAGTGATACCGATAAGATTTTGTGTGAACGTGTGTGGCAGGAAAGGGTCATCCTCCTTGTGAGGTCCCTGTATTGGTGGACGGCGAGTGGGAGGAAGCGAGGGAGAAGAGACAGAAACAGATATTCTGTCTCAGTCATTTATTAGGAGGTGACCCTGAAGAAGCGCCTCTCCATGGACCTTAGGAGGCACTGAAGAGGAAACTCACACACACCAACAGGCATTACCTATACTCACCTAAGATATCCTAAGATAACAGGCAATACCCACAGTCACTTAGAAGCCCCATATCATCCCACATGAGATCACATGCCCTTCAAAAAATAAAACCTATCCTTTTCGAGGACCTTGCTTGAAGTGTATTCCTTTCCAACAGTTTAAAAGTTTGTTCTCAGTACTTTGAGTCATATTGACAGATACATGAATAGACAGATAGTTGATGACAGTTTAGTCATCTGCATATTAGACCTGGAATGCTCCTCCAGCTGCCCGGCTTTGTGCTGCCACATCATTTGTATGGGGATTGGATTCACTTTAAAAAAACAGTCGCTTAGCAGTACTTATTGTACAGAACAAAGGGGAATTGGTAATGACAGTGACAATACCTTCATGACTCTCCGGTTTGAGCTTTGAGCAATGAAGGTGCTGTGGGAGAATTTCTGTGGAGACGTGTGGTCTGACATCGGCTAATCTGTTAAAGGGACACACTGGGGAGGTGTTAACTGTAGCCGCCGAGAAGCATGGGAGAAAGAGTACAACTCAGCAAAGAAATACTTAGGTAGTTTAGGGGATTTGGGCCTCAACGTAACAATAATTAATGTTTGACATTTTGTATTTACCGAATGTAAGCTGATATGGTTTTGTGGGCAAAGTCCATGGGTTTTTATTTTGTGGTGAAATATGCATTATCTCCCCTATTCCAAACTAGGTTTGATCCTTTATCCATTGCCCCGAGATTTGGTTTGTTGTGTGTGCCTCATTAGAAACTGAGTGGAATATTTAGGAAGGCCCAGGAGATTTATCATACTAATGAACGCTATCCAGAGGGGAAGAGAAACAATTTTCGGCCACAGAGCGAGAGAACGGAGGGTGAAGTAGGAGAAACTATCAGATTAGCAGAGAAAAGGATCAGCAGTGGACGGAAAAAGGCTTGTTTACTTATGCCGAGTCACACCAGGATGAACCTCAAGATTAACAGCCATCGTCCACTTTGACACTGTCCAGTAATCCCTTTGGTATTCTTTGCTGTCAACACATCCTCTCTGCTTATCATTACATTACTGTTCCATTGGCACAACACAGTGTTTTTCACCTCATACTGCCTTACGTGAACTTGGTGAAACACAGGCAGGAAGGAAGGAGATTAAAAAAAAAAACACACACACAAAGATCCGTACCATTGTGGTGCTTGATGAATGAATGATCCATGCACTCACAAGCAGACAAGTCTTATTCACCCGACAAGAAGACGCGGATGTAATGTTTCTGTTGTGGATATTAAAGCAAGAAGTGGATAAAATAAAGATGACAAGTTGTTGAGGGGAGCAGTCACTGAGGCTGCTTTGTTCTGACTGATTGCCTCGCACCCGCGATTGCTCACAGATGCAGGAGCTTTTGTGCACGATGCAATAATATGAAGTATTGTTCATGCCCCGGTGAGAGAGCGTGGACATGTGTTCGCTCAGAATGTAACTACGTACAGCAGGGGCACGCATACGCTCATTGTTTGTCACGCTGAAGGGCTCTGGTGCTCATCGCAAAATGAGTTGAAGAGAAAAAAGCGTGGAGGAGGCAGAGAACGATGACTGCCTCTGAAAAATAAAATATGGGAGTGAAGCAGACAAGAGGGCATCTGGGGACAGGAAGCTGAGAAATGAGACAACTTATTGCTGGCCTTGCTTTAACTCTCAGCTTCTGTTTTCACTGGAGTGGTGCTGGATTCTCAAAGTGAGTCATTATACACAAAGCAGCATAACAGGGGAGTTTTATCATCAGAAGTGGCAGTATAGCCTGGTAGTTAAAGAGACAACTTGAAGTTCAGTCACCCACAGAAGTGTTCTTCAACATGCTGGCCATCCTTTGAATGGCATAGCCATATAGAACATGTGCCATGGCATTGCAAGTAGAGTGTGCATACTAGTGGGATGTGCAAGTCCCATATAGATCAATAAAGCATTACACATTAAAAAAAGATGAGTGAACTACACAGATGAAGCTCTGAGAACTTGAATCTCCTCTGTAAAGGCTTAAAAAGGAAGACCACATTAGTTGACATTCACTGCTTTTTATTTTGCAGCAAAAACATAATTATTTGTTTCAAATCCAACACATTTACTGGGCTCTTTCCTCAAAGTTTTCTTTCTTTATTGTACTATGTAAATATCTTTTGTGCGTTTTTATTACTATCATATTGTTCTATATGTATTATGTATAAACCAATTGTAACTTATATGTATTTTAAACTATTTAGATTGCAATGTGTTTTATGTTCATTAAAACAAAACATGTATCTACTCCTGACAGTGTCTTTTTTCTGTAAACCCAATGTTTTATGAATAGCTAACTTAGCCTCAGAAGTAGGATATTTTTCAGGACACTTCATTTTAGTTCCTTGGGAAAGATGTTCTATGCATATGAGTAAAAGGGTATTTGGAGATACATGCTTTTTTTCACAAGAGCAGCAATCCACACATACAACTGAATGATTCATTTAAATCTCCACATTATATTATAAGGAAAGAACTCTTTGAGGTATAGTTAGTTAAAGCACAACTATGAACACGTTAAATGCAAAAAAATGGATAAACAAAAGTTAGATTTCTGCGCACCCTTACTTCCATTTAATTTAATACTTCTAATATGTATTTTATTGAGTTATAAAAAGAAGATTAACGCTTTTTTCAAATGTGTATGCATATTGTATTGCTTTACCTCCACCCATCTTTTACATGAACATTACCGCAACTGTCAAACCAACAATCGCTCTATCCATCTTTGACCTCAATAATACTTCATCCATCCATCCTACCAGCACCTATGCTTTCATAACCCTGTTTTCCCCCCTCTATTTCCCCTCACCTCATTCTTTATCTAGCATTATTAGTCAAAATCATCCACTAAATCATCCATCATGTTAATTAGGTTCTGTGTCATTGTTCTTATCATCATTCACATGTCTATCATTGATCTCTCTCTGTTTCAGTCAAGGATACTTAATTGTCTTCATCAATTATTAGTGTTAAATGAATATAAATGCAGTGACTTTTCCTGCTCAATACAAATTCTGGTTTGGACAGAAACCAACGCATTGTAACAATTTGTATGAATGATTTGATGATTATATTGTTAGAAAAAATGATTGTGATCGTCTTTAAAAATATATATCATGCCTGTAACCTACTCTAACCTAAAAAAATAATCTTTCTTTTAGACAATTTGCTTTGCAGGCCATCTTTATACTCAATGGCAATGTTTTAATTGCATGTTCCAGGTTAAGTTGTTATTTACTGTGCCGTGGGTTTCCTTTTGTAATATCTCATCTTGAAAGAACATGGAAACAAACCCATTGTCACTGCCATACAAACTTCCTGCTTCCCCTTGATTATAAAGTTTGCCGTATGAGCTTTTCAAAATGGGCTATATGCACACAAACCTTTTTTGGCAAAAACATATTTTTTCAAAGTTGATTAGGATTTTTTCCACCGTCTGTGTTGCCTTGTTTATCTTCAACTTCTGTCCCAGCTGTGTCCGAGACTATTATGTTGTTTATACTTCCTAGTTTTCAACACAAAAGTCTGTGCATCCACACACTGAACACTCAGTACTCTACACTCAGGTACACACTAACACACACAGTCACATCCCTTTACCCCCGGAGCAGCAGGAGTGGTAATCTGGGTGGATAATGCAGCTTTCTAATGCTTTTTCAGATTAATCCCTGTCCTCATCGTCACTCCAGGTCCCTCTTTGAAGCTTGAAGGGGAAATGAAATGCAAGTGTGTGTGTGTGTGTGTGTGTGTGTGTGTATTTGTGTCTATGCCTCGAGGGCTGTTTGTATATATGCATTATCTGTCAATCTACTTGATCCACAGAGACAATAACGTTTCATAAAAGGCTTTGATCTGAATGTGCCCTTTCTATGACTGTGGACCTCGTTTTCAAAGTCCTCTTTTCAAAGCAGCAAATTGGCTTTATTGAGACTTAACAAAAGACAATATCACACAACATGTTGATACAATAAGGATGAGCCACTGCCATCAGCCTTGATAGGACCTATTAAAAGGGGATAAGAGGGAATATTATATTAAACGAGGAAGGCTTTTTATCAATTTGTCACTTGTCTTGGTCCGTTTCCAAGACAATCCCTCCATCTCCCTGAGGGGATCCTCCAAGCCAGTCTTGCCCAGAACAGCGTCGCAGATAAGTTGCCAATTGCGTGATCACCAGGTGTCCAAACCTAAAAAAGTTCTCTTCAATCTGAAGAAAGGTTCTGTGGTGTTCTCAATCAAAAGGGAAAACCTCCCTTTATTTTTTTTTTACTCAAAGCTTATGACCATATGAGATGGAATGGAAATTGAACAGGAAATTAAGGAGCTCTGCTTAATAGCTCAGCCCTCTCTTTACCATCTCAGTATGGTACAAATCCAGCCTTACAGCAGGGATGCTCCTCACCTGTGTTCGGTCTCGCAGTGCGGCTTATTACTGGAGCATTACAGTTTGAGAACCACGGTCACAGCTTTAGTGGGTGGCACGACAGTCAATTGCTATCCTCTCAAGTGCATTTCAGAGGTCATAGTGTCACATGTTTGCTCGATGACCTCCTAACACTGTTTCATGTGATGCCACACATCGTTAAGTGAAGTTAAAAACAAGATGGGTGTATCGAGCAAGGTTAATGGGAATGCTCTCTCCTCAGCCCCAGGGCCCAGATTCAAGCGCCTTAATGGTGTGGTTTTACACCATTGGCTCACTCATCACGTCTCGCAAACTGATTTAGCAACTCTGCTGTACCTCACCATCCTCGCCTTTGAGCCACATAGGTTCAAGTAACATGGATCTCTACATATCTGGATGACATCTCCATGTGGACATTTTTCCTTGCTTCAGTCTAGACAAGAAACAGCTGCTTCTGAATTTTTCTCTGCATCATCACGAAGCAAAAAAACAATTTACTCAGTGGCGGGCCGTGGGTTTTAGACCTAGGCTTTCAATAAGTGCCGTACAGTCCACATCACAGCGGACTGGGGAAAAAAGACCGACCGACTCAATACACGTATGGACAGCAGACACCCGACCCGCGAAGCCACGCGACACCACTGAGCATCAAAGACAAAAGAAGAAAAAAAACAAGCAATGCACAGGGTGTGTGAACTAACCCACAAAGCCACTTCAACCACCAGAGTGGACTCCCCCGCCGAGCAACGTACAATTACGCAGCGCCCGACGTGCACGGGATCCCACCTCTGCTGGCAGCTGTGCAATGCACAAAAAAAAGCAAAAAATAGGCGAAAATAATTATAACACATGTAGTGTATTTGTTATGAAATAGCTATAACTTTTAGTTATAAATATATATAGCTGTAACTTTTTGATTCTGTTTAGGCCACCAGAGAAGGCTTATCACTGCATCTACCCAATCATCCAAAAGTCTTGACAACCCTTTGATGTTCTCACAGCAGTCACTGGTTGGCTGTCCCCAATTGACATCTAACATCCATTAAATCGGACCCTAGCTGAAGCCAGAGAGTTTGCATCAGTTCCTGCCCAAGGAGTACACTGTCAGAGCAACTCCTGACAAGGCTCAGTGTGAAGCACTATTCTGTCTTTTCTGGTGTTTTATTGATTGTTTTAATTTTTTGCCAATGGCTTATGATTACCAGTTCATGCCACAATTAGTTCAGCATGGACACAACCATTTATAGCTTATCTCAGTTGCTTCTTTCCGGGAAAAGAGCCACCTCTATTGACTACAGAAGAAACAACCACTAGTTCTGCTTTATACTTGTTGTGGAAGTCACAAAAATGTAGGAACATCAAACGTCCTCGTTTGGGTTCATAACACCATCCGTAGCCGCACATGGGTCAGTGAATTTCACCAACTCCAGAACTGCGTATGGCTTGTAAAACTAGTTACCGTTTCCGTCATTCACAATGGAAATAACCAGTAGTTCTGTGTTATGCTCTGATTATTAGTCAGAACATCAAACTCCATTGTGTTTGTGTTCATAATATTATCCGTAGTCCCACAACAGCGTCTGAATGACGCCGCTATTACTGCTACTTCGGGGGACCGGAACAAGTTTGATTTAACACCGGCAGGACTGCGCTGATGAGCGGAACATCTCAACGCTGATTGGCTAACGCCAAATTGCAACTCGCGCGTCGAACACTCCACGGCCAACGCGCTGTTGATGCTTCCTCAACTCGTCTGTTGCGCTGCCCGCTGGAAAATATGCATCTACGCAGCTTCTACACATCTGTGCATTGACTTTGCATGTTATCTCGACGTGCGTGAAAATCTTGACGCGTTCAGTGTGAACACATCATTACTCTCTGAAGATACAGCAGATTTTCATCTGCATTGTATTAACGGCCTACACGTTGACAGTGACACAAGGAAAACAAGGAGGTCGATTGGGGGCAGGTCTGTATAGCTGTCAACAAGAAGTGGGCAACAAACCTCCCGGTACGGAGTGCTGAGAGCACAATAAACTGATGACTGTGTCCTTTATGCCCCACTATCTCCCCCGAAGGTTCTTCCAGATCTCCACAATTAGGGTAAGTTTGCATTTGCCCAATCTAAAACAATATTGTAACAATCCAAAGCGGGAATATGCTTGGCCAGTGCATGACTGAAAAGAGATGTACCTTTTTATAAAAAAAGGCAATTGAAACACAAAGGGGTGCTTTGAATGGGCCGACTGGGATGTATTTTTAATGATTATGGTGGTGATTTAATTTTCTGACGGATAACCTCTTATGTTTCATACCGTTAGGACACTGTCACTTCGCCCAAACAGATAACCCTGCATCTGAAGAAGCAATGGGTCACCAAGGACTTGGAAAAACATAATTTAAAACAGGAGGTGAGAGAATCGGAGTATTGAGTTTGGGAAAGGTCACAAGCACCCAAATCTGCAGTGATTGACTGCACTGACCCGATCTTCTTTGCAGAGCAACTCAACAGCTTCTTCAGCCAACCAACCCACCAAGCCCTTACCATAAACGAACATCATGTGACCTACAGCCTGAGCAGAGTAAATCCACACAAAGCCTTTAGCGTTGACAGGCTCAACGGCTGCTTCACTCGCCGAAGTGGGGTCTTCACGACACTGTCAGTGTCTTCTGGACTTTGGAAGTGTCTCATGCCAGTGGAAGGAATCCACCACTATACCTAATCCTGAAAAGACACATGCTAAAGACATGTACGACGACAGGCCAGTAACCCTGACATCGGTGCTGTGTAAATGTATGAAAATAGTGTTGTTTAATTCCCTCTCCAGCATGTTAGCAGAGATACTTGCTGATGTCACATCTGTAGGATATATTATATTTCACTACTGCATTGAAAGCATTCGTAGGATTCATATAGTATAATTATATGTGTTAATGTAAACATTTCAAGACAGAGATAATAATAATTTTACAGAAGAAAATATGAAAAAGCCTATGTCACGCTTGTTATGTACACTTGTAACAGATCTTTAAAGTGAGCTCTTACTTTACCAAAAGCTAAATTGAAGCTCGCAAGGAGAACACCATACTTTGAGCGCGAGCAGCATCCCCTGGTGCACGACTTCTATCACAGCTCGTTAGCTTTCACACGCTTGCTCATGAGATATGTTTCTTTTTCACAGGAAGTGGGCGGACCCAATCAATCAATTACATTTGTTACAATCCTGGCGGTATGAAAGTGTTTTTCAATCTGCTACTAAACACTTCTTTATTACATCTCAGAGGTGAATATTGTACCATTTACTTCAGTACCTCTTGGAGGTGAATAATGCACTTTATACTCCACATCTCAAAAGTAACATTTTTTACTATTTACTCCACTACATCTCTTATTCTCTTTTCAGACGGGAGAGGCTGATGTGATACAAAGCGTGTCAGTTGCCTTGAAATATTATTATTCAATTGTTTTGTTTTTTCTAAATAAACTGGAGTCAAGTTGCACAGATTGATTTTATATTCACTCCATCATTCTATTACACACAATGTGTATTTGATTGTTAAACCTCTTGTGAGAAACAGCTCAAACAAACTATTTGATCCTACTAAAACCTGATGCAATCACATTTAATAATACTGTTGTGTTTAAAGAAGTTAACAGATAGTGTAGTTTTATATACTCTGAGCAATAATTTGGTGCCGTTCAAGAATCTGGAGCCAAGATTGGGAACCACTTTTTTGTATATTAACTGTTTGTCAGGTTATTTCCAAAACTTAAATCACTGACACGTAATTACACACTATTCACAGTTCAAGTTTGTAACAATAACAATGTATTATTATATTATTATTATTAATAATAATAATAATAAATTTAAATGGTAGACAGGTCAGGGTTTATCAACGACAAACCTGGCTGGAATTAAGCCTGAAAGTCTTCGAGTCTTCTTCAAGTAAGGTAGGAGCCTGAAACGATCTGGCGATGAATGGCAGCAAGACCAGGGTTGACACACTGCAGTGTGTCTTGATTGATGATTGGTGTCAGCTGCTCCAGCAACTGCCGCCCAGGACAGGGAGGAGATGGCCACACCCCCTTACTGACAGACAGACCAGACTAAGACAAAAGGACAGGGAAACAGAGGAAACACAGGGCAACTTGATAATATAAATCAAACATTTCTGTAGATGCTTTTCATAGTCATGTCTAGTGAAGTTCAGATTAGGTTAGCGAGGTCAATACAACACAGCTATGCAGCTGTAGTTGTGTCTAGAAATGTCTGGTTCTCAAGGGAACTTTAATCACACGCCTGCACTCCTCAACACACACCTGTTTATCAATATGTTGACACTTGAGAAGCAGACTGGACGTTGCACGTCCCTTTCGGTAAGAAGAGATGAGAACACAGGATTCTCCTCCGCTTGACCGGTTAGAGCCAATTAAATGTTACTTTGCTCATGATATGTTGATGACGGAAAACCGTGTATTAAAGAGCCGAACTTCCGGCTGTTCGGGGTGTTGTTTTAGATGGTCAACCTGCGTGGACTGGACGACTCCCTGCCTTTGCAACTGCAGAGCTTGGTACTTTACATGTGATCGAGGAAATACATTTCGAGAAAAAGAGAAGTACTAATATACTGAATAAATATTCCACTACAAGTACAATTTCTGCATTCAGAATCTAAATCAACAAAAATAGGGGTTCAGCCCTTCGTCAAACTCTTCATTGATCTCCCAAGCCCTACCAGTCAAAATGGGGCCTCTGGTGTGATACAGGGGAAAAAAAGGCACATCCTGGCCTTACAAGTTAATATTAGTCCACAATACTTATCAGCATAAACAAAAAGTATGACTCAAAGGGACTCAAGAGTCACTTGGGAGAGCCACATCCAGCCAAATCCGCTGGGAAACCAAATTTCCTCAAGATATGCACAACATTGGCATTTATGTCCAGCAATTATTTATTTTTTATTGACTTACTAATGGCTGAAATAAGGTGCATGTGGCCTTGTTTGGACTCTGGCTTCCTCTCAGTCTGGAGCACATGGCCAGAGTTAAGCGAGGATCGTTCAGGGACCAAGCAGAGAGTGGGAACTTTTAGTGTTAGTCGAGTTGACACAATCACTCGAAAATCCTGAACTAAAATAATAATTAAAGACACTTAACTTCCCTCAATCAAACCCAAACGTTGAACATAAACTCCTAACATATAGAGTTATGATATGTATTATTCAGCATTTATTAATATATTCACAGTATAAAAAGCTACATTTAGTTTGTTGTTTTTTTAAAAATATATTTTTCATTTTCTCTGTACTATCATGAACTAATATACCACTAACACATATTTTAACTTATCTATGTTCACAGGTTGTTTTTTTATTTTATAGCTTTTTAAATTATTCAAATAGACCCTGGGGTTTAGGAGATATTCAGTATTTAGTTGAATACAAACCATTCACACTTTTCGCCAGTCATAATGTATCGAAAGTAAAAGTACTCATGCAGTATAACGTTTCCTGTAATTGTTTTACTATTATATCTTATGTTTCAGGATATATATATATATATATATATATATATATATATATATATATATATATATATATATATATATATATATATATAATTTTTATGCTGCATGTTTTTAACTCTTTACTTTTGGTTAGTTTAATCAGTCGTCGTACGTTTGTAGTGTCAGTACTGTACACTATTTATGTGAGGTGTTTCGCAGCGGATTGAAAACCACCTTCATACCACCGCCTGGGGTCTGTGTTGGGAGTGCTATCTGGCCAATCCAGAAGCGAGGATTGGAGGAGCAATGACATTTAGTGATACAATAGTGACTGGGCCCGCCCACTTGATAAGGGAAAGTTACACGTGAGCAGGGCAAAGTTTCGCAAGCGAGCAGGTGAAAGCTTTTCCGAGCAGAAGAGTCGAGCTGGAAGTCTTGCAGCAGGGGACGCTCCTCGCCATCGAAGCATGGTTTTCTCCTCGCAGGCTTTAATTTTGCTCGCTCGAGCAGAGATTTTCTGCGTGGTGTGATGTGAAAGCGCTCAAGTAATTTGCGTGCGCGGCTGTTCGAGCTGCACCCGTGGGACCTTGACACACGTAAATCTCATTTGTGCTCGCGGATTTTGACATTAATTTGCAGTCATATCTTTCACACTTAGCATGTATATGCGATACAACTGACAGTCTGCTTCAAACACACACCAATAAAAGACTGAAACACAAAAGCAAGTATGTGCATTTCTTCTAATGCACATACAATTTTAAGAGCTCAATTTGTTTATTTTTCCTTCCCTTCTTTCCCTTTCTCTTCATGTCTGTCCCATCTTCTCTCCCCGTCTCTTTTTCTGTCTGCAGGGTCCGGAAATAGATGAGAAGTGACTGTGGTGTCTCCAGGTGTCATAGATGGAAACGGGGTGATGACTCTCCTAAATGGACAGCCTGCAGCAACCCTCATCCAGACGCTCATCTGCATTCAAATTCATAAATTGTCGTCTCAAGTGTGCTTGTGTGTGCATGTGAACGTGTTCTGAAAACCATTAACATATTGTTTACTCTCCATACATATATATATATATATATATATATATATATATATATATATATATATATATATATATATATATATATATATATACACACACATATATATATTTGTGTGTGACATCCATGCATTTCATTGGCGGTGTGTATGTGCACACATAGGTGTAAGCATATAGCTGCAGTATATTGTAAGGGAAGTGCTAACAGGTTAGAAGTTGTGGGTACGGTTGTGCATTGACATGCACACACACACGCACACACGTCACAAGGTGTCAGCTTGCAAATTGGTTTCTCTCCTCTGGGCTGACAGAGTTGACAAGCCCTTTATGAGAGGCATAAACAAGGCTGCTTTACCCCCGCCCAACTCTCTCTGAATCCTTTCAACTTAAAGCTTCAAATCTCCTTTTAAACTGATGAACCTAATGCCACTCCTTTCTGAGTGCCCACTTATCTCTAAGACTCCCGCAGATTACTCTATCGCCTTGTTTTGTGGGAGTTATCATTTCAAACGTTTTAATAATGTGGTATTGTGGATATTGTGTGCCAGTGATGCCAATGTATTACACAATTTGGATTGCTCGGGGCTAAAAGGAACGGGTGACTCGGTTTGTGAATATGTACGATCAAAAAACTTGCACATCTGGCCTTACACAGGGTCAAAATTTAGATGAATATCTCCAAGAAAAAGTTAGACATATTGACACTACTGTCATGTCTGTAAAACTAGGCTACTCCCAGTAGTCGGCTCAATTTTTACTTTCCATTTTGGAGGTGCTGGTTAGGAGAATTTGTTCCCTTTGGGTAGAGACAGGCCAGGAGTTAACCCCTGTTTACAGTGCTTGGCTGGCTGTGGCTTCATTTTCCATCTCATTATCTTACCTAACTCGGAGCAAAATTGCAAGAAAACAAGCTGCCTTAATGACTCTTCACATTAATCACTGCACTATTCAATTTAGTTTTGATTATGTTATTTTAACCCTGACCTTAATATATATACATATATCTATTAAGGTCATTTTTCATTTCTACAAAGCCTAATCCATTCTTGACCGATTTTAGATTTGAGTATATATGAGTTGTGTATGCATATGCATAAGCTAGTTAGCGTGTGTATGTGTGTGTGTGTGTCTTTATGCATGCTTCCATGTGCCTATGTGTATGTGTGTCTATCCCTCTATTCATCAGTAATGAACAGCCAGTTAATGAAGGAGCCCTTGCTCCATCCAGTCCACCAGCCAGGAAATAATTACCTTGTGTCTGAAGCCATTCTCCATCTGTACCACACTATGGCTTCATTTAGCTGCCATCTTTCTAAAAATCCAATTTATTCTCTTCCTCTCTTTCTTTTCCTTCTCTTCCCATTTTACTACACCTTCACACCACCACCTATCTGAAGACAGATAAGACCACCTCTGTCCCTCTTTTTGCAACGATGAATTCATTTACTACATTAAATGGCAGATGATTGTAAGAAGGATCTGACGTTTGATGGATTCTCAAAGCGTTTTAATGGAGTTTTTGGAGTGTGTGTGTGTGTGTGAGTGTGTGTTTGCGCTCATGCGGCTATATCCAGTATGGAAGGAGAACGTCCACTACACCCCAGAGCCATTTTTGCTCAGTTCCTCTCGTCATTAAATACACTGATTCTGTTTAACCATTTTAGGAGTCTCCATATCTACGAACTTTTCAAGTAATTCTTTATTTTTAGTTGGGCTGGGAATAGTTTAAAACATTTAACTGATTAATCATAGGATTTTTCTGTGATTAACTTTGATTAACCGCATTATGCACCAAATCATGAATCAATCAATGATGAATGAAAAACTAGTGTATTACATGCTTTTATTTTAAAGTATTGTTATCAGAACAATGTAACAGGCACTCTCGGAGCAACAGCAAGTTAACAACAGTATACGTAAATCAGTTTTCTTTTTTTTTTTATAGGTACAAGAGGAATCGTTTGTCTTTTGTCATAGAACAACATAACTAGTCTGCTCAGAAGTAATTGTCCCTGTTTGGGACAAACCACTCCTTCTTTTGTCTATGTTCAGTTTGTTGCTTAAGTTAAATATGTGTTAAAGACCAGCAATTGATTAACTTTATACAAAAGCAATAAGTGCTTTCTTGATGTTTTCCAGTTCAGTTCAGTTTTTCTTACTCAGTGAGCGGCTTTGCACATGCGCGATTCATTTTCCATCTCGGGGGGGAACCGCAGTGCGAAGCTCTTGTGAGAGCAAAAATTAAAGAGTTTGTGAAAAGAAAGAGTGATAGAATGAAAGAAGGGGATGGTGGAAATTCCAGATAAAGAATGGGTGAGAATTGTGTGTATACATGTTTGTGCATGAGGTGATCCTTCTTTAGACAGTATGCAGGATACTACTATTGAAACTGATGCCAATAATGGAAAGTAAGACGCAAACAGAAGATGGCACTGGTGCTATGCTAATTGTAAGATGAAGTGAAGCGTTTGGCAGTCAGGAAGAAGATCTGCCTGCTCTCCCGAGATACAATTGCCAAAATAATGCTTAATTTAAAGCAGCAAGCAAGAGTACATTTTTAATGGTGGCAAATTCTCCCATTTTGGTGATATTTTCATTTTGTTGGTGAAGTTTCCTTAGTAACCACTTCATAAAACTTAGAGCTTTGCTTGTTTAACTGTACGATATTACTCAACACTTTTAAAACTGACAGCAATTGGTTGCTAGAATTGACGGAATGGTCGCCATATATTCACTTACTGAAACTGGGGAGTAATTGAAGCTACCCCATATTTCAATAATTTAATCTAAGGTATACACACACAATTATTTGACAAAACAATTGTGTCTCAGCCTCTCTAATAATTAATAAAAAGTGAAAGGCAAACAGATGTTGGTAGTAAAATTATGATATGATGAAATAATATCATAATTCTAGTATCAGAACTTCCACAGAAGCAGTTTTGAGTACTTTGTCAGGTTTCTATATCTGTCTGTGGACATGTCACGAAATATGACAGGTGTGTAGTTGAGATAAAAATGAAGATAGTGTGTTTCAAGCAAGTGTGCCAGAAATAAGGGGTCACAGGCATTTTTTTTCCAAATTATAAACATGGTTGACTAAGTTATTGCTGAGCTTCTCAGCACAGTTTACTCCAAAAGAATATCCCTTGTGGGATATTTATAGGTAGCATAATATGAGTTAATAAGAGAAAAAAACACAAATCACACAAAAAAATCTGAAACTAGATCTGGTCACCAATGAAATAATGACAAAATATTGTTGCCCCTGTCTAAACTCCAACTTTTCTCTGAATATGCTTTCCCTCAAAGACCCACCAGTTGCTGTAATGTTTAGTAACAGAATAGTGGTGAGTTTAAAGCCAGTTTGTATTCTTGAATACAAATATCTGTATATATATATATATATGGAAATGTTTAATCTTGTGACACTGAGGATCCAGCAGCTACGCAAGGTAATGCCTAAGAGCTGTTAAAAGATTATGATGCAAATGTAAAATATAAATCTGTAAATCTAATAACAAACACAACAGGCAGAGATGGTAAAATACTGGTTTCTGTGCCACGAGGTAAAGAAAGAGATCACTTCACTTAATCAAGTCAACTTCATGTTTTTTCGTGTTTGACTTCATAAACTCCAAGTGCCCCCAAAAATGGGGGTCAGAATTCTTCATCAGGAGCTCTTGCTCGCTCTTCAAGTCCTCATACTCCCACGAATCGATAGCAAAGCCACTAACATGACAGAAAAAAGCCTGGCCTTAAGAGCATATGAGTCCATTTTACATGTTTATAACACAATACAACTATAAATAATAACATAAACCATATATATGACTCAAAGCAAGGACTTGAAAGTGACTCAAGAGAGCTCCCCATGTTATGAAAATATAATTTATTTCATGATTTGATGATTGATGCACCTTTCTGGAAAGCTTACGACCTATGGATTCCACCAATTGCGACAAACCCACTGTCAGGCAAAGCCTCAGCAAGATATCAACCACATGGCATTTTATTTCCAATATTCCACAGGACCTTGCTTGGTATGTTTTGGTCCATGTGCTTGAGCAGAAATTGAGCAAAGCCCCTCTCTTGTGGAACCAGAGGCGTCCTAGGTCTAACAAGAAAGTTAGGGCGTTTTTGCTTTCAGCGGACTAAAACCTACGGTTCACGAAATCTGCACTAAATTAATTACAAAAATATTCTCTTCATCAAAGTCAAACTTTGCAGAGATGCTGTTAACACATAGGGCTATTTTATAGTAGAAATAACGACAAAGATGCCTAATTAAAAAGAGGAAATACATCCTGGAAGTTCTTTTTCCTTTTCCTGTGTTTTATCATTGACCAGTAACACATCAACTGCTATATGACCCTCTTAACTGGTCTCACAAGTGTTTTCTGTATATTATACCTTTTGAAATTAACTACATAGCCCTTGTGGTTGAGGAGATATTCTGTATTTAGTATAAGTATGCAAGCCATTTGGAATTGTTGAGAAAAATAGCTGAGGCTTAAACTTAAAGACTTAAACTTAAAGAAGCTAAACGTGTCAGATGTCAGATGTGACAAACTAGTCCATCACACTAGACATTTCTTAGCCTTCCTCTTCCTCTAAACCTTGATTCTACATTAGTTGGGTTCTCTATAAGAGAGACAGTAAGATTGGTTCTTTTGAAACCTGATAGGCCAGACATTTTATTGCCCAATTTGAGCAGTAGTAAGCTCCAGCCCCCTTCAAGGCCCTGTACAAGATAAGATGAAAAGACAGACAAAGACATTCGTCAGACATCTAGAAATCTTCTACCTCTAACAGGCACTCTCAGACTTGTATGGTAGAGGTCACGTAATCGTGGTTGTCCCCAGGTTTATTCGGGGGGAATCTTACCCGTCATTGGCAAACCAGTCTCCCTTACTTGCAAATAAAAAATAAATAATAATAATAATGTTCTGAAAGGGGGAATATGTCACCTTTTAAAGTACTATACAAATAATGTGTCACGCTTTAAAGGGTATTAATATTAGATGCTGATAGAGGTTTTTTGCCGCAACTTATGCAAAGCTGCAAAATATATATCTGCGGAGTGGATTTTTTATAAAACCTCCAAAAACAAATTGTGCTTGGTGAGTGTTTTGTTAAGCCGACAATGAATGAGCAAAACTTCTTTCAAAAAATCATGTCCTAATCTGCTACCAATTATTGGGATATAATTGATGTATAATAGATAATGAGCTTTTCATTAATCTTCCAAGAGCTCATTAAAAATCCACCTTGAATCAATTGCTTACTAAGGGCTTATGCAATATTGCAATGCATATTGCTCAGTTAGAGGTGTAAAATACAGAACAGTATGTTTGTTGTCATCTTTATGATTCTTACAGTGCAGCAAAATTAAGTGTCATTTGGTTTTGTTTTTCTAGTGAAAACTGGAGTGCCTAAATTGTCACGTCAGCTGCAAAAAATAAAGTATTGTATTTAGTCAGGAAAAAAGAAGAACTTTGCAGCACTCTGCATTTGTAAGTGGGATTTCCTGTGGAAGTTATACAGATTCTGAGGTTAAGCTTCACTTTCCTGCAATTCTCTATTCATCGCTCTGTTCATTTATTTCCTTCTTTTGTTCACTTACTTCATTATTTATTTCTGACCTTGGCCCCTGCAATGCAGAGGCTGCAAAAATCTCCTCAAATTCTTTTCCATCCCGCAGTCCCCCTCTTGCTCCATCTCTCCTCTCTCCTGTGCTGCTACCTTGCTCTGAATTTACAACCCTTTGTCATCTTGTTTCATCCATCCCATTCACCCTCTGTGTTAATTTATTTTCTCTTTCTTTTATCAACTTCTACTTTTATGTGTCTCAATTGTTCCATCGGAATACATCTCTCTCTCTTCTGACTTTGCTGTGTATTCATTTCCTCAACCCTCCTGCCTCAGTGCCACCTACAACACAGATTCCTCCACAAATGTCCACAAAAACTCCCACCAAAATGAAACTCAGGGGACACTCGTGTGGGAGGTCAGTGTGTGTGTGTGTGTGTGTGTGTGTGTGTGTGTGTGTGTGTGCGCACGCACGCATGTGGGTGTTTGGGGGTTGTTTATGGTTCTATTTCAGCACATGATTTATAGTGTGTGCCTTCTTGGATCTCTTTGTGAGCATGCACATATGTCGGCAGTCAGGGTCTGTGTTAGAGAATAAATTGTTATGTGCTGAAAACTAAAATATGTTCACCTACGGAATTCAGTTTGGAATCAACCGTGGTGAATTTCGCCGATTTATGATGGTTGGTTGCTCGTGATCATACGGTGGTTTGAAGTAATTATTAACTATGTTTTTCAACTGCTTTCCTTATTTGAATGGCGTATGTCATGCCTTTAATTCCTTTACAGAAATTGTGACTTTTTTTAAGATACAGGGGGAAAAAACTGTTTTTTGCTGCTGCCACACTGTGTTTACCAAACACTTGTCCTTGATTTGTGATGTATAACACTGTTAACAGTGTGTTATTTTTCTGTTAGTGTTTACCGCCAACTCCATCAAAGCGTCACAGTTATCCTGTATTTTGTAAACTCTTTTGTCACACAGCCTCATTGCCATCTTTTTTTTTTTACCTCAACCTGCATTCGGATCTCCATTAACTGTGTGACGGCAGAAATGCAATTTGCGAGCAATCAATTTTATATTCCAAGGGACATGTGAGGGGATCAGTGAACGGTCGAACGTCACTGCCTTACCGGTCTCAGGTTTGGGGGTCAGCAAGTGCAGCCCCCTCCTTAGGATGAATCAGGTCAGTTCACCTCCAGATCAGCTCGTTTCTGTTCAGTCTGCCAACTCAGCATTAAAGTAATAGTCCCTTATCAACTGAGGGATGAATGATAATAAACGTTTGTTATGTACGGCATTAAAATAAAAAAGTACATAAAAGAGGTTTAGAGCCCCAATAGTCCCAATGAAGAAACACAATCTAATTTTTATATTTTGGTGAAAATAAGGGCCTTTTCTCTAGACAATTACTTTTATTTTCAACTAATTTCATCCACACTGTTCTATCACTTTTTAATTTGTTCTGAAGTCTATTTTTAATACTGAAAAAGATGTGTTTGATGCCTAACTAAAGAGGCAACATACCTGTTGGGATGATAGTTCTGCTTTCGTCCCCACATGAGATAGAAGGTTAACAGATAAGAACAGGTCAGGAAGACTGGCCTACATCAGTATCGTATATCTGTCCGACAGCTTCCAACTGTGACGCCATCTGCCGTCATCAGAGTGCACGATTCTGATTTTGCGGACACCAGAGCAGGAGGAAAAAAGCATATCTCAAGAAGATATTCACTTCATGCAGGAAGGATCCGGCAGAATGAGTGCGGCTGTAGCTCATGAGGAGAGCGGTCGTCCCGTAACCACAAGGTAGCCGGTTCAATCAGAGAGCCACCAAGTTCTGGAAATGCATGGTACGTACCACGCTAAGGGGTTTATCACCCTCAGAAACCAAAGTAGATTAGGGTATAAGCATAAGTATGATTTACTCAACACCTGGTGGTAAAATCATTAATCAGGACATTTATTCGTTGCAAGGAAGGAGCAGAGACAGCGATACAACGTGTTGCTTTACTAATTGCATATCCAAGTCTCCAAGTTTAAGAACCACTTCTTAAATACACATCATGAGCCACTAACAAGAACCCTCATGACGTCTTCGGCCTAATCGTGAAGGTGGGCGAGTTTAGTGAAGGATTTGGGAAACCTTACAAAGATGTTTCATTCCTGAAAACGTTGTAAAACTGTATACCTTTTTCAGATACTAGTAAGCTTATGGTCAGTGCTCATATATCAGATTGGTAAGTGAAGTTAAGTTGCACTGTGTTTACCATACCAAGACCAGTGCTAACTTAAGTGAACGTCGGTGTGCAGGTCGACTCCACGGTCGTTGCGCCACCTACTGTTCTGGTGTATGGAAAAGGGACGGGAACCATAAACCAAAACAAGTCCGTTAATCCAACTGCATGGCCAGCCGCAGTTGTAGTTGCAAGAGAGTATATCGCCCTTTCGAAAAGCACAGTTTCTTATTTTTCCTTAACAGTAAAATTCTGCTTTGTTGGTTAGAAAACAAATATTTAACTTTCACATTCTCAGGGCTGTTTTTTTTTACCAACCAGTGCTCTCGGTAATACATTTAGACTGGAATTCCAAAAACTGGAAGTCTACAACCTTATATCAACAGACAGAATAATTTCTTCAAATAAATTTCGCAACTTGAAAGTGATAAATTCATCTTGTATTTAACTCCATATGAATAAAATATTTTGCAGTAAGTTTCATGGTGATGATCAGCTATCTTTCATATGAACAGGCAGTCATCCTGTCTGTGGACTTCGCTGTTCGGTGGACATTCACGATAAAGGTCAGTCAACAGGTTTTTTAGGAACGCCAGGAGACAACATCGTACCAGGTTGAGATGACATCATTCCCTCCGCTCTGCTTCAGGCACAGGAATGACCTAAAAACCCATCTGGCTGTGTGTATATGTGTGTAGAAGGCATTTAAGCGGA
Organism: Clinocottus analis; assembly: GCF_023055335.1. NCBI lineage: Eukaryota > Metazoa > Chordata > Actinopteri > Perciformes > Cottidae > Clinocottus > Clinocottus analis. The sequence continues at coordinate 7,444,224 of NW_027175931.1, read as the reverse complement.
GATAATTTGAAAGGAAACATTTCGTGCCTGTGTTTGTGTGTGTGTGTGTGTGTACGGTGTGTATGTGTCATGTTTGTTTGTGTGTGTGTGTGTGTACATGCAGCCATTTTCTGGTCCATTTTCATGCAGGTAAATACATCATTTAATTGTTTACAGTCTGACGCATTCATGTGTGCATCCTTTGAAAAGCTTTCTTCACAATGCACAATTTCTGCAGATGTGATCTTTTTTCATAATACTCGAAATTCCTCGAGACCGGATCATTGTTCTTAATCCCTTTCGTATTCACTGGTGAAGGGTATTTTCAAATGACATTTTATTATATACAAGACAATGGGAACCTTTAAAAACAATTTCAACTTAGGCATCATAGCTTGTAAATTTAGGCTCAATCAAAAATTGTTACATTTCCCATATAAAAAAGACTACTGAGAATTAGAATAACAATACGCTGATACGTTAAAAAAAAGTCAGCGTATCAGTACGAATCATTGTCAATTTCTGGATATGCTTTAAGTAATTTTCAAGCTCACTAAAAATACAAGTAATAGAAACAAGAAAAATCCCTTAGCATGTTTAGCATCCCTTAGCACGGAGTTCTAAGAAGTGGGGAGGCTGATGGACTGTCATGAACCTTTTTAAGGGAGATCGTTGGAAACAAACACAAAAGATGTTATTTTTCTAAATCTGGAAGTGAGATGCTGAAACAAACATCATCCATCACCGTTATCGGAAGTGTTCAAATGCCAAGTTGAATGCAAAAGTAATTTCCTATTGCATTATATGTTAAAGTTAGACCATACACTAGATGGGCTTAACTTTAAATTAACTGCCATAATTCTTCCCCCCTTTCTGTTATGATAGAACTGGTTAAATATAATTTACTGTAGATGCAAAGGCCCAAGAACAAACAAGCAATTTGGCTCCGCTCAGCCTTTGTAATAGCTGCTGTATTATAAACACAATAGACTTTTTAATTTTAAATCAATTGTGGAACGCCCAAACCGTAAAACCAAACTGAAACAGGGATCATTTTTTGGGAATCTTCATTCCGTAGAAATGTAATTTCCAATAACGTTGATGTTGGGAGTGGCTCCAAGGATCAGTTAGGGAAGATATTTATCTTAGCTGTTATAATTATTCCCAAAAAAGACTTAAACTCTCAAACAAGCTAAAGGTCACATAATGGATTGGTGTAATTCCCCAAATTATACAGCCACAAAGCCAGTCTGCCACACACCAACACCCACCAACACCGGTCGAACAACACGTGCATATTAAGGCTCTGCACTTAAAAGTACGTGATGGTTAAGCTCAGGCTTTCATTCATAGAAATAAATGCAGGACAATCTATTTGAAGCTAGATCAGTGAATCCTATTTATTTACCATCCTATGCTAATTTCTCAGATATCATGCAAGCTCACATACATTATCGTGTCCACATGCACGTGTAGACAAAAGCGCTAATGAAATAATAATGGCAGACACACAGCAGGTCAATAAAACTCCAGAGTGACATACAACATTAATTTTGCGGAATAGGAGTTATTGAAGACATTGGAAACATGTTTCATTTATGCTGTCTGAACGTAGAATATACTGCAAGCTGTCTTTTTGTCATCTGGAAATATAAATCAGATGCATCATATGGTCTATTATTGGATGCTAAATATTTTAAACCAGAAATTTCCCAGGAAAACAGCTTCAACCAATCAGTCCCTGAGGGGCATAAAAAGTAAACGATAATTTACTGAAATATTAAAATATATTGAATCTATAAAAGAAGACACACGGCTGCAATGAAAGAGTTGGTCTCAAATAATGACAAAGTGAGCCACTAAACTTTTAGAAGCCCTCTGGGTATAGCCACGTTGTTATCAATATTTCATGTTTCAAATAATGTAGTAAATTATGTCCAATGGAGTCGAACAACACGTAAATGCATATCGACAGGATTTTACATCGCAGTCTACATTATGCTGAAGGGTTTTGGCACACACTATAAAGAGATAGTGTGTGAACTCTTTAATCCTTAATAGAAATACATATATTTCTGTTCCACTGCAGTGTGAGCAAGTATTGATGTAGATCACATTACACTGCAAGTACGGTCGCCGGTATGTTTATGTACATCCATATATATATAATCATGATTCCATAATTTCTCTGTCTTTACCTTTCCAGCTTTGTGTTGCGCATGTGTGTTGGTTAACAATTTAGCTGTAAGACATTAACACTGTGTAAAAACATGGGCCACATCAGGCCAAATCTGCGTAAAAGTATTGCTTCACAAGAAACAAAGTTATGTGTGAGTGTTTGTCGGGAACAGACTGACATTTTACTTTTGTTGTCAAAATGAGTTGATGCCAGAGTTATTAGCGCTTCTAATTAAACTTGAATGAAGTAAAGTTTGGGGGTACGGGGTTGTAGTTATAGACAAATGGACAGAATAACGCAGCAACAGTATTAAGAACACACAGCATTGGACCACTGCAGACGCAGGAGTTTAATATTTTAATTGAAACGTACTGAATGCATCGAAAGGAAAACATGTCAGTCTATATTATAAACTCTCCTCGCGTCATTATAATCTTCAGACAACACATACTTGCGGATACAATCTATAAAGGCCACACTTGCAGATGCAGTGTCATATTCCATAAGCTATTCTATGTCTACTAAATTGATTGTTTGTTAGTCAACATTTGTCATGGAAATAATTGTATGCGGCATTTCTGGGCTCCTTCATGCCTGTCATGGCATCAAAATAGTTTTCTGTTTTACTCAGACAGTGGTTCTCAAATGGGGGTATACCCCTGGGGGTACGTGGATATTTGAGCATCCATTAAGAAATACTTTAAAAGTTGCTATTTAATAAATATATAATAAAATATAAGTGTATGTTCATCAACTGAATTTGATATATTCTATATTAAATCAGACACTGATGGCACAGCGCTGTGTACTCCATCTTTTTTTCAACCAAAAAATGATTTTGTGCTGGGAATACATCACTGTAAAAAGATTGAGCATCACTGGGGGAGTCACAAAGACAATCACTTCTAACAGAAATACTAAATAACTACAGTTATGCAAAATATGATCGAATTTAACGCGACAGGAATTAAATGAAATATGTAGACTGCTTGCTTTTTTGGCTTTCTCCTTCCCTGAGAAAATACATACATCAAACTGCAGCTTCTGGTATTTCCCAGTCATGCTGACTGGTGTTTGAAGTAAAGGAACTTTGTAAGGCTGCTGAGTTAAAGCCTCAGCTACACTCTGAGAATCGATTGATGGCTGAGCATGTATGCACACACACACACACACACGCTCTCACTCTCTCAAACACACACACACACACACACACACACACACACACACGTATGAACTCATATTAAACAGAAGTGGTTCAGCCAGGGGACAGCCACATTGCGTGAGAAGATGGAGAGCAGAAGTGAAGGAGCCAGAACATAGAGGGCAATTGTATTTTGGTGAAACATCAAATGTAATTTAATCTACTGCCTTCTTAAAAGTTCGCAGGATAATTCTCCTCCTATAGAAATAACGAACACCACCGCATAGCACCTCTTGGTTACGCAATACAATAGCTTCCCGAGACCTGGAGAAGATCAACGTTCTCACTCCATTGTTAAATTGTTGAGTGCTGTTAAGTTCTTCAATCACAGGCAACCCATTATTTACTACTTCAATAATTTATCCCGTCTCTCTGACTATTTGGTTAAGATGATCAAGCCTATTACTTAGAGGGGGGTAGCCCTTTAGCTCTTGCTTAGCATGACATATCCTGATGTATTATTATTAAGTGTTTTACTTCTTTTAATTTCAACAGTTAATCATATTTATGTTTATGTCAATGTATTTTATTCATCATTCTTACTCTTCATATGTGTTTGCTTTGTAGCTGTGTAAATGTGAATACTGGTGCATGCATGTGTTGGCTGAAGTGTATTGTAAAGCCGATATATCTATTGGCAAAAGTAAATAAAATGTGTTTTGAAAAAAAGGAACAAAAGTGGCTTCAGGCCAACTTAAGCTCTTTCTTCCACAGAAGACTAATCATCCAACTATCCCAGCTTTATTTAACACTTGCTTCTCAACTCCAGGATGTCCTTGGATCATGAGAAAGTAGAACAGTGAGAAAGAAACAAAGAGAGAGAGAAAGAGAGAGTTTAAGACATGAAAGCCAGTGTCACTTATGTCTCTTTTGAAAAGTGCAGTGATTTGTCAATGTTGGACTTAAAATGTAAGAAGTGTTTTTTTTTTCTTTTCTTTATTCAAGAGCTTGGTCTTTAACATTGAGAGCATGACTCATTGATTTCATGTTCAGATTGTGTAATGCTTTCCCTCAAAACCCTGGCCTCCCTCTCAAATAGCCCTGCTCGTGCTTGGCTTTGCTCTGTTTCCTCTCAAACCACATGTGTGCGCTCAAAGATATACTGTTGCTTGTGCAAATCTCCTGCACTCCAGATTCAACCCTTCTCTTCACACTCTTTCTTCTTCTGCACTTGAATATTTCAAGCAATAACCATACTCCATAAACGTTCCCAAACCACTAGAATGCAACGTAGTGTTGCGTTCATCACAACGTTTGGAATAAAATTACAGTTTGTACATTTTATTTCACTTACAAACATTACACAGACTACTATGACTGGAACCATCTTTTATATTTTGCTGAACGCTGACAAGGATGCCTCCAATCAACCCTGTCAGCTTTCTCACTGACAGCTGCAGGCATCCGCTTTCTCATGCTCACCAAAGCTGAGGCGGTAACCATCGCCGTCAGCCCTTTCTTAACACATTCATGGTCTGCTCATATTTAGCTCTACACCTTGCTGTAGCTATAATTTAGTCCTTTAGTTCCAAGTCCCCATCATGCTTGAAAGTTTGTGTGTAATATTAAACAGTAAGATAAGAAGTCTGAACATAACAGTGAAACAGTCACTGATTAAGCGTGAGACGTTTTTCTTCCAACATATCCTGTACATACTCAAATCGAAAACTGGTCTATTTTCAGCCACAGCTAACATTAGTTTGATTGATGCACAATCAACGTTAGCTCTGAAGTGCTCCGCTATGTGTTTTGTGAGGGGAAGTCCGGCTACTGTACAAGGTTATTGATTGTGACTAGTATAACTGTTTACTATTGTAATAGCACGCTAATGCGATCATAATCGACATAGTTTCTTGAATAGTCAAGTTTGCGTTTTAGGCCATGTACCTTTATTTCACCCCGTTTTTATTTTCTATCATTAAAGAGAGAAATGGGCCCAGTTTCAAGTTTAAACCACTTTTCTTTTTTCTCCACCCTTCTCTCTGTGCCATTCTTTCGCTTTTGTCTGTGTCTCAGCACAGTCCCATTGTGTCACAGAGGAAAGAAAGGAGCATGGGAGAGGATGTGACAGGGAGGAAAGGAGAGTGGAGCCAAACAATGGGGAAAGGGAAGGGGGGGCAGTTGCCGACATCCAACAAAATCTGATCAAAATTCAAAAGTAAATCAAGTGGATGTGAAGTTTGCTTCAAACAAAAGCCCCCGTTCCCCCCTAAGGTCTCTTATGCCTCAATTATCTTTACCCCTGGGGTATCTTATCATCTTATGCTGTTCCTCATGCCAGCATCCTCTTTTCACACCTCCTCCAACCCCAAGCCCCATCCCTGCATTTCCCTTAAGGCTCTGCTTTACTCTGTTTACTTCTTACACCCCTCTCCACTACTCTTCTCTTACTTGCCTCTTTCACTCACCCCTTCCACCCTCCCTGAGGCCCTTTGCTTCCTTTCTCCCTGCGACTGAAGAAAGGAGGAATAATTGAATCGCATGTTAATTTGTCGCGGCCACTCAAGCTTTAGTCAGAATGGGGAATCACAAGCAAAATCGTTAGGAAAACAGAGAGAGAGAGAGAGACAGTGGGAGTCAGAATTTAGTCAAGGTCAGAGGTTTGAGGGGACTTTGCTGTTATAATAAGGACACTTCTTTTAGTTAATCTCATTCCCCGATTGAAAAATTCCCTTAAGTCAAACGAACTAATTACCTGTGTGTATTTGTGCAGAAACCAAAACCACTATGTCTATAATGATGTGCCGTTCCCCAAGTTAGGCCAGAGTGGCAAATGGAGCCACTTATATCTGGAATAATATCAAGGTCATGTCAATTTCAGAGCATGTAGTTTCTACTTCAAATTTTTTATTTTAGGATTTAAAAAAAACTCAGCTGCCTGTAAGTGCATCTCAAAGGATGGGGATTAAATATGAATAATATATTAAGTTTCCTCTTTTTTCAAGTCACTAGGACACTAGTCCTACACTTAGGGGCATTCAGTATAGACAGTGTATTAACGTGTCCATTAGCTAAGTCAACCCATCGTGTAAAACTATGTTTTGGGATGCAGTGCAGTAGCTATAGTGTGTTTTTTAATATCAGTCTGCCACAAAAAAACAACAACTTGGAACGTTGTTGCCATGTCTATCAACAGTAACGGAGGGAGGAGGGGCATAGCAAACAGTCAATTATATCTCAACAAGCACATCATATCGCAGAAAATAAAAATGCTCTATCTCTCCAGCACTTTGTTGTTTGTGTCGTATCAATTGTCATAGCATTTTTTTTTTTTACAGAGGTAGAAGTCACCTGTTTAAATAAAGGTGGGAAAATATCCACAAAAAAACTAAATACGTGTTTGTTTTCCCTTTCTTGGGCAGCAGAAATGGCACGATGGTATATATGCAGCATAATTTCTCTCCAAGCCGTAAAATAGCGCGTCAAGACCGAAATCTGTGGTATTTTTCTTTATGTCACAATAACACAGTGAGACGATGCGTCACTTTCTTTTCGCAGTGGACAGGTGTTTTGGCTCCTGTATAATTAGCTGAACTCACACCTATTATAAAGGATATTTTTTTTATCACACAGAGAATCAGCAGTCTTATTCTACTCTGAACACTTGATTAGCAACAAGCCACTGGCATGGAAGTCATTTCCACGTCTGAAAGTCGACTGGCTGTGGCACCGAGTTGAGTTTTTAGAGGCACTTCAGTCTCCCTAATTGGATCGCTCTTTCCTCCTTCTCTTTCTCTCATCAGGTAATCAGTCTACAGTCTCCAAAAAAATCGACGTCTGGATGTCAATGGATGGATTTCTGTAACAAGCCTTAGAAAATGTAATGCTTAAAGGAAGTCTCACTATCCCTCAATTCCTCTTTCTTCTCTCTCCCTCTGTGTCTCTTATTCGTATCAAACATGTGGTAGTGAGTGGTTCAACCGAGTGACACTACCAAAGAGGAAGAGAACCAACAGGATGTCTGTTTTCCTCCTTCACTGCAGTGCGCTCCCCTCTCATTTCTCTACTCCTGTTTAGATTTGCTCTATTTTCTGTATTGTCACATATCCAACATACCGCTGAATGAAAATAAAACCAGCTATGGAGGAAGAGATGTAGATGGATAATCACAGTTGGAGAGAAAAAGCTAAAAATATGAAGAGTTTTGGTTTGGCCAAGGCAAAGAAACTTCTTCTGCTCTCTTCTTGATGCTAAAAACTTAGACTTATGATTCACAGCTCACTGACTCCTTTAAAGTGGTCTTTCTTTAGCTTAGATTTGGCAGCTGTAGAAGGGAAATATAATTGGTCATGCCATCTTTGCCTATCATTTAAGTGTGTTATCAAAACAATATAGCAGCAGTCTGTATTAAAGTCAACTTTTATTGACCAGAACAGACTAAATGTCCATTTACTAATCCTGTGATAAGAGTAAGAGATTCCACATCAGCTGTTTTGCAAGAGAGCATGCAGTCTTATATACCAGTTAAGGAAAACACAAAGACAAGCAGGCAAAGAACACCAAAAGAAATTGTCTGTGACATTGTGCATACACGTAAATAAAAGTTTCTTTTACTCCCCTGAAATACAAGTTTATATGAATCATCATTCTTTGTAAAGCGATACACATTTACTGCTGGAAGAACACCAGGAAGAAGGTAGCTTGTGATGTGTTGTGTGTTTACAGATGTGCCCATGTTTGTTAAGAATGAATAAAAGAAATATGATAAGCACTGTAATCAGCGACGGTATCTGGAGTTTAATAAATAAAGAAAAGATGCAGCAATAAACTCAAACATCCTGGAACTGCATCATCATACTGGAGAATTAACAGACACAGTTGAACGTCTCAGTGGAAGACATGCATGCTAAACAGGAATGGGACCATCCAAAAGACTCAACGCCGCATTGCCTTTTCAAAACAAAAAAGTCTGGAAGATAAGAGAGGCAAGAGAAGAGATGCAGATAGATAGATCCTTGTGCTGGTTTTTCTTTCATAAGTTATGACACATGGCATTCACCTATTACCTTTGTTAAGTTAACTATTTTGATGCTACACAGTTACTGATGTATACCGTCTCGACAAGCTGCTGTGCTCGCTGCCATGTTCGTGTGTTTAGATTCAGGCATAACTTTAAACTTGTTGATACTTTCGCATCCACAATCATGTAGTTTGGCATGACAGATAATATGAATTATGCACCACAATTTGCTGGAGTGGGTGTCGACAGTGGGCTCCTCCGCCTGTACTTCTAAAATAATCCATATATTCTGACCAATGTCAGTGTGGCCTTGTCGCCTTCGCTAATGATCCGTATGTGCTTTCTGACAAGAGGTGAGTAGAATATGTGCAAAGAAGAATTAAGAAGAAATGGACCAGAGGGGGCAGTCAAATGAGGACAGAGTTGTAGAACATGAATAAAGGAATATGGAAACAAAAACAGAAATATGAAACAGAGCCTATCTTTTTTTCTTTTCTTTGTGAGTGCAGAAGGGAAAAGAGGGGAGACAGAAAGCAGAAGAGGTTACTGTAGGAGCCGGAAATGTATAATGGAGGAAAATGACGGAGGCTGTATATAAAAAAGATGATGGGAGGTTTCAGTATTGAGTTGACATAAGGACCTATTACCTTCAACAAAGTGCAATTCCTTTTCTGTGTGGCACTTATCTGTATCTTCCCTGTGCTGTGCTGTAGATGGACACAACAATGCTTCTCATTCTTGATTTGTGTGCGTATGCAAATATAGTGTTTGCTTTTAATTGTCAGTGTATTTTGTGACCCTGTGTGTGTGTGTGTGTGTGTGTGTGCAAGTGTTTAAGAAAGTGTGTAAAAAAAGGATCAGGCGGTAGATTACCTGTTCAGAGAGTTAGACACCTGCTGGGGAGTTCACCTGCATCGCAATTACAAACAGGAGGGAAAAATCCTCCTGAAACAACAATGACATCTGCCATCGCATTACTTCAGCACAGCGGAGATATGGAACAATAAAATATTACTTTCAAAGCTAGTAGTTATCTTTAATTAGTATTCACTTGTGTGAAATTTAAAAAAAAATAATTCCAGAGCACCGATAAATGGTGGCTTTGTGAAGTGAGTGCCTTGGTGTGCAGTGTGTATTATTTCATAGATAGCTGACAAATATCACATAGTTTCATGCCCCACGCATATCACAGCTGAGGTTTCAATGGACCTTGGTACAAAAACGCTCACTTTCAGCAAATTGAGCAGTCTAATACATCCACTTTCGACTGAAAATGATATTGGAACGGCTGAATTCATCTTGACTGAGGCCGAGAGATCAAGACAAAGACAGATGAACTTCGCACGGCCTTCAAAGGGAATTTTGCAATGGACTCTCATCACAAAAAAAACCCCGCTCATGTTCTTTGATAAGCTTTCAGTAGTGTCAGTGGTGCATTTTTAAGTTCCCAAAAGTGTTTACCAGAAAGAGGAATAAAATATTGGACACAAATAAAAGTAGTTACGTTTAATACATTTTCGATAAATTTGTAGCTAAATGTAATAGTACTTGTCTAATAAAATACTTTAAATACGATCCGAGTTAATATTACATTATTACATTTAAAAAAAATAGGATGCAGGGAGATATGATATGATACTAATGTTACATATTTTTTTCAAATACTTAAAGTAGGTCTATGTATACTAAACATAAATAAAAAAAACGTTCTTACAGTAAAGAGTAAATGCAATTATTCATGTCACAAATGAGCACATAAAAGTGCATACATAAAAATACAAAAGGTCTACGCACCAGTTAATGATTTCATAATAAGCACATACTTGACAATTTAGAGAATACCATTCTTTGAAAGTAACTACACATGAAGACATCCAGAAATAAACATTTTAATTAAACATTATTATTATGTCAATTGAATTGCTTTCTCCAACCAATTTAGACCTCCATACCCCTTTAAAGTTCTGAAGCTCTGCTCTGTATGGGCCATGCCCACCTTGGAGTGATCCGATCAAATCTAAAGTATTTGATTAAAATGAGATTGGGGATACAAGGGTCTGAAATGAGCTTCCTTCATATAGGGCTGCTGGGCTCAGCCTCAGAGATTGGGTAAGGAGCGCAGACATCCAACGAAGATTGGAGTAATGTCGCTGCTCTTTTGTGTAGAAAGGGGCCAGATGAGGGGGTTCTGGCATCTGATCAGGATGCCTGCTGTACGCATCCGAACTGGAAGGAGGCCCCAGGTAGAACCAGATAAAGCTGGAGGGATTACATATCTAGTCTGGCTGTGAACACGACGGGGTTCCCCAGGACAAGCTGAAAGGCGTTACTGGGGAGATCTGGGACGTCTGGAATACCCTCCGAAGCTTTATGGCCTTGCGACCGAGCCATGGATAAGCAGGTAGGGAGTAAAAGGATGGATGGAGGTAAAGACGCTTTGACTGCTGTTTCACTGTGACATTAAAATACTTGCATGTTAGTAACGGTTGTGGGAAAAGGCAATGCTACTGTATAATCATGAATACCTCATCTTCAAAAGTAAAATAGTGTTGGTCATGATATCCTCATATCTTAAGGAGTTGGGAGAAGGAACACTTATAACCTATATCTATCTGGCTGGTCGGCTCTATGACAATAACCACAGTAACCAATGAGCCTTTCACCACAGTGAAAAAAAAAAGAATCAAAGTACTTCCGTTCAGCAAATCTGGAGAAAATCAGGCTGGACATTAATCATTTTGAACACGTTGTTATTCTTATAAAACATAGTTTCACTATGTTATCAACAAACCACAAGTCAAGATTTCCTATAAAGGTTCAGAGACCTTGTACTATGTCTTGCACTTTTAAGTGGTAAATGCTCTCTGAATGTCTTCAGGCATGCACCGTTGCTTAAGCTGGACTCATGTACAAGGGCTTTAAAGTCCCCAAAGATTTTAACCGGGGTTGCATCACACACGCGCAAAGAAATTTCAAAGATTATCTGCTCGTGAACACGAAGTACAAGATCAGAAATATTACACCCTCGCACATTACATGGTATTAAGATAATCTTTGCTGCAGCTACTCACCATAGTTCTTCCAGCCATTCCACCACATCAGTTCCCAGTTGCTATTTCAAATGTGTTTCCTCGACGTGATTGACTTGCTCGCTATCGTCTACTGTGGGTTCTGACTGGAGACAGAAATACTCCGGGACATTTGGTCCAAGTTCCACCATAAACCACCATTCATAGATATTTCATACCAGATTAGGACAACCTCAATTCTCATCTGGGGTTAAAATCCTAAACAATTTGGAATCTGAGCCCGACATAGGGGAAACACACACACATGTGCAAAAGACACACATACAGTACAAACACTGTTAAAATCCAGCTATTGGCTGTGATGGGCTTTTGTAAGTGGTTACCATGGTGAAAATTAGCAAGCCAAACCGCCTGCGTTGATTACCCTTTCAGAGATATGGGGGTACAAATAGCAGTAGTTAATCTTGTTTAGGCCACACAAATTCATTGTGACAGCTCTGCTGCTTCAACCCTGCAGACTGTCGCAGTGTAAATTGAACAGACTGATTGTAAGAGAGAGAAAGAAAAGAGGAGAAGGCAACTACTATAAAATGAGTAGAAAAGCAAAGCAAGAAATAGTTTGGTTCAGTTTGGGCTGAATTTAAATTGTTTGTTATAGTCTCAGCATTATTTTTTAACTTAACTTTTAAACTAGAAAGTATAACTGGTTTATTGTCTGCGAATATACACAGACAGTGCCGGGGTGGCTTTGGGTGAATTATATTTTCACCGTTTTTTTTATTATAATTAGCCAATTAACATGCAAGAAGATATTGGACCTATTAAATACTTCACAGTCCAAGTAGACAGGGGCGCACACACACACACACACACACACTCACACACACACACACACACACACACATGCACAGACGCGCATATGCATTTACAGCAATACAGGTACATCAGCTCTTGGAGTCATTTGCAACAATTTCTCTGGACTTAATAACATCGACAAATAACACCACAGAAATGATCATGCTTTTACTGACTTATGACTTCTGAGGTCATGCAGCTCAGAGCATAAACCTCTCCCTGGAGGAGAGACACCGCATAGAGAAAACTGTTTAAGTTAGATAAGAAGATCAGCAGCAGTGTTTGGCGGTGCGGTGTATATATTTAATCATGAATGTTGAAAGGAGGGTCATTTTCAGAGTGGATGTGAACCATATATTCAGAGGCGGGAGGAATAAAACGAATAATACACAAACAAATTACACACATAAGGCCCTGTAACAATTATGAGGCATAGAAACAAATTTAATTATGCCGATTAAAAGTACGCCTGTTTTTTTTTTTGGAATTTTGGAATTTTGAATTAAATAAATGAATCCACTAATCAATAAATAATTTCATCCTACACACAAGTTATGAACAAATCATTGCTTTTTTTTTTTTTTTGTGCAATGATTCGGAATGAGTAAGCTTGGATGACTTTGCTGTCGGCAGAAAATTGAAGAGCTTTTCTTGTGCAGGATATTTGCTGAGGCCAATTCCACCAGCCATTATGGTATTGCAGCTCTAATTAAGTTGTCTGCCTAAAACATGTTTTCTCCTGCAGCTTCCTATTGTACCTCAACAATTGCTTGGATTGTGTTGCTTCTGTATGTGTTTCTTCCCATTTGGCCTTAAACACAAATTGATTTTCGAACACTCTTTGCAATTTCCCATTTGATTTGGTTCATGCGTTCATGCTCCAAGTTTTCTCAAGGATTTGAGCATTACTGTGACCATTTCTTGCATGCACTCTCCCACACACGGTGTGTACATACACGGAGGGCATAGTTATTTATTTTTCATTTTGCTCAGACATATGATAAGTCTGTCAGAAAAAAAAAAAGATTTAGGAGGAGGTGAAGAGGGCGGAGGGAGAGGAGGAGTAAACAGATGGGGCAGGTAAATGACAGCGTTCCATTACAAAGACAAAGTGCTTTAATCTATATTTAATCCCCTGCACAGCTACTGGTCTCATCCTCATCATCATCATCACCATCTGGTGAGCCATGTAGTGGACCTTTGACCCTTAACTGTTAATACAGCTTGGCAATAAAACCATCAAAGCATTTGATTTTGTAAGTATATAGTTTCCTTCTTGAAAGAAGGAGATCAGCTCAGAGACCTTTAAAATGTTCACCGAGAACATAGTTGTTGTTCTTTTCCCCCACTGGTTTTGCCAATGCATTTGTTACAGGTTCATTATAGGTTCTCTGAAATTATAAACATTCTGTTTCCTGCTTGTTAGATAACCAAGATATTAACGTTTTCCTACCAGCTTGATAGAAGTTGATTTGAGGGTTTCTCCCAGTGGTGACTTAATCCCTCATTGTGATCAACTTGGCGAGTGTACAGTTGTTTGAAGAATAAAATAGGAGCTGCAGAGAATAAACAACTCTGTGACAGTGGTTGTTTGTGGTAATTATCTATAAATAGCATCAGCATGTGAACAAATATCATATCTAAAAAAGTAAAACAAGCCCAGTGTTTGGTTATATCATATTGCATCTTTTCAAGATTTGGACATTTTAGGTGATCCACCTTTCCATTCATAATCCTTCCTTTTTGCCATTGGAATAGCCCATCTCATTACTTCCCTTGCTGATGTTTTCTATCACAGGAATCTTAAAACACATGTTTTTTATCTTGCTCGTAGCTTTTTCTTTTCATTATTTACAACTTAATACTGACCCCATTCTTCAAGTGCTGATATAAAACAGTTCAAACTCATTTTTACCAATCAACTAGTTGGGAGTTTAGTTCAATCCTTGATATTATCATCAAATTATCCAAAATAAAGTAAACCTATGTTATACAAGTGAGGTAGCAACATTTAGCAGATGGTATTAATGGATTGAAACACACCAAGAATTCATTTGCATGCCTCTGCTTTCTTTTCCCACCAATCACTTTAAGTAAAAGTCTGTGACTTTGCACATGACACCACTAAAGCTAATGCAACTGGCAACGTCAAACTCAACAACAATAGTCATCAGACTTGGGAGGCCATAGCATTATTATTATTATTATTGTTTTGAAATCACCTAGCCTCTCAGGGCCTACGCAATTCTGTCTTTTTTATTTTCAGGCCCCCCCTATCTACTGATCCACACGCCTTTGCACATACATCACCACGGCTATTATTATCAACAATAAGGCCGCTCACACAACCACTTAACACTATCTAACAGTATCCACACAGCACACCCGTTTCTCTCCAACCCAAACACATGTGTTGCAGTTAATAACTTTTCACCTTATGCTCAGCAGGTGTGAGGTTGAATGGGAGGGAGTGTATAATTATACTGGTTAGCATCAGTTAGAAAGCACTCCAGACAAGATGTTCCTCTGAAAGGTTTATTGAAAAGACACACATGATTTGTGGTTTTGTTGTTTGCACACACATGGTCTTGGAAAGGAGAACCCAGAATGGGATTTACGAACGTTGTAATCTCTTGAGAACCTATTTGACCAACTCCATACTGCTCATCTGCTTCTCAGATAACCTGACCTTTGTCACAACAGGTCTATCCCAATTCAGTCACAGTGTACTGAGTCTGTACTTTTTACTGACTGTAACTAGAATGTCAAAGCTGATAAAAAAGAAAAAACGAAAAGAAACAATTCAGGACTCACTTTTGTTTGGCAAACAAGCCCCAAAATACGAATAGCAATCAAATATGAATATAAATATTTTCATTAACAAAAGAGAATGAGCTTTTCTATCAAATACCACAAAAAAGGGATTTGAAGGTTGAAAGGCTTGAAAGGGTGATTTCTGTCTATGTGTGTGTGACAACCTCGTCCTCTGGAGACTCGGGCTCTACTTGGCAACCTCGTCCTCTGGAGACTCGGGCTCTACTTGGCGGTTGTTTCAGTTTTCAGAATAAAAGAGCAACGTTTTAAGAATCATTATTTTAAGTTATAAGAACAGGTAATAGCGCCATCACGTTTAAAACTGTACCCAGGACCCCGGCCATGATACAACTCCACCTAGCAAATTCACATAATACTAGCTACATGGGATGAGTGTTACTTAATAGGTTTTTCTTATCTAAAATTGCCCTTACACCAACGTAATGAACAGGACATTTTATTTTTTTTATTGGAAAGTTGTCAATTACAGCTTGAAAATTAAGGGTCATGAACTGAAATTTGGAGATGAATAGCAAACATGTTTAAAATGATAGCTTTTTAAAATTCCTGTATCATTATTGTTATTTCTTTTACGAAACCCTCAAACTCGGCATAACACGGTGACCAAAACAAGCGAGACAGAAGAGTGAGCACATCTCTCCCTCTGTGGAGCAGCTTTGTCCTGTCTTTACCCCCAAATCTCAGGTGGCCCAATCAAACACTGCGCCTTTGAAGTGTAACTGACTGCGGGCCTACACACTTGGCTGTGAGTGTGTGTGTGTGTGTGTGTGTGTGTGTGTGTGTGTGTCTGAATCATTACATCATTGTGTCTGCATCTGAAGATGTTTCCAGTAGTGTGTGTGTGTGAGTGGCATTAAAGAGAGGATAACAGGTGTCCATCCGATCTGTTTCCCATGACAAAAGGGATCAAAAGAAGAGTCAGGTCACTCCCCGACAGAGCGGCTAAGCTCCCCATGAAAAACTTATCCTTGATTACTTGACAACATCCACAACAAAACCAGGTTTGTGCGTGTGTTCTGTTTCAACAGCTTCCCCGTGGATGCCTCCTCTTTAATCCCCGTGGCCCAGATAGTTAACCTCCACGGCAAGGGACTTGATTTATGGCTTGTTCTCTGTGTGCTATCTCATCTCTCCCTCACAATTTACATCTTCGCTGACTACGACCAACTTAGCTAATACGTTTATGTGATTGACTTACTGGTTATCTATAGCTGGAATTATTATTCCAGTGGTCATCATCACAATAACATGTTAACCTTGACCTTATGCAGAGAGATGATGGAAGGTGTTCTCGGGCACTGGCATTGGAGTTTTTATTTTTTTAATCGCACGTTTTAATTGAATCCTTTTTTGTTTCAAGTTTACCAGATGTTATCTGTAAAATCTGATTAAAAAGATGTTCCTCAGAAACTGTTTAATGAAAATGTTCCTATCTTTATAATCAGATGTAATTAATATCTTTGATAATAACTCCTAACTTTATGACGCATGTGAAGTTGAATCCATGTTAAAAGTGTCTCACATTTCAGAGGCTGTATTGAACTACGTTAACCTAACACATCTATGTTAACAGTTTATTTCTACCATGGCGAATATAATAGGAGAGCCCTACGAATAACATCTTTGCAGGTTTCCAAAAGAGGCTATTGGTATCCTGCTGATATTTCACCTTCATTATTATAATCTTACTGGCATATGGCACTGCTCACTGGGATAGCTCAAAAACTGGCATCAACCCCTTTCACCACAAGATGTGACGACTGTTTGTGTAGCATGGTGTTCGCCTCAATTAAATATACAGTAGATAAATATATACTTTCATCTCTTTACTTTAACAAAGAGGAAATACACAGAGAAAATCACAAAGCATACTCTGGAGGGATTGCATTAAAGCCGTGCATTGCCCTGGAGCTGCACTTTGTGAGAATACTCGGAGGGGTTTTTAGCTTTAGAGACTTTTACTTTACCACCTTGACGTCATCACCCGGGTCAGATGTCTGCTCATCAGATAAAGAACTGACAAGTGTGCACTCTCTTCACACTCTTGATCCTCCAGATTCTACTCACACCAGGGTGGGGGGTGTGTGTGTGAGACTCAGAAGTGGTTTCCTCCTGAGCAGAATCCTCTAGAACCAGCAACCAATCAGAAAAGCTATGAAGTCTCCCAGATGGGGTTGAACCTAAAACAAAAAAACATGTCGCAGTAAATCTGGTGGACTCTGGAGTGCACTGTGATTGGCCACAGACCGGCAGCTACACACACAGCTCTTCTTTACAAGGACGTAGGTAACAGAGGATGAGGGTATTCTCTCACTTGAGTGACTTTATTTTCTATTGTTCAAGGCTGCGGGGCTCAATATGTCCAAGATCCTTTGCTTTTTGCTCTCTAAGTGATACAACATGGAAAGACAAAATGTGATGTGAACACTTCGGTGAAAAGTTAATTTAATGCTGGTTTAACTTACACAGGCCAGGCTCTGATTTTGGGACTTCCCGCTTGGGTGAAAGCGTCCTTGTGATTGAAGGTGACTATGACCCATATAGTCCAGTTGAGGGATTTGCCTGTGCCTTTAGAACTAGGGTTATAATATTGTAACCTTTGTCATTCAACCCAAAATCACCCTTGCCCTTTTGTCGCCGTAACAATAAGGAGCGTTTGCCAGTTATGAAAGAGGTCGTGTCTCAAAAGAAAAAAGAGAAAATCAACAGGCTTCAACTGATTAAAAAAAATAAAACAGAGAAATCACATTGCATATGAACAAGAAGCATATACATGCAGGCTTCATGTGTTTTTGTCTGTGATATTAATTGCCGTTACAAAGTTTTTACCAATAATCATTTCTGAGCCCAAATCAGTGGCCAAGCTCCTCGTGCGTATTCTGTGATAACTTATTCATGCGCTGTCCATCCACCAACGCCTAGTTCAATTAAGCAGGATAGTCATCCAGAGTATTGGTTGATTAAGTGCTTTGGATGACAAGGTCACAGCCAGGACATCCTTGCAATAAAAAAAATAAAAAATACAGGCACCACCATGTCTCACCATTCTCTCTTATTCCTCATTTCTGTAACTGAGTCTGATTAATGAATATTGATTAGTACTGGGATGGGGATTGTGCAATTCTGGCAGTTTGCTTTCCTCTCGGTCCTCAACAATGTTTATTGCCAGCCTACATCAGTTCTTCAAAACCCCAAATCCACCGCTCCTTTCCCTTTTACGTCTTGTCCTACATGCTTGTGCAACTCTTTGCCATTTTGTTAAGTGTCAAGTTGTCTTTCTAAAAATGATGCGTCAATACAATGGAGCTGCTTGGTCAATTCAGTTTCGAGGGAAACATTTTTACCCAGATTACTTTTGTGTTTGACGTATCACATTTATAGCCTGCAAATGTAGGGTGTAGGGTTACAGGGGGCGGAGTTACAGGGGGTCACAGGACTCCTTGAAACCAAAAGTCAATGTTGATTTATTTGATGTCTGTGAAAGTGAAATAACGCAACAATTGTACTCAGTAGTTTGATTCAATTTAATTTGATCCATTATATGATTTTTTTGCTGACTAAGCTTTAATCGAGTTGATTAAACATGCAAATACATGATATGTTAATCCTTTGTTCTTAAGGTGCTGGACAGCCCCAAGGTGGCACATTTTGTTTGTGAATTTTCATATTGTTCATTTTCTTTCTTCTATCTATTCTGGTGCTACATGCGTGTGTTTGTACACAAGTGCGTTAATGTGTGTGGCGAAGGCCTATCTCTCCTGAGATGGCTGGAGATGGAAGTAGCTGTTTGTTTTCATCCTCTACCCATTCTCCCTCTTCTTCCCATCCTCTCGGAGAAGACGGCCGAGTACTGTACCACCCGCTAATCACCAGTGATGAGATTAACTCCACTGAAAACCAAACAAACAAAGAAGGGGAACGATTTTTCTTCTCCGCCTGGACTTGGCAAGCACTCCTCCTTTCCCTGGATCCCTCGTTCCTTGTCTGAACCGAGTAGAGAGGGAGTGCAGAACAAAGGAGTAAACATCCCTTTGTTGGGATTAGGTGGAAAGAGAAAGGCCCTTGTTTTAGAGGCACTGGGCACATGTTTCCCCATCTAATTTAATAACGCGCCTTTGTGCCTATGAGTGAGATATATATATATATATATATATATATATATATATATATATATATATATATATATATTTCGGTTGTGTGTGCATTTGAGATGCACTCACACTGCTAATGTGCTGGTGTCTTATGCCGTGATAAGAGACAAAGAGATTGTATATAATCCACTCTGACCTGTGAAAAAGCTTGACGTGTTTGTGCATGGATCTTTTGTGTCGCTCCATGCATGTGTGTTTGTTTGTGATAACGGAGGCTGTAAAAATAATAACCGCAATCTAAAGAAGTGTGGCACATCCTTATTTGGTTTGATTGGATTTAAAATGTTTATTTTTTTTTATTTTTCTGCATCCACAATTCAGGCACAGGACTGAGAGTCTGTCGCCGTGCTCATGTGAGATTTATTGACGATGTCGTCGTACTCATCACAGAAATCGCTCTCTCACACGGGGTCATATTCCATATTTGTGTCCGAGCATGTCATTCTTACAGCATGTCTGTTAAAGTGTGTGTGCACGTTGATGTATGGTTCATGAGTGTATAGGTAATTTCCCTATAATGGATACATCTCCTGAAAATGTCACACCAATGGATGGCGTACGTCTGCCACAGCCGAAGCTGGTGTCACATTTAATTCCTTGCTCTTTATCTAAGAGCCTTCTTATCTGCCATTAAGTTGCCACTAACCTGATATAAAATGATAGCTATGGTTAAAATAATCACTTCTTCCCCTCTGTCTCAGGGTCAGTGGTCCTTTGGGAAGTGGGACGGGCAGATAATATGCATCACATATCTTGAGCACCCAATTCTGAAGATATTTAGTTTGAGGGAGGGATTTGTCGCCGAAGAAGAGATGTGATGCGGATAATCAATTTGGCCACTAATCCAAATGGCCTTTCAGGTGACAGGATGGGGCTATTGACCTTGTGTCAAGATGAAAATCACTTGGAATTAAGCATTCAAGATCTCCGGGTCTTCAAGAAGTTATCACAAAGATAAGAGCCCTCTTTTCCGTGTCTTTGTGTCATACTTCAGAATGATTTTTGCAGTTTTACAGCCATCTTTTACAACACAGGAATTCGATACTAACCTTAACTAAACCCCTAAATGTAATGCTCATCGCTATTGGCTGTGTCTAAGTGACCGATTGCCCTCACTCTGAGTGTTATTGGCTAACGCTCACATCAGCCTGTCGGTACTCTCCTCTCTGGAACCAAGAGGTCCACAAGGTTTTTATGTAATTTGATTCATTCCCGGTTCTGCCCTTTGCATACGGTATGTATGTTTGGGCCCAGAGCCAAGTTCAAACTTATCAGTTTTTCCTTATGCTGACTGACACATAGAAATGCATTTTGAAACACCAAACACACAGTCAAACAAAGTATAGAAGAGGAATGAGAGGAAGAAGAATGGGGGACATAAAGAGTGTGATGAAAAGCGACGAGAGGGTTGATAATAAAATATTGAGAGCCTAGAATCAAACTTCCCTTCCTCAAACAACATGTGACATGTCAAGGTCAATAACAACACCCCCTTTTAGTCTTAGTAAACCATTTGTGTTCTGTCACTTACACACAAACACACACTCACACGCACACACACACACACACACACGCACACACACACACACACACACACACACACAGAGCTGCACACAGACAAATAAACACACTGTGACACCTTTGAACCCTTCGCACGAGTAAATGAGTTCTTTCCTTCGGGGTAAAAGCTCCAGAGTGAAAAAGTGTTTACATGTGAGTCAGTGCAGTTTGCGAATGTGTAGCTTGGATGGACTTGTTTTCTCTCTGTCCGCGCGTGCTTCCGCATACGTGCGTAATGCTGTGGCTCTCAGGCCAGGCGAACACAGGTCTCGACCCCGTCATTGTGTGGGAGTAGGGAATAGCGGGAGGCAATGGAGCTGGAAACACAGAACAATCAGAACAAGACCCCGCCAGGAGCTCCCAGGGGCATTTTACAGCCAGCTAGAGAACAGCCCTGCGGCACGACAAAAAATGACACAAACAAGCACCACAAACGCCAGACAATCAACAGGGTGGACAGGGCAAGGGAGGAGAAAGGGTGAGAAAGGAAAAGTCCAGCGTATTAAGGGGCATTGACAGGAGGAGTAAAGGGGCTGTCGAATATAGGACGAGCAAAATGGGGGA
Source organism: Clinocottus analis (assembly GCF_023055335.1). Classification (NCBI taxonomy): domain Eukaryota; kingdom Metazoa; phylum Chordata; class Actinopteri; order Perciformes; family Cottidae; genus Clinocottus; species Clinocottus analis. Next base: position 7,422,911 of record NW_027175931.1, on the reverse strand, counting down.
TGGAGGCCACTGGTAACGAAGAACATGTTCATCATGTCCTGCCAGTCTTTTAGAGTGGCCTCATTCTGTCCTGTGCGTGTACGTGTGAAAATGCATGGACGTGCTATATATGTGTGATGTGTGTGCAGAGACGGTCATGTCACACGGAGCAGCCAATGAATTAAACACAGCCTGTGTGGGAGTGTTTAAGTGATGTGCTAAGTGCTTACGGTATGCTTTTTACTGGTCTGTGTGTTGTCTCAGTGTGTATGCTTTGTGCGCAGCCCTATCCCGCAAAAGAAAAGACTATCGTGTCTTTATCTTTGCGGAACAGCTTGGCATACAGTCGTGTGGACGTAGACATGATTCGCCTGCTTTGAGTTGAATCTATTCATCAATATCTGGCTGCCCACAGCGAAACTACTTCAATTTTTAAACACACTACAAAAGTGCAGAGGCAAAAAGTGGTTGTAGAGAAAACTCATTCTCTCATTTTTTTTCTTTTTAAAATAAACTTCCACATGCACAAGAATTAGGTTCAGGTCATAAAAACACTTGCACGGTAAAGTAACAGTTCTCCTTGACAAAAGACTGGTGTTTGTTTACTTTTGAAATAGTTACAAATTTAAAGTTTTGGCAATCAATATTAGGAAATGTAACTAAGATAAAACAAATTGCTAGTATCTGATTAAAAACACAAATACTGTACGATAGATCACTGCAATATACATGTATTATTCCTCCAAGGACTGTGCATGGAGCTCAGGTTATTTTCCTGGTGACGTTTATGCCTTTCATTTTAAATAGACTGTTCCATCAAAGGTCAAATAAAAGATCTGATTTCTCCAATAATTGCTTACATGCTACACTTTACGTGGACTGTTAGCAGCTACTCAATAAATCAAAAAATCTTCATATTTATGAGCCTAATACGTTCTCATATCTATGAGTCTGTTAAATCAAAAGTAAAAAAAAAGGCTTTTCTCCGTTCCATGTTTGTCTCCTGTGGCTGGGGTTGGCCTTTGGTTGGCCTTTAGACTATGGATTGGACCTTTAAATGCTTTGGGTCTCATTTGGTTACTCTATTATCATAGACACTAAGTATAGATGAGCTGTTAATTAAGGTTAAATGGTCTGCACAGCATTACACTACAGTATAAATGATGTTAAAAGAACATCAAAGAGATGTACAAGCACATGTTCATGACTAGACACAGGAGTACATATCAGCATGCATTGTATAGAGCGACTGTCTGAAACCACAACCACTTGGCCAGACACACAGAAGCAGTTCTCGTTGCCAGTCTGACCCTGTGAGCTTGTTGAGCTGTGTGATGTGAGTGTGTTATAACACTTTCCGTTGCCATAAAACATTTAACGGGCTCCTGCAGGGGAAACCATACATACTTAAGCTGTGATTTAAAATGCTTCATATACGTCAGGATGGGGAGAGCCACTCTTCCACGCACGTTTTCACATGCATACACACACACACACACACACACACACACAGACGTTTCCACAATGTGTCATTGAAAATGTAGAGTTTGCATGATGTATCCTTGCTTTGCCCGTACCAAGCAGCATGTCTCGGCTTCATAACAGGGCTGTGGATATTACTTTGGCACGCACGGCATCTTTAACTCTCCCTCTGAGTTTCTCTCTGCGAGTCCTCTGATGATGAACTTGGCCTCACATATTCAACCTGCACTAATTTCTCCGCTCTTGCCGTACATGATATTGTTGCACACAGCCGGATATGCATGAGAGCACAAATACATTCACAAACAAACACAAATAAAAACAGAAATTGGAGAAATCAATCATGTTTGAGAGCAAAAAAAAAACATTTTTTTTTCAGGATCATAAGAAGGGAATTTATAATAATTTTAAGTAATTGTCATTTTATTATATTTGTATATCATAATATACTGTTTGTGTGTATGAAATATAGTAGTCTATCTTCACACAAAGAAATACACATGATATTATGATGCACTCTGATTTAGTTTTTACTCAATTAAAATGTGTCTGTTTAGGCATGTTAGGCAAATAGAATCTAATATTATAACAGACCTTCTTCTGGAAAAACAAATTGAAACTCAGTTTATGATCATTGTTGATGCTGAACTGCAGCCTTGTTGCTGAAGAGTCCTTGAGCAAGACACTAATTCCTTGCCATCATTTTTTCGTGCCCAACTGCTGTAATCCCCTGTTCACCTTCCAATTTTCAAGTTGAAATTTTATGGAGTATCATAATATTGTTAAGAAACGTCTTTTAACAACTGTGGCCGCTAATTGTATAGTCATTGGATTTTTGCAAAGGGAGGCCAAGCAAATATGAGAAAAAAATATTTTCCAGCATAAGCGAGGATATCGAATTTTAGATCATTTTTGTTGGTAATTACTATTGTGAGGCAGGGCATGGTGACTGTTATTTTGTATAGCCAAACCAGAAAAAAAGAATCTAAAATATACAGGCCTAGGATATCTTACGGTAGCCATTTGATGACAACCCTTAGTTTGAACAAATTGCAGCAACAGTCCGCTGGGTCTAGACAATTTTCATGAGAACAGTTGTGTAGTTGTGGAAGCCACTTGGATGTTCCACTCCATTATCCGAACCGAATATCTTATGCATTGTCGTGGGGGGCTTGGAGCCGATCCCAGCTGACATTGGGTGAAGGCAGGGCTCACCCTGGACCGGTTGCCAGTTTATCGTAGGCCCACTAAGAGGTTTGACGTTCAATTCCAAAGCAGAAAAAAACATTTGCAAACAATGCAAGAATGATTTTACTGGCCACAGTTTGTATTACTCTGAACTTCACAAAGCTAAATTCTTGCTCATGTGCATTTGTCCTCAAATATACCTACATTTTTTCCACATAAAGTTTATGGATTAGAGTCAAATTCAATGTTTAGTGTCAAAACAATCCGCCCACAAGAGAAAGGAACCATGACGTGTGTGTAGTGTAGCTGCAGTGCAGTTAAATGCCTGTTTCTTCTTGCAGTTGTTGTGAGGGTAAGAGAAAGAGAGACAATGAGCGAGAGAGAGAGAGAAAGAGGGAGAGAGAAAGAGAGAGGATGCAGAAATGGACAAGGAGTGACGAGCGAAAAACATATTCTCACTGGTAAAATATTGTTACTGCACGCACATGGAAGACTTTGGCAGGAAGAACTTGTTACAGTTCTGTAGAAAGCGCACAAACCCAAAGGAGCATCCTGACTCATTTCATTTAAAGGAAAGCCAGGCCACATGCTATTAAAGCAACAACACTTCCAACACGAAGCTCACAGTCAAAGTTCAGTAAATAATTTAAAGAGGTCAAAGAGAGAAATGAGGCTAGTCAAAGAGACAGAATAAGAAATTGGTGTCTTGAGGATGAACAAAACTATTTCAAAGGATTTATTATGAGGTGTCTGGTTCTAGCAAGTAACTTGAGCAGAATCATACAGATGGTTTCATAAGATTGAGATATACTCTATTTTGAATAAGGAATGATTTGAATTCCATCCTCTGGTTGAGTCCCTCAGTCATGTGGAAGAAAACATCAGCCGCATCAGTCAACTGTAAAAACTGTTTATTGAGACATAAATAATGATCAGCATTCATTGTAAACGAGCATCTGCATTATAATATTTTGATTTATGGGTTAAATGCTCCAAATTGCACAATTCACAATTACCACCATGTTAGCACATACGCCAGGATATTGAGTTATTCTGCAGTTATAAGAGGACAGCTCATTTGTATTGGCAGCATGACTGCTTTGTCATCTGGGTCCAGAACATGGTGGATACCAAACATATGTACAAAGTCCCCTAGCTTTGATAATTTTCTTTTCAGAAGAAGACAGAACATCTATCGGCAAAATGAAAGTTTCATTCTGAACCTCTGTTGATAACTCTTTACTTACAACTCTTTCAATTCATTTACTCCTCATGCACACAGCTAGCATCTTTTGAAGACGGCAACTCAAAGACCTTTCCCAGTCGAGGGAAACACTCACGCAGCAGGTAATATTTTTTACTTTGTTTCCTTCGAGTTATATGTAAAGAGAGTTACGAGTAATGCCAACGCAAGACACAGACAAAAATGTCCACAATCAACCTGTGAAAAAAAGGAGCTTCAAAGTTACATTATCAACAATTTAAAAAGTTTGTTTTCAGTGGAGGTGTGAGCTGCTCTTATAGGCTTTTAGGTTTTAAGGCCACTTTGTTACTTAAGTTTATGTGAAAGCACATCTCTGCTCTGGTTTGTCATATGTTCACAGCTGCAGCTGGTACAGTTCGCCCTTTGTCTCAACAGATTCAGGTGCTGGTACTCTGTTCTGCTCTCATTATCAACCCAAATTCAATTATGTAATAAGAGACCTCAGCACCGATGAAGTTGAATGGAATTGATCTTGATAACAAGCAGAGACCCGTGAAATCTGCAGGGTCTGTGACCCACAGACCAAATAATAAGAAATACTGAAAAGATAGATGAAGCTGCCGTGATGAGCCTGCTGTATGTGTTTCAAAATTGCTCAACAGTCCAAGTCTCGGTATCGTATTTACTTGTGAAGATACACTTTTGTGTATTACCTGTCTATATGTGGGTGGTTTGTGATTCTTTATGTGTTTGTGTAAGGCACTTTTTTTTTTTTTACCAGAGCATGAGTTCGTAAACAGACAGGTGTACGCCCACAGGAATTGATGTCATTCAGACAAACACATGTACACACACTCAACCATGCATACCCAAACACATTCCTCTGTGATTATGTGTCTGCTTTTCTGTTAACCGGGTCTCCCAAGCCAGCCAAAGCTGCACACTTGTCCAAAGCACTGTACTTTTATGTCAATTAGCCTTTTCACGTGGGGCAGAAATCTCCCTGCGCCATTTACAATCTAGCCTTGGTAACGTCTAAAAAAGTTTCTGTGGCAAAAACTTCTGCATAAAGACTTCTACTGGACTCTATGAGTAATACTTTCCTCCAATCATGAACATGGATTTGCATGCTCAAAGACTGCATAAGTGTAGCTGGCCTCACCACAGGCTTGTCCTTTTCCACTCTACTCCCTGTTGTGGCCGCAGTTCCTATGTTATTACAGATCGACAGGTGCAAATTATTCCTCGGGTTAACGGTGGGATTTCTGGCTGTATTACTTGGGGAGGATTATATACCTTGTGGATGCAGAGAGTACATGTGTCATTTCCTCCATCCATCTCAACACGCGTAGACAGGAGAAAGGAACAGTGACATAATGTCAGCTGCTCGTTAACAGCGGAACCGGTAATGTGTTCACGGACCTTATCTTCGGCTGGGGATATTTTGGATTGTTATCTCTCAGCGATCTCCACACAAGAGACGGGTAAGATTGGGTGCATTGTTGTGATGTATGCTGCAACTTTTTCAAACCAGCCAAGGGGTGACACATTTAGGGGACCTCATTTGTGGCTTGAACTTTTCCATGTTGGTCTTCCATTTAAAGAAGATCTGGCAGCTTTGACCACAGCTTTTTCGCTGCCGCCCCTCAGATGAATGCTTGTCTTCTAATGCTGTTTCATAAGGAGTACCTTTGCCACTGCATGTTAATTGGCTGGATGGACAGAAAACCGGACAATTTTATCCCGGTCTACCTGGATGAACCCATGTCTAGCATTTATCCTTTGTTTGTGACAGTCAAGGAAGTGAACTTATTCTCCCAGAATTCCTGATCACACCAGACAGAAGGGGTTTTACTCCACTTATTCCTTGTTCCCGAGAAGATAGGAGTTTTCAGACCCTTTGTATCTTTTGCCTATTTTTGCTCCTAAAGGCAACCATTAAGCGGCTACTGGAACTGGTTCAGTGGGGCAATTGGTTCAACACCATCAACTTAAGGGTGCACAAGTTTGGATGCCAGGAAGCACAAACAATGCTTGGTTACAATTACCTCCTGCATGATGGGGTGTGGAGGGACCTGCTTGGGAAAAGTGGTAGGTCGTATGTAGCCTGGATGGAGGTTCGACACATCAACCTCTTCTTAGTTACAGGTGGTGTTTTTGGTCCTCCAGCACGTCAAACTACTGATATAGGGAGGGACTTGATGATGAGGACCAACAAACATATTATGGTGGCTTATAACAACAGGCAGGGCAATAGGCATGCTTCCTCTGGACAATCATATCTAGACAATTATTTTTGCCACCCTCTCATAATACAGTTTGTGCAGGAGGTCAGGAGGCTACAACTGGTGATGCGTGCTCCCTTCCGGCATTGGTGCTTGAGGCCTGAGTGAAAAATGGAGCATGTCTCTCTAAAGGCGCTATCGTTTAAGACAGCTTTGTGGTGACTGTAGCGGGGCTACTATCACTAGCACTTCATGCAAACAGCACTATTACTGTAGGTACACTGAATTACTAACAGCTTCTAAAGATGTTTCATCCCTGGAGAGTAGTGAAGTGCTTTTCTTACAGTCTATCAAAGCAGATGTTTTGTATTAGTGCCTTGTCTGACCCATGATCTCCTTCCAGCATTTCTGACCAATAAATTCCTATAGGCTTTACTGTAGGAGAGTTTTATTGTACCGAAACATGTACTGTTTAAAACACATGATCCTTTCGCTTTATGAGTCTGGCTCACATGGCTCTAAAATTAGATCTACCTTTGCACTTGTCACTTCTGTAGCAGAGATTCAGGGAAACAAGAGCCTCCTTAAATGAACACAATGTTACATGAATCATTTAAAAGGTTTGCCTCTGAGTCTGAGCGAAGAATCTGCCTGAAATGTCTTCATAGCAAACTGCACAATGATTCACATTTGGAGTAACTTTCCTATCAATGGGCTCCTATAGTTCTGAACTGAGGGACATGTTGGTAGACTGTAAGCCTCTTTTTGAGAAAACTTGATCAATCACCAAATGTATATGAGTGTCTTGTAATTTGCCTGTGGTTTAGTTTCAAGATTCTGCAACAAAAGAACACATACTCATTTGTCAAGCTGAGCAGAGACCGTCCAATTTAGTTATTTGATTTGTGGGATTGTGTACGTCATTCATGTATTTATCATTTGTGAATGTGTGTGGACTGACGTATATTTGTGTCGCAACCACGGAGCGTAAATAACCACCGAAGGAAGCTGTCATTTGTTCAGATTTTATTTGGATTGTCTATGTTCCCTTGGCAACTGGTGAAGGGGATTAGTAAGTACTCTATGTCTGGTTTTAGAGGTCAAGGATAGCTCTCTGTCATTCTCTCCTCTGTCTGACACGCACACACACAGACACACACACAAACACACTCCCTCACTCACAGACATAAAGCATTTTTTCCGGTCACTTACCCTTACGCTCTTGGTTTAAAATGCAAAGCAGCAGGAGATTAAAAGCCACAGTCCTGGCTGTCGGTCTTGGACTGCTGTCGCCACTATTTGAAAACACATTTTGTGCAGTTGGTCTGAAGTAAATAACATTGCTGGGGAGATAAGGCAATAGGCAGACACAGAAAGAGACGGTGAAAAGAAAGAGAATAGCAGTAAAGAAAAATTTTAATGTAACAAGTTCAATGCAACACAACTTAAGAAAAATTTGAACCCGCTATGCTTTATCTCTGTCCGTCTTTCTCCAACTTCCCTCCAACCACTCTCCTTTCTCTGAGGAGATAGCTTTATAACCCTCGAACCGTACTTGTGAACAAAGGAGGGCTTTGGTCTGAGGGTATCCCTGTTACGGCCACCCCGAAGCAGTAAGCCACTGAGGTGCACCAACACAGCAAGTCAATCAGACACATTCAGGTCAGTGCAGTGCAGTAAAGGTGTGTTGAATGATCCCGCCTCCAGAAAGGAGATCGCCAGAGGCTTAAAAAGACCCTTCTCTGAGGCCTTGAACACCAATGGCGGTTCCCACTGAGGGAATGAGGCTCACGTCACCAGGCGATATCTACAACTTTACGAAAGGTAAACAAATGCTGCTTGTACTTCCTGGTATCCAAGCGAGGGCTAGATGAGAGTATTATCCAGAGAATCCAATTGTAGCTTGCTTCTGTCGTATCTTTTGTTTAGTGACTGGACTCAAACTGTCTTGTCTGGACAGAAGATCAAATTGATTTCCTTGCAGGACAACGTGATGTCCAGGCAAACATAAAACAATATTTTGGATCATGTTGAACTGCCAGGATATTTACCTCTGATTAGCTATATCAAGTGTTGGCACCCATATTGCACACACTATCTATCACAAGTCACTTATGACGCGCACTATACTGTCTTGTCGTACAAGTCACTAACCTGTCTCTTCATTTTGAAACCAAACACAGTTTTCTTTGCTTTCGACTTTGTGTAGAATTTACGTTTACTGCAGTAACAAAAGGGTGGAAAGCGCCATGCTGGCCCCGTTTGTCCTGCCTTTGTCTTTGGCCCATCCAGACCCCATGCTGATATAAGCCCTATGCTTTACCGAGACAGCCTGTCGTTTTTTATGATGAAACCAGATGAGATTTAGAGAGGGATCTGAGGAGAGGCGGGAAGAGGGATGGATTTTTTCTCCTCTGACACCCCAGCGGAGGAACTACAACGTCCGATTTTCATTTCAGAGTAAAAACTCAGGGGATTCTGAGTTATGGACATGACAACAAACGCAGTTTTACTGCCCATGATTCGCTCTGTTTGTCCACCTTGCTCCATCTCTATGATGGTTTTCTCCTTGCCTGTCTGGCTGACGTGTTGAGTTGTCTGCTTGTAGATTGTTGTTTCTGTCCACTATCTATCCATCTTATTGCAAGTCAGTTTGTCTTTTACCTCATCCCGCTGTTATTTTGCACCTCAGTCTTCATGCCTATCAGAAGCTGAAGGAATATAATGTAATTTTCTTGCCTTTGCCTTCAACTACCCGCCCTAATAATGGATGTAATGTTCAGTTTCCGAGCCAATGTGACTCATTCTCATGATCTATCCATCTGCTGTTTTTAAAGCACTATTGTCTCCCTTTGTATTCCTTCTATGATGATAGAATGGCATGTCCCCCTATGAGCCTCAGACATGGCTATACAATCGTGGTGTCATTAAATGCCTTTGTCGGCAGATTATTTGGTTGTTCATTATGTGGGATAGTTTTATTAGCTATCCCCTGGCTTGTGTTGTAGCCAAGCTTGTGATACATGCAGATAATTATCCAGCAGCAATCATCTCTCAGATGGTCAATAACAATATGACATTAGGCTGATGGAGTGGATGTATATACTGTGTTATTGCAACCCTATAGGGATTTACATGAGACCATATACTGAACCTCTGGTGCGCTTCATGAGTAGGAGGGAAAGAGGGAAGGACATTGTGTAAAATAATTTCTGTGGTTTGAAGAGGAAGGAGAGGCTTATGTTGTGGCCATGGGGATAGACATAAAACCACATACCATGTAATTCATGACGGAAGGAAAAATTAGTATTATGGGAAATGGAAATGTAATACATTTCTGGGGCCCTTGAGACACAAACATGTACTACGCTTCCTATGTGCTATGGCAATGCTCATACAAGACAATGCATTCGAGAAACCTGTAATTTCTGTACTTAGTTTTTTGTATGCTTTTGTTAATGTTTATAACTCATCTCGACCTGCATGGAGTTATAATGCCGTTCAAGAATTGTATTCCAAAGTGCTTCACGTACATCTCAGTTAGTATGCTTAATTCTTGCAAAAAATACAAATGTGTCTAATATTACAAAATAAAAATATTCTCAATCTTTATACACCGGGTTCACAATTTACATCACAGACCACTTTGAAAGGTGCTCGGGAGCTTGGAGTAGATCTGCTGCTCCTTCATGTAAAGAGGAGCCACTTGAGGTGGTGGGGCATCTGATAAGGATGCCCTCTAGGGGCCTTGAAGGATTTCGAGGTGATCAGCCAGTAGACCAAAACACGTTGGATAGAGTACATATCTCTTCTGGTTTGAGAACGTCATGGACAACCTGGCGCTACAGGACAGGCTATGCCCCTAGCCTCCACACCCTCAGCAGTTGTGTGGATACAGTGTTTCAGCATGAAGGTCTGGGCGGGTGGGGGAAAAAACAATACAGCATAGTATCCCCATATTTTGCGTGGCAATATTAGGTATCGATTATAGCATTTTGAATATAGAAAATAACCATGGAGTCATGTGAACCTCGGGTTACTTTAACAGCTTAACCATCATTCTGTAAAATAGTTTTACTGCCCATCGGATTAGATTCAGTAAAAAATAATGTGATCTGACGATCGACCTGAACTGAAGATTATGTGTACATTTTACAATATGCCACTGGAAGACGTGACATTCTGTAAAAGTGTGTTCATGGAGAGTAAGATGAAGAAGATGAGGAAGAAAACATAGAGCAAAGAGTTTACAGCATCCCAACAGCTTGAGGCACAATCACTTCCATTATTGCGTTTCAGTGAGAAGTGGAGGAAGATGAGAGGATGGAAGAGGCCAGACAAAGAACGGTTAAGAGAGAGATCGAAGTGGGAGGTTCATCGAGGGAAGAGATAGGAAAGTGCCGGACAAAGATGGAGTAAATAAGACAATTGAAAAGGGGAAGAGATAACAATAATAATGTGGTCACCATAGGGCAAATATGTGATCGACTCCTTCAATCATATTGATTTTGCTGTTGGACATTGTAGTTCTTTTATATTGAGGGCAAAGGACATACAATTGGAAATGTTTGCCTGTGATGAATGCCGGTTGGCCTAACAAACACATATACAGAGAGATATACTGAATTACAAACACATATACAAATACGCACACACACACAGATTATATACTGACGTGCACAAATTGTACTTTGGTGGTCTGTACTGTAAATTTCCCGATTGAACTATTTATTAAAGATATTTGTTTGACTCTGCTGCCTCTGTTTTTCTCAATTCCCTTTTCTCTGTTTGCTTTAGGAGTTTGTATGATGTACCATGCTTGTAGTCAGTCAGTTTGTTTCGCCCCCCAGCCATTTTTTTTCAAATTCTGAATGGTTTGCATACCCATACTAAATACAGAATATCTCCTCAACCACAAAGTCTATTTGAATAATTTCAAAAGGTATGATATTCATAAAACACCAGTTAAGAGCTTCATATAGCAGTATATGTGTTACTGGTGTTTTGGTTGATGATAGAACACAGGAAGGAAAACAACTTCCATTAAGTACTTTCTCTTTTTAATTATGCATATCATAATTTTTCTTCTACTATAAAAAAGCAAAAACAAAGAAAAACTTAAATATAATTTTTATGTCTCGCTAATTAATGCCACTGAACGGAATCAATGAAACTGTTTTCATTATTCATTTTGTGTGCTTATTGTTTTTTCAGGGTTATGGGGACAGGAGCTTGTTTTTATTGTTTCCAAAATTGCATGCAAATAGCAAAACCTAACTCACCTTGAATTTGAGTTGTTGAATGAGCCTTCTAAAGAGCTGATCTTAATTTAAGGGGTTGACTAATTGACGAAATTCTTCACCTTTAGAATTTGAGAGTCCCTAAACAGTGTGACGTGATTAGAGCAGGTCTGAGGCCTCATAACTCATGAATATAGATGAGATACTATGCCCCGAGCCGGCTTCACTATATCATCCTTACACTTTGAAGTAATGCACACACATAGCATGTCCTAACACACGTACGCACATCCCCAACAATATTATCCCATACAAATACATTCTCAATGAAATTTAAAGAAAAACAGCGTTATAGTTTCAGTTTCAAACTTGTAGCAAGCATTATAATGTAAACAATACAACTATTTTGCCTTAATTATGCAACAAAACTATCATGGTTTGTCTTAAAATAAGTACATATTTTCTCTGAATTAGGTTACATTAATATTTTAAAAAGTTAACGTTGACTTTTGGTTACACAAGAGACATACGTTTTCTCCCGGATGGAAGTACTGTATTTGTCTGACCCAACCAGATTCTTCAACTTCAACTATTAATGACATCGTTGAAATAGTGCACACATTTCAATTAAACCCTAATTTGAAAGAGCCACAACCAGACAGTATGACACGTGTATATTGTTTATAAAGCACATGTGCACAGTCTTCATCACTATTATCTAAGTCACTCATTATTTATGTGTTGATGGCACAATCACAAGCATTGGAATAGATGCAGAGAGAAGGAGCAGCAGCAGATCTATCTCAGTGAGTCTTCATTATGGGTGATATGTATACCATGCACTGCCTTATATAGAAGTAATAGTGATTAATACAGGAGAGTCTTTATTGCTGTTTCAGGACATGGGGCATATATCAAAAGGAAACATTATGTGTATAGTAAGTTTATAGTCTGCATCCCGTCATCCGTGTTTCAGTTGTGTGATCAATGTCCTTATTTAGAGGCTGATTCAGATATTTTCTTAAGAGCTGTAAATTGTTCTTGCTATTGTTTTTTTTATTTTTATAAACATTCTGATGTATAGATTCTGCAATAAGTTTAGTAAAGCCCTGAGAAATTTCATTGTGGCTGACAGTTACAACATCATAAATCTGAATAAATAAAAACATTGAGGAATATAGATGATGTGACTTTTGTATCGTATTTTACACTGCTGATTCGAACAGAAACCTCTTTTGTTTTCAACATAAAACTTTAAGGGCTTAAAGAAAACACAGGTAAGTACCATACATCCCTGCTTATACCTTGGCTAAGAATGCAATGTGTTGATCTAACCACTGTGGAGGTTAATTGTTTTTCAAGAGAAGGTGCCATATGCATTTATACCTCAGTTTCAATGAAAAAATGTACCAGAAATGTGTGAACTGGGCAGACTGACCGTACAGATTATGGATCAAAGCTGGATCAGAGCTGGGATGTCACTTTGGCTCCATTCAAATGTATAAATTCAGTTTCTCTGTCCCTGCACAAAGGTCCATGTTGTTGACAATCAGCTTTCCACTTTAATTTTGTTGTGCATCGCAAGCCACTGCATCTAAACGAACGCATATGACATCACGGCAAGATGTGAATTTAAGCACACTGATTTGTAAAGCTCTTAATTTATGGCAAAGGTTTAAATCAGCACAAATCTCTCTGACAAGAATGGAAGCCATGAGCACAATTTATTGCAAAGAGGATTTAATCTGCTCATGCATTAAATTGACTCCTGATCCTGGGACACATGGATTTCTCAATAAAGCAGTGTCTGCTCTTAATTAAGCCAACATGAGGCAAATAACATAAATCTGTAAAAAAAAAAAAAATACATATTCAAATTGGACAACATTGTCTTAGGCAATCCTTACACAGGCAGACTAATTAAAACCACTTCAATTTGACAGTTTTCTGCCCCTTTTTCCATTACTCTTCATTCCCTGTGTTTGTCCATATCTTTTTCAGCATGCAGACTTATGCAATTAGCCCCAGTCCTTAAGGTAGTGGGCTTAGCAGCCGGAAAGATAGAGATATATAGTCATGACTAAAGGACAGGTTTGTCTTTTGTCTTTGGTGTTATGCCTCCTTTAAAATGCAAACATGACATCATTTCCTCAAAACACACCTCTTCCAACTTGCTTTCACCTGATAAACCTCTGCACCTGCCCCACGCAGCCTCTTCTGTTTACTTCTCATTATTTCTTTATTACCTTAAATATTTTGTTGTTTGTTTTTGTTTGCTCTTGTCTTTGCGTTCTGTAAACCAAGTTGAGTATCCAATCTTTGAGAAGATCTTAATGATATTGTTTGTAATCCTTTAAAACAAGTTTGTCTGCACTTATTTGTCATTAAGAAATATTGTCACTTTTATGCGTCAATGTAGCCATCATTTGTGTGAAAGATTTATGATATACAAGAAATACAAGTTGAGCAGGTGGAGTAGTAACTTCTAAAAGATGAAAGACTTTCATAGTGGCTACATAGTTTACACAAATAGCGTGAAATAGAAAAACTCCAAACTTACTCTGGAGAAGTGTTGTATACAGTATGACAAGATAAACTGTTAAACAACATTGTATTTCATGTATTCCTACTTAAATGGTTCATGTAAATAATAAAGTAAAACAAAATTGGTGATGCCATCCCCGGTAAGGCTTCGGACATGGAATCTGAGTGGGCCATGTTCAGATTTTCCATTGTGGAAATGTTTGCTTCAAACTGATGGAGGCCTGTCAGGCTTGGCTGTGCCCAGGGACTTCCAGAAACATCAGACAGGTGCCTGTTGGCCAGAAGGGCTGCAGTTGCAGTAGTTGCCAAATCTAAAACACGGGGGTGGAAGCAGTTTATAGAGATGGACTTTTAGTTGGCCTCAAAGAAGTTTTGGCAAACTGTTGAAAAGAAGGGCTTAGCTCAGACTGTGTTGAACCTTCTTGGCTGACACGCCTCTTCAGTGTCAAGTGGAGTTCAGGGACAGTACTGATGTGGAAACATACCTTAGTTAATGATATGATACACTGACTGCGCGTCGAGACTCCACAGGCCTCTCAGAAGACACTCAGAAATCCCACTGGACACTGACCACGAGAGAGACGGAATTGAAGTTTACTCCACGTAGATTCATTTGAAACAAGTCATTGTCACAAACAATTCAGGCTCGCCCCGGTAAGCTGAACAATGGAGCTCGCTATCATCTTTCTAACACAGCCCCAGAACCCCACACAAACATATAATGTATAACACACGTTCAGTGCAGTAACGCCCTGTTCATACTTCACATTACATATTTATCGTCTTTTGTTATTGACCGTGTCCATCAATCACTTCCTAGATGTCAGTGTCTGTGCATGATTTATCCTGGCTGTTTCCTGCTCCACCTTTAACTCTAAGGGAGATTGAACAAATGTTATTGGCGCCAACTCACATCCTGACCTGTTCGGAACTCTCTTCCACTAACCACTGTTGCTAGGCTCTGATATCCTGTTCCTCTGACTGTCCATGACAAGATAAAACTTTTTGTGATGGAATGTTCTCTTATTAGGGTCATGTTCAGAGCATAAATGTTTGTGTGCTTAAGTGTTCTTGCAGCTGTTTTATAAGACATACAACTGACTACTCATTGGATTGGATTAAGTCATGTGGATATTAAAATATTACCATATATATAAGAGTAGTGGGCTGTCAGGGCCTGCTAAGCCTAAACAGAATCACAAAGTTATAGCTATTTTATAATTTAATTGCTTTTCACAAATATACTATAGTATACTACATGTATTATAATTGTCTTTTCCTATTAGTTCATTTTCTCATTTTATAGCTCCTGTCTTCCACTGTTGCTCTGCCTTCAGCCTTGAGCCTTCAATCTATGGAAGCAACGCAATTTATTAAGAAGGCCGACACAGGGATTGGATGTTGTGGTTGATTGTCATGGACTTCAACAAATCTGAATTTTAGTTTGACAAGCTGGCTGTGTTCCTTGACGTGCAGCGCCTGCTCGGTGGCGTATAGAATTGGCCAGTGGTCCAGCATGACCATTAACATGCGCTGTGATTGGTCAGTGGGGCAGCCTGCAACCTTGACTTAGAATCTCAGGCTCAACACCTTTTTTTTTCTTCGCCAAAGCGGTTAAAATAGCAGGTTGCTCCACACACCCTGTGTGACCTCCCTCAATGCTGGTAGTAGTGCAAAAAAAAAAAGTCCATATAGCAGAGTGAGCGTCTGCTGTCCACATATGACGGTCTGTATGAGTAGTGGGTATTTAATACAAATGTGGGTCGTTCTGCTCTCGAGACACTTTTTTTTTTTCCCCCGGTCCGCACCTAATGAAGTGGTATTGAAGGCCTACGTCGTAAACGCACGGCCCGCCACTAATATATACATATGTATATGTCCGTGACAACATGAGTCTTTGAAACAAATCTCTTCCCACAGTACCTCTGAAAGGCTGAGCCCAATTGTCAAACCTTAGGTCCGAAAGGAGCAATGCAGATTCTGTCGTAACATCAGACACTGGACCAGCTCTTCACCTTTGCAGGACCTCCGAATTTCGTAATTGTTTTTGCAGATGATATAGTTTGGTTAGCTGCATCAGAACATGACTTTCAGCACACATGAGGGTGGTTTAAAGATGTGTGTTAAGTGGCTTAGATGAGAGTCAGTATTTTTGAATCTGATGGCATGGTTCTCTTCCATAAAATGGTGGATTAAACTCTCCGGGTTGGAAGTGATTTACTGCCTCAAGCACAAGGGTTCAAGTATCTCTGTGTTTTGTTTACGAGCTTGGGTAATTAAGATGGACAGTCTGTTGTGTCCACAGTGATATGGGTGTTGTACCACAGTCCAGACATCTGGAGGGAACTTGAAGTACCAGTATTTTTGGGGTTAGAGTGAAGTTTGTAGGAACAGTAGACCGTTGCAGACAGACCTGGCAATGATCTGTGCTCTTTTTAGTATTTTTAGTTAGTGAGTATGCTGGCTTGACTCATCCCAAAATCTTAGTTTGATACTTGTGTTTTTGCTGCATATTTACTCAGATTTATGGACCTTAATGGCGCTTGGGCTATTTGCCAACTGTTTTGTAACAGTAGGGTAGGAGGCCTGAACCAGCAAACAGATTACAAACATTGATGAACAGCACGCTTGCCTTGAACCTGCAGAGACCAACGTCCAAAGGTGTGTGTTTTTCAGTGCCATAGACATGTGCGTGTGAATGTCAGAATGCCAGATGTTGGTGAGCAGCAAAAGGGTAAACTGTATTATTTTAGGGTTAGACTCTGTACCATTGTATCTGCTAACCAGTGCATCTATGGAAGATAAAGATAGATCCATGATGAGGTAAACTGATAGATGTACACACAACATGCCTTTTTATATTGGAACATACACACATAATCAATACCTAACATTGTATAAATAATGCAATGTTTTGCCAGTAGAAACTGATAATCATGATTGCCATCCAATAATGAAATTATTTGTTGCAATGGTTTGTAATCTATCATAAAACACAATATCTCACCTCTCCAATATGGATAATATGACATTATTGCAATGAGAGAGGTCAGATTTTATAACCTCCACATTAAAATTAATTAAAAAAAAACATCCTCACACATTTTGCTCTGCTTAGTTAGGTGTGCAGTTCACATAGATGGGAGTTATACACACACACACACACACACACACACACACACACACACACACACACACACACACACACACACACACACACACACACAGATGACAGGCATGTCATTGCGATAAGGATCTAATGAGGCACAGTGAGCAAAACTGATTATGAGAATCCAGTGTGAATGTTTCATTTCTTCAGCCTTCTGTGGAACTTCATTAGACTGTTAGCAGATAAGGGATTCAGATTCAGTTCCAGAAAGATAAACCACAATGAGGTCTTCTAGATGAATCCTTATGCCGTAAAAGGAAACACCTGAAATGATGCTGGTGTATTAAATGACCCACAATTAGGAAACATTTAATATTAAAAGTGGCCTCATTGTGTCCTATTTGTAATCAGTCATTAAAAAAAAATACAGGTATCACTGAACAGGAAAAGGGCTTTGTCGGTGATAGACTGCAAGAAGCTGCAACCTAAATAGGGTATTACAGTAAAATAGAGGCGGAGTAAAGTTGAGTTGGGGAAGATAAAGTGAGGTGTGGACAGAGGGAAGGAGGGATGGAAAGCTAAAGAAAGGATTAGCCATGCGGCGAACAGGAGAGGTTGAATAGGTAATGAAGGAGACAGGCCAGCAATGCATGAGAATAGGATAGAGGGGCTTAGCAGGAGTCGTGCAGTGCATTGATTACTTTCTAACTGTCATTAGCTATAGCCCCTATACCTGGAGGGGGGAGGGGGAGAGGGGTTTGAGTTGATAGAACAAAATAAAAGATGTAAATTTAAAATACTTAAACGATCCAGTCTATTAAGTGGGAATTTGTGTATTTGTGTTTATAAAATCTCTGCACTATATATCCGTGCCCTCTCAGTTGATTTGTTTTTGTTGACCAATTTAATGCTTATAATGTTTGATTTCATTGGGAGCATAATATATAATATATTCATATATTAACACACTGTAGCTGTATAGCGAGCAGATGATCTTGCTGCTCCACCACACCTGCTTTGTGTGCAGGAAAGTGAAGTGAACTCCACTGCTTCAGAGAAGTGAATCCTTGAAGACAATTTAAAGTCTTAATCCTACCACTTGTGAAAATAATTAGAGATGAGATGCAGGATTAGATGTTTTGAGTGAAGAAAGTGTAAGCCTACTTTATGTCGTTGTAGGTTCTTGTCTGTACCGGAAACAGTTCACTGCAGTTCTGTTAGTTATTTATTCAGCTGTTAGGTCATCTTTTTTTAAAATTTTTTTTGTTATTTACATTAACTATGCAAATAGTAGAAACACCCCCTAATTAGTTTCCCATTTTAAATGCAGTAAGAGAGCAGACTAAATATGTATTATCTTAAGCAGGAAACTTCCAATGCAGCAAGAAGTCAAAGTGTAAAACAGAATTGGTTTGTCTAATTTATTTCAGACAGATTTACACAAAAATGCATTCTGAAAAACCTTTGTACACTTACATTATGTATGTGTACCTAAAAGTCAAAATATATGCGTTATGGTCTGTCACTAAGATGGTATCTTATTTATGTGGCAAGCGTATACACATTAACATACATTGTAGATGCTTTGTTTGCCTTCCTTTAATTAAAACGACAACACACTGCAAGACCGCACTGCATTAATGATAGTAGGCCCCACAAGAAAGCAGTGCAACCGAGCTGTTAATTGAGGCATTTTTAACACACCCAGTAGATAAGAACGTACTGGAGTTGGGTTCACTAATTCTAGCAAACTTTGGTGTTACTGCCGTCTGTGAAAGTTGCACCGAGTCTTCTGGAAAGCCAGTTTAATCTCCCAGCATGCTCTAGTGGCCCAGCGTGGGGTCCTCCACTTTGCTGAGAGAGGTGGTCAGCGAGCTGCCTGTTGCCGAGCGACTTGGAAGTGTGGGACTATTTGTGCTCGTGTGACGGTGTGTGTGTTTAGTGAGTCATGAAAGGACAAAATTAAACCACAGACAGCACTAATGAATAATTCAAAGGGAGCTGAACTGATGCAGGTCAACGTCAAACACGCATGCAGATACACACAGACACAAATGCACACGCAGTCTAGTCTGAGCCATATAAAGTCCCATAGCTTGGGACTAACTCTGAAGGGTTGTTAAATTAATTCTCAGTGTGGGGTATTTTTGCAAGGAAGCTGTTTTGCGGCACTAAATGACTTAGCTAAACAGCAAAGCCAGCGTTTACAGACAGCTACTAATCTCCCATATCGCTGGAACTTTACATGGAGGCCTATCTGAGCACATCCAGTATTACTTATAAGTGTTACATTCATGTGTGTGTGCAGAAGGAAGAATGAAACAGAGGAGCATCTAGGGATAACAGTTTGCCATTATGAATAAAAACATCTCCGCCAGAAAAGCAGCAGACGAATACATCTGGTTGTTCTGTGCTGGAGGTCAAACTGACCCAAATAACACCTTTTAGTCAGTCGTTTACACTCGGCTCTCAAAAATAGCCCGAAGCTACCATGAGATTAATGTTAATCAGTTGTTGCAGTGAATTTAGAAAAGGTCTTTGCTTTGATTAGACTCTGACTATTAGGCACCATTTAAACATCACTATCATATAAGCAATAATAAGAGGGCAGATCAAATTAATCAGAATTTGTCAACTAATCACTTTATTTATTTATTTTTGACCAAGTTCTCTGACCAGAGTGGTCTGTCCATCTCCAAAATGTAGGTATTTCACAGAAGTCAATGTGCAATCGTCAGATTAAAAACTGTGTATTTGCTGTCCGTTGTTGTCCTAATACAATAGTGCACTGACAGGAGAGAAAGCTTGGATTAGTCTGCAGACAGAGGGACATTGAGGTAGATGTTAACCCTCTTTTTATCGTTTATTTTTAGTACTATTTTGGCTGTTTTAAAACAAAATCTTTATCTGTACAAATTGTTTATGCCGCTGTCTTGTCTATTCTTCTTTGGATAAGAGGTCTTTGACTGCTAAAGTAAAGTCTAAACAAATAATAATTAGCTGCCAAACCAGCGGAATAACTGGCCACATAGCATCCAACGTTCTTAGCAAAGATATTTGGAATGGGCAAGAAATATTTGCCAATAAACAAGATGGGCTGCAACTTTGATTTCCTAAATAGTTGCTGTAGTCGGTGGTACCACAAATATGATATTAATTTTCAGAGCTGAGTGGACATGTTGTGCCAATCCAAATAGGTGACCCCTTTAAGTTATCAAAGATGTTTGGCTACATTCAGTCTTAATTTGTCTAAATGAGATTTAATACTGGAACTATCAGATAGATGACTGACACCAATCTATCTCCAGAAAGCTGGGGAAGGTTCCAAAGGAAAATTAACTAAGGCTTAACCATACTATCGCTCTAAATGGATGCTAAAAACACAAAACAAAGGCCCCATGATACAGGCATGGCAAGGATGCAATGGTTCATGAACAATCTCACTTTATCATTTTGATGTGATAATGACCCTTAACACAGGAAGGATTTGTTATCGTGGCATTTTAAAGGTTTACTTTGACAATTCCTGCTCGATAAGTAGAGCAGGAATACATAACGACGCACAATATCAATTTCAACGTCACACTGATCTCAGTGATAAATGGTGTAATTTCCATATAGGGTTTATTATCTAGTAGTGATGAATAAACAAGGCCCTCGTAACTGAATGAGATCACCTGGCGTACATCGCTTGACTTATTATGTGTATCTAGTGTGTCATCGTACTGCTCAGTAATGTGATTAATGTCATTACTTACAGTGGAGGCAGATTCACCTCATGAATTAAGCCTTTCATAGAGTTGATTAAGATTAACCATGGTGGAAAATGAGAAGAAGAAGAAGAAGAAAAAACAACCTTTTTCAATGCTCACTGGTGTTGATGATAACACACAAACAATCTGTTTTCTGGAAGAATGGGAAAATGGGATATATTAATACAATTAATTCTGGATGCATGTGCTTGTTGTCACACAGGTGTATAATACGATCTAAAAAAAAAAAGTGCTAGTACGGTTTAAACGAAGTAATGTAGTGTTTTATGCGTGTGTGTGTGTGTGTGTGGGGTTCATGGAGGGATGCTAAGACGAGAGTCCATGGCCAATCCACCATGCAAAGGCACTTCCTCACTTGCCGTCTTGAGCTCTCGGTGAGATTACACTCAGGAGGACTGATTAGTCATGTTGCCCTGGTCTCAACAAGGCTTTGTTCAGTCAGTCAGTTCAGTTTATTTTCATAAGCAGACCAAAATAAAAGAGCGTACAAACACACACACACACACAGATGATAATGTTATACATTTTCAAGGATGCGGAAAGCATCTTAACGGGTGAGGGGAAGCTAGCAGAACAGGGATCCAGGCAGTAATCCAGTGAAATCTCACGTCTTGACAGCAGTGTGGCTCATAGTATGTAAAGCCAATAGGTCAGAGGGCTTATTTAGAGTCCTGCTGCAGAGAAGTAATTCAGTAAAGTGGCCAAGATTGGCTACGACTAACTCTAACCCATAAAACGGAACATAACCAAAGTTGAGTTGAAGGTAAATGCCTTTTAAACAAAAAAATAAAATAACGACCGATCATAAAAAAAGGGCTTCACATGTAGTGAGTTTGCTGTGTGGCTCAGATCATTATTGTGTACAAACAATTTAGAGTTCCACAGCATGTAGAAAGCTTATTTTGTTCTTCCTCTCATTCTTTCTCTCTCTCTCTCTCTCTCTCTCTCTCTCTCTCTCACTCTCTCAATCCATCAATTACTTGCTTTGGCTCTCATTCCGCACTTTGTCTTTGCTCATCTATGGACAAAGAAGAAGCAGCCGCGCTATCAGACACCATCAATAAACTCAGCAGCAGAGAGTTCCCCCATAGACATTCACATCTGTCTATTGAATGCAGGTCAATTTTTGCAATAGCTTCGTGCAAGTTCTATGTACCATGGACCTTTACGCCAAGGGGAACTGTAATAAAAGAAAATAGAGGAAGAGATGAGGCAGAACAAATCTAAACGGCTTCTCTATTGATTAAAACAAAAGCTTACTATGAATTAAAGCACAGTAACAGGTGTTTTATTAAGAGCCACATAAAAACAGAAAACAGCAAGACAAGAAGTTAAAGTGAGAAATAAAGTATGTGCCTGTCCAACAAAATAATGAAGGTGCTTAAAGCTGGGGACAGAACAATCCACCATTTTTACGGTGGTACCAGAGCCTAATAGTTATGGCTAATATGTTAGCGGACACATCCTCGTTAACACACCCAGACACAGAACAACATGGGCAGAACTTGTGTTTCTTTTCTTTATTATCCATCACTCTATACTTATCTTTGGCCCATCAATTCCCTTTTTGTCTGTTTGACGACAAACACTTTTTTTTTTTTTAACAGAGTTTTAGTTCGACATCTCCAGGGTTGTGTTTTGGTCAGGTCAGGCAGAAATGGAGACCTTTTAAAACGACATTCAATGATTTATCATGCCTCTACGGGTGATTTGTGAGTGGCGTGTCCAGCTGTGTCGTAAACCCTACGGAGCGGACATTTGAAGGTGTAAAACCACATGTGATGTGTTTGAGAGAGCGAAAGAAAAATAGCTATTGTAGTCCAACTCTGTAAATTAGGCTGTAATAGCCCAGGAGCAGCCTTGTAACAGTGTTTTCAAAAACATGTTGTTACTCAATGCCTCTCTGTTTAAATGCATGTGGGAAAAATAGATGAAGATCATCACGAGACCTTTTTATCATTGTACGTCAAACATTTTTTTCTGCAAACATTTCTTTCACTAAGCAACTAATCACAGAGCAGAACAATATGCTTCCTGTTTACACTGGCATGTGTATGCCAAGGGTTAATAAATAGTCATGTGTTTTCAGGTGTTCTAGTATTGATGGGATTATTTCTGAAAGGGCGCTTAAACAAAGTACAAAGTAAAACAAAGTCGTGTGGATGTCGGCTTAGTACATGTTTTATATTTTTTAGCATGCTTGCTTCCCTTGAAATTATTAATCTCCTCGTTTGTCATTCAATATTATGTTTGTACAGCATAGTTTCTTTTTTAAGCCCTGCATTTACCTTTATTCAGACATCATGGCTATTGCTGCTTAACGTCCCTTTTCAAATTCCACCGCCTTAGAGTTTTAAACAGGATATTTACTATAAATGTTTTCACATATTTTTTATTGTGCACTGGTTATTAGTTTAACCAGCCACAAAACTGAAATTAATTCTGTTTTAGCAAAGAAACACACATAGTATATTATTAAAACCTGTATGAGACTGGAACATTTAACAAAATAAGACCCTCCCTTCAGACTAATTCATGATGTAAACTGTGCTTGTTATCATTTGGACAGCATGTATTTCTTTCAAAACTTTCCTCATATACATAAAAAATAAATAGGAAATAGATTATGAAGCACAACTGCAAAGACAACATAATGGAATATGAGATGTTAAAGACAAACATGCGTGGTACAAAGATAAATTGTGTATTCGCCCTAATTGCACTATGGAAAGTCACTCTTGCAAACCAGCTATTGATTGCCCATTACTTACAGAAACAAAGGTGCATCTGAAGGTGCCAGGTTTATCTTCTATGTATACATCATGCATAGATTATCTGTTCATTAAAGTGACAGAAGGTCTGGCAAGAACCCCAGAGGAACAGCTCCACCATTTTATGCCGCCATACTCTCTCAGTATGTTGACATGTAAATAGACACATGACTGTTGCATGTAATCAATAGGAATAATGAGAAAGAAGGGACACTTTAATATCTCATTAATAGGAACATTTCAATCTGTTTCCCTCTCTCAGTTAGTGTTTGTGTTTAAGAGAAAGAGAGGGAGAACGTGCCAAGGGCATTTGTCTTTATTTAAATGGTTTGGAGCAGCGATTAACAAGACTGGCGACACTCTCGCCACACCCAACGTATCAACTAGCCGCGATTTCAGGCCAATAAATACTCTCTTTATTCAAGATTACATAAGCAGGGTGGGAAATAATAATAGAGAATTCAAGGTAATTATGGCGACCATATAAACTAAAGGTTTCATTTTGAAAAAAAAGAGGAAAATGTATTTAACACATTAAGACGTCGGCAGGTGACCTAGTGCACCGAGCTCCACTGCCAAAGAGCACTGACTTGGGCTCGGTATTTAACCACTTCTAAAACGCTCAACTGCTCAGCGGTGTTTACATATTTTGAATTAGATTTCATTGAAAAGTGTAAATTGAGGGAATCAATTGATCCCTTTTATTTATTTGTGGTCCATTGTTATTCAATGTACTCTTCATCATATTCTTTATTCATTTAATTTATTTTATTTTATTGTTTATTCATTCATTTTCGGTTTAGTAGTATAGTTATGTGGTTAGTCCAATACATATTTCATTAATACATGACCTAATCATTGATTTTTGTGTGTAAATGAAATAAGTGGCTCATGCACACGGTAAGAAAAACTCTGTAGCTTAAGATTTAATTGATTAATATGTATTTTTGACATTTTCCCTAATTTTCCAAAACTGGTTGGAATTCCAAATCTAATCTAAATATTATTTTTTTTTACTTATATTAGTGATGTCTTAATGCAAAAGCTGAGTACCATGATTATTTGTATTAATTCATGGGGATATTATTCATAATTGTGTTACTAATAATTGTCAACATTTAAAAATAAATATTTATTCACTATATTTATTAAAACTGCTATAAGCAATAATGCTACACAGACACTAAAGGGAGCCTCCTTGCGTCGGTATTTGACGAGTTGTGAGTGAGACTCAGGTGTATCAGTGGCAGCGCGTTGTTCTCCGTGAGTCCTTGATACCACGACTTCAACAACGACTATCACGAACTCACTCATTTGTTGATTTGGCACCACATTCAACATAGCCTTAGCCGATTATGTTTCTGAAATTGATGTGACACTTTTCAAATTTTCTCCAATTCTTTAAGACGGCATCTATTTTCTTCAATATCCCATTATCAAATTCTGTATCGCTCTCATTCACGGAGGTGAGCAATTCTAAGCTAGCAAAATGATTCCATTCTGCAGGCTAGTTATTACATTTGTTTGCAAATCTCTGCCCCTCTCGCCACCCACCGCCGCTCCCTGGATCGCTTCCTACCCTCAACCATTTCTGCATCCCTATACCTGCCCTCGGACTTCTGGCACATTATCGATTGTCATCAACATGCAGACCAATAAAAACAACAATGGCAATAAAAACTAGTGAGAGGCAGGCCAACGACAGACATGTGAGCCAAAAGAGAGAGCAGAATAACATATCATTTCCTGCAAAATAGCCCACTGCCATATTCTAAAGCACAAAGCCCTTTTTAAGAACCTCTTTAATTACCACAATGTGTTACCGAGCCCCTTTGTGAGCACTGGGGATGTGGAAGTAAAAGGGACACTAGATAGGGAAGAAGAGCAAAGGAGAGGGTTGACTGGTGAAAGCCAGGTGCGATAACACTAATGAAGATGGCTGGCCGCAGCCAACACATCTCATACATCTAATAGGTCGACTGCTAGATGGATATTTCTACTGAGGATAGAGCGGACAACACACAGACAATCGGAACTTTATACTTTTGATTCAGGAGAACTACCTATATATTAGATAAGTTATATGTATCGGTCGACCTAATCATATCTCTATGATTGCATGCCTGTTGAGGTACGGTTTCAGACTAGTGAACTATTTTCAACTTTTTCAGACGACGACAGTGCAAAAGAAACTGTTTCACAGGAACATCATGTTGTTTATATATATATTGGTCGGGTTTTCTGCTTTATTTCATCAAGCTGGACTCGTCCTTGGTACGTGACGCACACACTCTACCAGGTGAACTAGCGGTTATTGCCAATCAAGCTGACAGGATGCTGAACTCAAAAGCAGCATAGATGAGCACTGACAAAGAAAAGCTGGCAACACAACAAAGGAAAATAGGAGCAGGTTTAAACCACTTTTACCCCACTTGACAGGCACACAATCCAGGTTGAAGGCTCAGTCAGGATGTATCTCATAGTTTACAGATCACTGTGTGTATGTGTGTGTGTGTGTGTTTGTGTGGATAATAAGTCCATAATAAGTATAATGTTGTAAGGTTGTTCTACAATTCTTTGAATCCCACCCCAAAGTAAATTTAAAATGAGTTATTGTGGTTATACGTGGTTGTACTTTGTAATGTGGAGGTCAGGGGACACAGAGTGACTGACCACCACTGAGTATATGAGGATGTGACATAGTACCTGGCAAAAGCTGCTTTTTTTGTTGGTAAAAAGGACTTGTATTAACACCATACGCAAACATGAATCAAGTGATTACGTATTTTACACTTTTGATAAAGTCTTCGTGTTGCAATAATAAACAAAGTTTAAAATATAAAAGAAAAAAAAAGACCCACAGTTTGAGTTTTCAAAAGAAAGGGTTGACTTGTAAAATACAGTCTGAGATTTAAAAGGTGCCAAAACAAAAAAAAAATTGCGTTCTTCTCAGTTCTTTTAGCTCTTGTGGGGAGACAGATGACGGCTGAGCCACAGGTAGCGTACTGCACCCCTGCTTACAGCCCAGCCAGGATGAGAGGGAATTGACAAATAAAAGTAAAAACAGAGTGCGGGGAGGATTGCTCGGAAGAGGTGAGATATATGAAGAGAGGTGTGCTAAACTACTTTTCTTGCCTCAAATCAAAAGCGGAGTGGTTTTCCTATCTGGCTGTTAGAGGTAAGATATGAGGCAGGCTCTGCACTCTGACAGGGTAATGCACCTGACTGCCAACAAACAAACACACACACACACACACACACACACACACACACACACACACACACACACACACACACACACACACAAGCACAGAGTTACACAAGAGCACACAGGTCTGCATTTAGGGACACACGCCAACAAATACACACATCCATTCAACTACAGCACCATGAATGTAGGGCCACAAGACGAAACACACACACAAAGATGCACAACCACACTACACAACTATAACTGGCAGTTAGTTGACAGGATAATACAAATAGAAAACACATTGTCTAGATACTGTTTATAACCATTTTCCCATTGACACATTTTGTGTGTGTGTGTGTGTGTGTGTGTGCATGCAACAAAATTAGAAATATACACTGTCACTTCTTATTTTGAATGTATTGTATCTTATTTTTGTTTATTATTCAACGATCCTGTTGAGGTTGTATGAATTTTGAAGGGTTAAATCTGTTTTCTGCAGAAATTTCATTTCACCTCTTTAGTCCCTCCGAGGCTTCTGTAGTCCCGTTTTTCCTTTAAAGAAGTTTTATGCTCTTGATGTAGCACTATTTTGTTATATTCTTTAAAAACGTAACCGTTTGTTAATGGTCGCTAATACGATCACGGTGTCCAGCACTTGTGTGTTGTCATTTCAGATGGTAAAAGTAGGTTTTGTGGCTGTTTCTTTCGGCCTATTTGGTGCCTGTTAGCTACATCCGGTCACCCTGAAATATACTTTTATAAATTCTGTAGTTTTGCGTGTATAGGAAATTGATGTGCAGCGAAAGAGACCAGAAGGCAATGTCTGTGTTTTATTGTCTTCCGCAATGAATGCTGGAAAATTCATCTTCTCTTCGTCGACCTCTTCTATGCCCTGAAAACATCTGTTACACATACACTGAATGTGCTGGTGTGCTGGTACGTGCAGATTGTTTAGGTTCATGGATACCTGTGTGTGTGTGTGTGTGTGTGTGTGTGTGTGTGTGTGTGTGTGTGTGTGTGTGTGTATGATCCAGGCATAAGGGCTAAGGCCCAGAAGTACTTGTTCATGGAGGAGGTAAAGCATCTTGGGTGAGATTAGATTTATTTCCCCGGAGTTGAAAAAGACAGGAAACTGCTGAGTATGAAAAAAAGATGAAAGGAGATATGAAAAAAGAGGTGGAAGAGGTATGGTCATGTCATTCGTCTCTAACATCATGGCTACCCCACATGTTTTAGATTTGGGTCAAATGTATTCTCCCTTTCTCCTTTTCCTCTTCTCCTCCACTGTGTCATACCGCACACCTCACCTTCAGTGTAATCCCATGACTAAACGTGTTTACAAAAGCTTAAGTGCAACACAAACACGTTGTGGAGTACTAAATGCAATTGGTAATACTCGTACACACTTTTAATGATATACTGTAGATAGTACTTAGTGATGCAGTGTTGTAGTAAGATCGGTCTTGTTTTAGAGACCCGTCCTAAAAATCATATTTTAAAACACACAATCTCGTCTCGCCCTCTTTTGACCGAACAAAATGATTATTATTTTTTTCATTGGCTGTCTTTCACATCAATTTGAGGTGCTGACTGTGGAAGTGGAGACATGTACATTTACAATACTTATCAAAATTACTGTTTGTACTGTCTGTACAATGCTTGATTACCTATTTGCAATGTGTATCACGTTTTCAACATTACTGAAAGCCTGAAGGTATTGAAAGAGTCTCTCTCTCTCTCTCTCTCTCTCTCTCTCTCTCTCTCTCTCTCTCTCTCTCTCTCTCTCTCTCTCTCTCTCTCTCTCTCGGTGTGAGGAGAGACTCCTGGTATGAAGGCGTCTTGACACAAAGAGCTGCCCTATTGTACTTGCTTAAAAAATTATGTATTCTTTCAAAGACAGAAACATGTTTTGAATGACTGTGGATTTCCAATATATAACCTTTCACAGTGACATACACATGGAAAATGGATATTATACAACTGCACGTCAAGAGAAAATTGCAGAATACAACTCATCGCTGAGCAGTGGCGTCATCGCTGCATCAATGGCTTTCTGACCTTGATCAGGAGGTAAAAGGAGCAAGTGGGTTCAATACGAATTCAACATTAATTGCTAATTTGCCATCTGAATGTGTCCATCTGCATCTCCCTGTTTCAGAATGTGCAAGTTCATTCTTGAATGAATATGGCTTCAGGGTGTTTTATTTCAACCGTTCTTTATTATCTGTATATTTCATGAGCATTAGTAAGTACGTGTGATTACTGTGTGCTTTCTGGTGCTAAACCACTGGCTCTGATTCCCTCCTTCTCTGTGGTCTGTGGCCCAAAAGCAGCAACACTGCAATTATTGATGAGGTTCACTTATCAATAATTCAGCCATACATCTGATTAGCCAATAGGATTGATGGTGGGCCTCTGCACTGCATCTTCACACATCAATCCTTTACTTGGCTTTCGGCTGTTGTTATCGCTCCCTCTCATGTCTTTCTGCCTTTGTCATTCTCTCTGTTGCTCTTCTCTTTTTCTCTCAGATTGCTTTTGTTTTGTTTGTTTAGTTTCCCCCCTGTTCTCTCTCTATATATAGCTCTCTCTTTCTCACTCTCTCAATCTAAATTACAGATATCCAACGGCCTCACTTTATTGTCTTTGCGAGTCATTGATACACGCGTAACTGGTTGCCACTTTGAATGATCCAGCAAATGTTGTTCTGGCTTGAGGGTGAGCAACTGAACGGGGCTGGAGGTGAACTGTATGTGTTTGTGTCATGGAGAGAGTCAAGAGAGACTGAAGGACGGGGACATCGAGGGGGACTTAGTCAGTGGGCATTGGGATGGAACAGAGAGCCTGTTCCAGAACAGCGCTGATCGATACCCGTCTGCCTGTGCTCACGACCCCCATGGGCACAGTAGAGGACCAAGTAAAGTGTGTGTGAAGTTGTGCATGGGCGAACTCCCTTTTTCAGTCTGTGTTTTTTATGTGCATTTGAAATTGTGTAAGCAAATGTGTTTGGCTGTTGGGCTGTCTGCAGGGCAGCAGAGAGAGATCAAGCTACCGAGAAGGGAGGGAAGAGAACTCGCCAGCAAAAGAGCCAAAGTGTTAATTACTTATCGATCCAATTTGGCAGATGACTTCCTAAAAATGCGGAGAGCAGCTCAGTGCGTGGCTCAAAAGGAGAGAGAGAGAGGAGACAATCTACTGTTTAAAAGTCCCTCGGCCTTCCATCCCTGCCTCACTAAATGTTTACTACCAATTCTTGGCCTCTGAGCCACGCCTGGATGCACCGCTTACTGCCTCCTTTTCACTTCCCAGCTATGGGACTGCTCTCTTCTCTCTGTTTTACTCTCGTTCCACATTGCCTGCTTTCATTATAACCTCCACATCTCATGTATGTCCTCCAACCTCTCAACCTTTTCCTCTCTGCTCGGCCTTCCCCGCTCTCCTCGGGACCCTCTGTGAATCAGTGTCTCTATCAGTGTTCCTTATGCTGTAGAGTTTTGAGTCTTACATCTCTGTCTTGTTTTATCCGTGTTGCTTTACCACAGCACTCAGTCTCCTAGTTTTCCTTCATTACGTCTCTCTGCTTGTGTCGTGTTCTCTCTCTCCCATTAGGTTTACCTTTCATTTCACTAGCCCACCACTCCCATTACTAAATCCCCGGCATGCAAGGAATGGCTTTCCCCTGTAAAGGTTGGATGAAGCAGCACCCTGCTGTGGACTCTTTGAATAGCATCTCTCTATTCCTGTCTTCTGTCTCACGGCTGAAACTGGTTTTCTTCGAGAAATACTGTGTATAGCAACTGTTTTCCAGGAGTGTTGTGTTGTTTAGATGCACACATTTCTGACTAAAGATTCACTGTTGACGTGGATGGGATAGTTGTATTTAGTAACAAAGCTGTTTTGTGTAGAAAACACATTTATTCTCTTAAATCAATCCTTCACATTTGAACATGCATTCATGTATTTTAACTATAGCAGCTTGTAAGTAAAAGTGCAAAGCAAAACAAAGAAAGAGAAAAAATGATTTTGGTGAAACTTTGTGAACTGAGCTGAATCAATTCATGGATCATGAGAAAATCATTATGCTGTCCTCCCACACTTACACACACTAACAGGCAAACACAGACACACACACACAAACAGACACACACACGTCCACAGACACATATCATTTACAGAGCAGTGACATGGATGCTTCGCGGCTCTGGGGCATGCGTGTGCTTTAAGCTAAACGCTATCATGGTCACAATTTGAATTCATGAGCGGGAACAACAATTTCTTTACCAAATTTAATTGTCATTGTAATTTAACAGTTGTTGCCAAATGTATGTCTGTCACGTTACTGATGACATTATAAAACAATCCAGGGGATTAGCAAAGGTTTCATCTGCTTGGGACCTTTGCTATTCTAGTTGAGGGCTTCTTGGGATCTGTCATAATTTCATGGTGATCCATCAAAAGATCTGACGCAAAACAAAATATGTCAAGCGCATCACTAAAAGATCACTAAAGTCACATTGATCTATCCTCAGTGGACCATACATATCTTTAAAAAAATTGTATGGCAAGCCATCACACATTTATATTTCAATTTCCTGCTGTTCAAAGCAAATATCGTATCGTTTTTCCAGATTTCTATTTGCACAACGTATCAAGAATCTGAAACGGTTCCAAGCGCCGTTCAACTTCTCATGTTAAAATGCTCTAATTGCTCTGTCTTCAACAAACATAAACTTGAACAAATGCCCAGAAAGGCAAATGAGATAATTACATGGTCGATGCGTGCCTGTTTATTGTAAACAAAGAGCACAATCGTGAAAACACTACGTAAAAAATGGAACAATATTCAAAAATATAAAATCCCAGATAGTAATAATGTTAGCTATTAAGTCTTGATTGGGATCTAAGCAATCAGTAAACATGCCTTGCCCCCTGCAGCATTCAGTGTTTGCTCCCTTATGTTTAACAGTCTGCTCATAAAACAGATCTTTGGTTTCGTTCTACACACAGTATTGTTTTCTTAAAAAGAAAGCTTTCAAACGTTTGTTTTATTGACATAATAATCCTGCATGGGCTCATTACTTCATACAAACATAATACTGGGATCGTCTTCAAATCTGAAATAAAAAGATAAGAACATTTACTTCATCTCTAAATATGTGCAGAAGAAAAGCTTTAAAGAACGTCTTTTTCAAAGTAACCACCTTTTTTGGGGTTTAGTTAAAAGTTTTATTGTGTATGCCGATCATATTATTTTACACCTTTCAGTTGTTGTATTGCACAATCATGACTGTAAATGTCACCTAAAAGTGGGCCAAATGACAAATAACTATCTTGGTTATTCCAGCAATCTCATTTTCTATTCACTTTTCCTCATCTCCCACTGATTTCTGCATTGTCCTTCTTTCCGGCTTAAACGCGACCCTGTTGAATGAGGTTCTTCGTGTTCAAAACACTGCAGGGGGGATTCGTAAGAGGATTTGACCACATTACGCCAGCCTGGGCCCTCTCTGCGCCGGTTTACCATTCATGCTCACACTGATTTAGCCAAAGACGAGGACCTTTTGTATAAATTATGACACGGTTTTGTTCCACAAAAGTTAATGATTCTCATGACCCCCTACATTCAACCATTTGCTTTAAGATCCAAGCAGGCAAGCCTACTCCTTATCCAAAGAACGAAGATAGAATCCTAATGAAATACAGTCATGAAATTACACACAGCTGCTATGAGGGAAACTTACTATTTTATGGTCTTTAAATGGTGACTTAAAACATTTGACTTCCAAGAGTGCATGCAAAGTGCATTGTAATATACATTCCTGGTTATGAAAAAGGTTACGATATTTAAGTTAAAAGTACAGGTACCCCCCGCTACTGGACTCTATGGGTAATACTCTTCTAGAATCAGGAGCACACATTCGGCCACTGGGAATTTGTATAAGCATAGATGGCCAATCAAACGTAAATAAGGCAGCACACAACGGCAGGGCCCCCTTGGATGAGGGCTTTGTCTGGGATAATAGTAGTCGGGTAACAAAACAGTTATCTTTCTTCCTAGGCAGACAAGATCCACCCTCTACTGGACTCTATAGGTACAGTGGGTAGAATTCAATGCATGCCCTGCCATGACATAACATCGACCCAACTCTTGATCCTATTGAAGGTCATTTGCCTCAACACACCTACATCTTTATAACCTCCTCCGCTACAACAGAGAAGAACTGAACTTGGTAGAGCTATGGCCTAATGTTATTTAACTATTGATGTTTTTGTGAACAAAGGTGGGATTTGGTCCGAGGGTAGCCCCACTATGATTGCCGTGAAGCAGCAAGCAACTGAGGTGCATCAACAGGGCAGTTAGTTCACATACTTAATCAAAACCTGGTGCACCAGACATGGACCCAAGCCCTATTTCCTAACATCTGCACTGGAACCGAATTTGTTTCGAAACGGGCAATGACGGATCCTGCTCAGCCTGTTCTTCTCAGAAACCAGGCCTGGAGAAGACAGCCAAGAGCAGGCAGCGCAAGAGAATAATACCTCTAGAGCCCAGGAGAGGAGATAGAACTTCAAGTTCACCTTTGAAACAGAGATGTGTGCATTTGAGTTGAATGCCTCTTCTTCATTAGGAATAAGACTTGCATAGTGTGGCAACAATAGAGGACTGCCTGTAGAATCCCTAACATGAAACCTATAAATACAACACTAATCCAATGTGTTATGATAGCCAATAGTATAAAAAATATTTTATAACTTCTTTTCCCAAGATGGCCATGCTGGACCCTGATAAGTGGAACCTTTTGCTTTACTATGAATACCTCATGCATCAAGGGCAAACTTGTTGGGCAGTATAAATGTCGAACATGAATCTTTTTAATGTTATGATGGAGAAAGATTTAGAGGAATGCTGGGTGCTGGATCCAAAACAGCTGGCTTCCAGACCGTTCACTTCAGATAAAATGCATTG
This sequence comes from Clinocottus analis, assembly GCF_023055335.1. Taxonomy (NCBI): domain Eukaryota; kingdom Metazoa; phylum Chordata; class Actinopteri; order Perciformes; family Cottidae; genus Clinocottus; species Clinocottus analis. The sequence continues at coordinate 7,389,236 of NW_027175931.1, read as the reverse complement.
TAACACCCTCCTGTTATGCTGTTTGTTTTTCAAAAAAATCACTGTAAATAGTTATAATTATGAAGACACACCGATTTTGCAAACCAAAGGAAAAAGACATAATGAAATAAAGCAAGTACGCAAAATGTATCCCTCCAACACCTTTGAAGGGATGATTAAATAAAGCCTGAAATGTGATTCAAAAAACACGCCGTGAGATTGAGATACAGAGATACAGTTAATTGAGATACAGTATGAAGCTGTGTCAAGCCTAATAATATTGCAGGGATGCCTCACATTGCAGAGCTTTTAGACATAAAGCAGCAGATGCAGAATGCTTTGTAGTTTGCATTTGATAAGGCCTCTAACCTAAGTCAGCTGGGTTCACGAGAATCTGTGGCAGGCCTTTTTTTTTTCTTTGAGAGCCCTCTCAGCTTCACATGGGCTTCAGACCTCTTTCTTTCACCCTCTATACTTTGAGAGTTTGTCAGACCTTTTTTATCAAGCAGTCCAGTGTGGGATCACCAGTGACTGGCATGGGATGAAATGGGTTTGAGAAAGAAAGTGATTTGGACCACAGTGTTGAACTACAGATGAGCTAATAAACATAAAGTTTTGGCAACAAGCCCACCATAAACCAAAAGGTACACTAGAAACTGTCAAACAGAGGCACCGTCAAGCCACAACCTCGAGAACATTCTGCCATCATTATGAGTCACATTGTATCACATAAATAAAACTCGGCCTGACCTTGCTGGCTTACCGGCCAAGACTAAAAAGAAAAGGAAGAAGAAAAATCCAGCTTCAGGTTGTGTTATTAAAGTGGCTTCAGCATGGACTACCTTGCAAAAAAAATTATCCTGGGGGATAATTCTCAATTTTTCCAGCCTAGAAAGAGGACCTGCAACTGTTTTGCAGGTCGATGAGGACCATATACTGTCTGAAACAACGAGTGAATATTGATGCTCGTCTGATAATGCAATTTCTGATGGAGATTTGGCAGCTTCAGAGTCACTATGAAAAATGCAAACAAGCACCCTCGCAATCCAGACACCTGTAGAAGAGAGATACTTAAGTTTAAAGCAGGTATAATCAGTGGCGCGACGTGGAATTGGTACCTACGCACGCTGTTTAGATTAACAGCTGATAGCGGCGCGCAATCACCCCCCTTTGTGATTTTGTTTAGGCCAGCAGAGAAGGCTTAGTGGGCCCTCATAGCCTGCCACTGGGTATAATCAATATCCTTAGAATACCAAATGAGTCAAATAAATATTGTGACGAACCCATAGAGAACTATCACATACATCTGCACTTCCCCTTAGCGAGTCGATATATATATATATATATATATATATATATATATATATATATATATATATATATATATATACAAATATATATTCACCTTACACTTTTCAGAGGGCCAGAAACACAACTCTAAATGAAAAATGATAATAATATGTAAGTGTTTGGCTTCACAGCTTGGGAATGCAGGATTGATTCAACACACCTTTTCAATGTAACATACAAAAATACCTGAAGACTGAACACATCATTATTAGCTTCTCTCTAAATTTGATCAAAATGTATGGATTTCACTTTCATCTTAAACTTTTAAAGTACTTATATTCTTTTTCCATACCATTCTTTTACATTGCCAGTGGCTCTGCCGTAGTCCTTAAGTCGAACAGCGTATAAATCATGCTTCCCCAATGGAAAGCAGTCCAACTTCCAAAAACTCTATTGCAGAGAAAATACTGCAGTTGATTGACTCCCTTTTCAGTATTTACTCTTCTTGTCTGAGTTGTGTGACTCCAGCTTAACCTTCTGACCCCCAACTGAAACCTCCATATCCTGGTCTTCTGAATCTTATATCCAATGAATTCTCTCTCTCTCTCTCTCTCTCTCTCTCTCTCTCTCTCTCTCTCTCTCTCTCTCTGGATGGAACTTGAAATGAATCTAAATTAATGAATATCATTACAGCGTCTTAAATAGCTGTGCTGTATTACTAACCCTTCTTGGCTTTATCTCCCTGCGCACATGGGTCCCAGACAAGCAAACCTTTCTGGAAGATACAGATAGAAAAGGCTAACTACTCTTTAATTTTTTTCCTCTCCAATTGGAAGGAAATGCTCACTCTTTCTTTCAGCAGGGGAGCGAGACATGCTGTAATGAGTTTTGTGCTTAACGAGGGCAGTCTAATGCCTGCTGACATGTTTTTACTGCCGATATCAGTGTCCTACAGTCTGTTCACTTTTAGGCAACAAGAGCCACCCAATGAATAACATTTTATATTGTTTTTAAAAAATGTGCTTGATATTGCGCGTGAGTGTTCTTCTTTTTTCCCCAACGGGGATAGTTAAATTATGAAATAAATATCCTTTCATTGAAGATTCATTTGCTACTTGTTTTCCCGTGGAGTAGTAAGCAGCTGTATTCTTCTTTAAAAAAAAACAAAAAAAAAACACACACACATCCCAGATTAACTATCAATTTGTCTGTAAAAAAAATTGAAACCTGAAAATCTTTTAGGAAGTTGATAATTAATTGACTGATTAAATCTGTTTATTTAAGGAAAGGAAAAATAATGACATGAATTGCTTTTTGAATTAAAATTTTGATGTTTCATAATATACTTAAAATGTAAAACACAAGCTTTGTCTGTGTACACATTCTACTTTAATGATGTCTTTTGATTCATTTCTTTTATTTTTATTGTTTTAATTGATAGCAATCCGGAGAAAGCTATTGATGCTTTTTTTCCTCACATGCTGAACTGTAGAACTCTTGTTTCTCTACTTCTATTAATTTATGGATACATTTGTGTTTTATTTATTTTTTAGCCACAATAGTGATGGATGAGACAAGTATTTACTCGTATTAGCTCTACATGCAAACAAACACACATGTCCTCAGTCTACTGATAGTACTGTATGCACAATTATATTGCAGTTGATGCTTAAAGTGCGGAATCAACTCTCTGTACCATTCATTTGAACAAAGAATGAGTGAGTTGTAAGTGTCTTTGTCTTAGCCTGCAATGGAGTGGTAACCTGTTGGAGGTGTTTTCCTTCCTATTGCCAAATGCATGTTGTATAATTGATTCATAACAGGAACGGTTAAGGGAAATGCTCTCAGAAGAATCTTTCACAGTGCACTTGACAGATAATTAAAAGCCAGTGTCAATGCTGTTTCCAGTGTTCTGAATGTCCTCCAATTAAACTGGTGTGGCAAAAATGTGTTGGGAAATTTGGGCTGGAAACCACCACCTCATAATGTTCTCTGGTCTCTCTAGTCCAATCTGGTCATCTGGTTATAGGGGCAGGACTCAGAAACACACCCTGTGTGTGTGTGTTTTTTTTTTTTTTTGGTGTGTTTTGTTCGTTGGTCTACTGGGAGCACAGCTGGTTGCACAGCTGGATAGCAGCAGGAAGGAAGGACCTGTGGTACCTCTCCTTCGCACAGTGAAGGAGCTGTGCAGAGCTGCCAGAGTATCCTACATGGGTGGGAGGTTTTGTCCGACAGGAATGAAAACTTAGCCATTCGTCCTCTTGTCCCACCACTTCCACCGTATCCATTGGACACCTCAGCACACTGCCGGACTTCCTGACAAGTTTGTTCAGTCTCTTCCCGTCAGCTGGACGGGAGAAGCTGCTGCTCCAGCAGAAAACTCGAATGTCCCAACCAGAAACATAGAGCACACAGATCAGGCTCTATCTGCTCTGTGTGCCGTATGTTTTCTGAAAGTGGGGCGGGGCGCTGGGTTCATGGAGTGTAGTGTATGAGGTGTGTGAAAGAGCCAACTGTTGTGGGGCTTCATCGGACCATCTCTTCACTGCGAGTGTCACAGCTGGCTGCCTCTGAGAGGTGTTGATTTGTAGGCTTCCTTGGTGTATATACTAGGTCGAGGGTTGTATTGTCTCTGGTGTGGCACGTGACGTATTGTGTAAGTGTGGGCAAAGTGGAGAATGGCGGGGGCATGGTTAAAGTCACCAGAGAGTTTCATATAACAGTAGCCTTAATATTCTACAATATCTAAATGGGACATACACAGTGTATCTTGAAGTACCCAGGCTCACTCAAAGTGTACGGTCATGGATTGATATAGAAAGCCGGACTTCATTAAACTATTGTTTCCACTTTTTTCAAAAGTACATGGATCATTGAACTTCCGTAGTGTGTGTATTGAGTGTGGTGGTGGGTTTTTGTGTTCCTTGTTCCTGATCAATGGCCCCTGCCTGTGCTTTTGCTGTCTTGTAATTACACCACTGTCTGCGACGTCTGAGTGTTTAAAAGATCAAACACTGTCTCAATCCTCTCTCAGGGTACAGATCTAAGCAGAGTCAGATGTCGCTATAAAAGGTCACTTGCTGTGTTTTAAAGCTACACAATAGGTTTGTTTCTTCTTTTTTTCTGTTTTGTGTCTGTTCTTACTTTCATGTATGGGGAATGGGCTGGTAAAATGTCACTGGCACTCAGAAGAGATTATTGAGCAGGGGACAGCAGGTGCAATAGATTGAGAAGATGAGACAAGTAAGCAGACAAGAAAGGGAAGAATGAAAGAGTTGTGAAAAGGAATAAAAGAGTAGTCTGTGATACTGTCAAACATAGGAATGACATAAACTAATTAAATGATTGGCAGTTTGTCCCCACAAAAGGATTGATATAAGATAGGTAATTGTTTACTTTATTGATAATCCATTTCTCACCCTCGTTTGGCCGTGTGTTTGTTAAAAAATAGTTTAAAAGTCTGAAAGCAGAGCTCTGTCCCCTCGGTGTTTATTAGTCATGCTGTTGAATTCGGCAACTGTGGTGTGACCGTTACAAACATATGGCTAATAAAAAGCTCTGGCTCTGACACAGGTGGAAGGGATAACAGAGTGGAAGATAATTGCTATAATAAACGTGATTAAACTCTTAGTCTAGTGCATGTCCCTTATAGCCACATGTCTACCACTTCCATCATGTTCAGTTAATAATGAATGAATGAATGTATTACACTTTACTCAATCAGCATTGATTTTCTCTTTGTGGCAAAGGGATCAGACACAGTTTTGTAATCAACTTAGATTTCTATATCTGTTCATCACAGACAATACAACACAATAGAAAGCATAACACACACACACACACACACACACACACACACACACACACACACACACACACACACACACACACACACACACACACACACACACACATCATAACTTGCCTTACATGGAAACCAACAACCAACAGCCTGAGTAACATGAGTGAACGCACATGTCCTCTCACGGCTTTGGTCCATGTTTAGGGCCTCTCTACTGTATCTTGATCATGTAATGCTGACGTAGCAGCACAGGGAGGAAGTGACTCACTGTGAACGAGGCATTTGATCTCAGATCGTGGCAAGGAAGACGAGGAAAAGAATATGGAACCAATACAACCAACAAGTTGAAAATGCTGAAAAAACCCTGAATATTAAAAAGCGTTTCTGCCAAATATTGACGTTATTTTTGCACACGTCAGTCACGGAAAAATTGAAGCCCCCATCGGCAGCATGAAAATAATTTGTTTGAGTCACCCAAGCCTAGAGCGATAGGCACCTGCATATGAGGAAACCCTCAATAATTCTTATTTTTTTAAACCCACAGAAGCTTCTGTCTGGCTCCCAATCTTCCATGATATGCATTTCCACGAGTGCCAACATCAGCCATTATAATGAGGGGTACAAAAACCTGGAGAGGAAGCACTATTCCCTGCTCAAAAGAAAAAAGAAAAAAAAAACACAAACAAAAAAGCTGCTTGCTCTCTGCTCCAAGAATTGTGTGTACTGTTTATACAGTGCTGTGAACAATAATGTATGAATTATGAATACATTATGTCATGCTAATGCTACACACAGGCCAATAATAGATATACCTAAAATAAAAGATCATATGAATAAAAGATCATATGAATGTACTTTTTTATATGGATTAAATAGTATGCTATATTGATAAGTATTGACAATATTTTTTAGCTTTAATAGGACAGATGGTCCCTGGAAAAAGGCTGCATTGCTTTTGTCAATGTTAAAGCATTACTGTGGAAAAGCTGTTTACTTGCTATCACGAAACAGTTTGTTGGCCTCAGATAATGAAACACTTGATCAGGAACATGGATGAATGCACTATACACGTTGTAATTATTCCCCCCCCCAAAAAAAAATCAATCTCCCAATCTACATTTGTTTTTGGCAGCTGGTCTGGTTCATGTCAAATTGTCTATTTTCCAACTTTCCTTTATTCACCTCTCGACTCGCAGCCTTCTATCTATCTTGCCCCGGGTATTTTCTGCACTCCTTTCCTGTTATTTCTTCAGTCAATAATAAGTGAAGCAGAAATTTGGTTAGTGGCATGAGGCTGGATGTAATCCAATAACAGGAAAATACCCACATATGCCTCAGACTGTGAGGTTCCCTCTCTCCCACACACACACACACACACACACACACACACACACACACACACACACACACACGCACACACACACACACACATTAATACAAAAAACACTTTGACTTTAGCCTTTACTTGTATTTCGGAGGACACGCCTCCTCTGATATGGTCAGGTCCCAGAGGCGGTCAAGTTGCATTAAATTGGCACCCAAACACCTATTCCTGCATTTGAGCATTTGATTACCTCTGCTAAGTAACTGTTCGACTTCAAGGAGTAAATTGGATTGAAGAACACCTTAAAGCAACCATCCTCCAGTTATACATTCCAATCGTTCATCCACGTACACACAAAACACATTTTACTGAACATGAGTATGGACTTCCTTAGTTATTCAAACTATTTAAATACACTCTACATAAAGTCAGGCATGGATTCAAAGTATACTCGTTCCTTGCGTTGCTGTATCAAATTCAATGTGACGCATGGAGCAAAACTCAACAATGTTGATTGAGTAGAACACAAACTGGTAAACTGGACCTCGGATGTGGTAGCAGCTTTTCAAAAACTTGAATTTTCTCGCCGTATTATTGCTCTTTTTTTTCCATTGGTCTTATTTGTATCATACTTCTCGAGCGTGTGCTCGAACATCTCATGACTCTGAAAGACCTCCTGTTGAATGCACATATCAGGGGATAACACTCTCTCCAATTATAGCTTGAACCACACAGAAACAAGTCATATGGAGGACAACTGAGCAGCAATGAGATGAGATCAGAGCAAGCTGGTCGCTTAAACTGTAGGATTACTTTCTTGGAGAGTCATCCATCACTCCAGATCATCTGCTATGATCTGTTTACGAAGCACATCTGCTCAGCTGAAAGAGAGACACACACACACACACACACACACACAATGACAGACATAGAGGCCAGCCAAGCCTCTACTAAATTGGTTTACTTCCAGTGTATACCATCTGCATCATTTTGGAAATGTGGTTACAGAATGATGGTCAGTTGTTATCAATAATGGTGTGACAGGGCGATTTTACCTTGGACATTATTATCATTCGTGGTTGTCAACAAAATACTTTTGAAGGACCATACTCAAAGTTTAGGATGTTTAGCCTGTGTTAGATCATTGCTAAACATTTACCTAAGCAAAATGTTTTGTCTCATGAATGATGTCCTGCCTACCTGGCAGCTCGGTGATGAGGCCACTCGTGATTCATTATTCAGCTCCAGCCATGAACCTATTATTTACACAGACACCCAGCACACCACCGAGTATCACTGGAAATGATATTTACACTGGACAATTCTATAAATTACATCCCATGACACCATCCAGCAGCCTGTGAGTAAAGCGAGAGTGTGGAGCGGAGGGGACAGGCTGTCTCCAACTACTGTTCACATATTACCACAATGTTTCCCTAACCTTAAAGGGCAAAACCACCTACATTTAGAACTCATACATACATATTATTTCCATGGCCAAGAAAAGTTCAATAAATATTTGTGAACATGAGCTCCTCTCTCTTAAAGCCAGAAACCAGGGAAGCAAGTTTTAAACACGTGTTAACACATGACTCCTTCAACGTTGAATAATAGATAATCTAAGTAATGACGCTCACTATTGAGTACTTTTAAAACTATTACTTTTTGAATGAGTAGTATTTAATGAGTGAACAGGATAATATATTGTGAAAACTTTTCAATTTAATCACCAAACACTTGGCCTAATCCTAACCATATCGTAACCACATTTTATTTATAAAACTCATGATGTTTTCTTAAAGTTAACTATAATATGGTGTTTCTATAGCTCAAGAATGCACATACTAGACAAACACACGAGTTGACTATAAAGAAAAAGAAAGAAATGATCCTTTATAAATCCCCTTGGGGAAATTCTTCTCTGCATTTGGCCCGTCCTTGGTTTAGCAGCAGTGGGCTGCCCTGTGAGGCGCCCGGGGAGCAGCTAGGGCTTGAGTGTCCTGCTCAGGGACACTTCGACATGTGAACTATGGTAACGGGGCAGTGGGTTGCCCTGCTCAGAGGGATGAGCGCTCGTCCCGTATCTGAGCTACAGCCACCCCAAAGCTACAAACTACACAGTACCGGGTGTATCAGAGCAGGTCAGGGACTCACATAATGTGTTATCTCCAAAAAACATGTTGACAATACAAAACACATATGGCAATAGACACAACCAAACACATGAAGCACACACGATACACAAATTAAAGGACACACTGAATGAATGGTATTCGTGGGTTGGTAAACACATTTTCTCAATTGCTCTCGGTTTCACACAGATTTGTAAATAGGAATGTATTGTCAAGAATCAACAATCTGTACTGGGCTTCTTTGTACCGCCTTACCTCTGCTGTGCTAGACAGAAATAGGAACAGGGGGGAATGGGTGAGAGAAAGACAGCGATGAAAGGGATAGGAGGACAGATGAGGGAGAGAGAGAAAGAGAGAGAAGGTGAGGAGAAAAGTTGAAGCAACAGTGAGAGAGAAAGAAAGGAATAAGGAGGGCCAGAGGGAGAGGGTAAGCGGGAAACCCAATCTGTGAGTTGATGGGGCTCCTCAGCACAGCGGCAAAATCAATTTGACTGGTGCTGCTTCTGCTCTGAATGAGAGGCAAGGATGATGGAGCGGCAGAAGAGGAAAGGAGGGAGAGAGGAGATGAAGAGCAGGGTGGTTGGACAAGGATGGAGCTGTGGAGTCAATAACTGTGTGGCAGTAAAAAGAGAGAAAATGGATGGAGGGAATAAGAAGGAAATCAGGAAGAGGTCAGGCTGGGGACAGCAAACTGAAAGAATGTGGAGTCAACGGACAGGCGACATAACACATGCAGCCACCTGATGTTTACTTGTGGAAATGAAAAGAGGGCAACTTTGAGATACAGTCAATACAACTTAAGGGAAAGAGAGAAAGGTGCCCTACATACCACAGTTTGGTCCTCACAAATCATAGGGGGGTCATAATAATAAGCACATTAACGTTGATTTAAAGTGAAAGCTACACTGACTATCAAACTAGGATGAGTTACTACACATACTATGTAGTTCAGTCCATAAAAGCAAGGCTATAAATGGGTCTGTGGTTCTTTAATCCACTCAAAGGCAATTCTGAGCTCCAAACCACTCAATATATTATCCTGTTCAGTCTAAAACTAAATTGAAAATGTTACTTGGACATTTTAGCTGCTGAGTCCTGTAAATGTACAAACTGTCTGCTGATGAAAGTATAATTTAAATGCCATAGAAGACCTATGATTGTGCGATAAAGTTGGTATTTACACCTTATCAATTGAAGTAAACAAACTCATTGGCTTTTCTGGGGTTAAGGAAACAGTACAGCCGATCACCGTTGTACTTTTTCACCTGTTGTCCTCACCACGTGATCTATGCTAATTAGCTGCGTAGCTTATTAGCTAATTGCCAAGTGTGGGACCATGATAGCCCTCTTTTTTAAACCCGCAGGTACCCGCGTGACTGGCATCCCGCCATGTTCTACTCATGGTTTTGGCTTTGCTTGAATAGCATTGTTCTCAATGGGACTTGTTACACTGTTGGTGGACTGCAAAACTGAAATAAACGCTTCATTGGGCCTGGGATGGGTGCTGCCCTGGTATAATCTTAGACTTGGTAGCCAGTGGTGTGTGATCTCTGGGTGAGTAATACAAAGTGTACATGGGATACAGGGGGTAGTGTTTCAAGTGGAAGTACAGTGTGTGTGCATCGGTGTGAAAAATGAACAAGGAATGTGATGCGAACAATAGGCTTTGACCTACGTCACCCAGGGAGAGCTGGAAGAAGCATATAATGGGATCGGGAGTGACGCGAGAGGTTTTTGTTACGGTTGGAATTCTGGTGTCTGACGTGCGAGCAGACGGGCGAAGCGATAATCACTCAGGGGTTTCAGGACGGCGCATTACGGCGACTGCCCTGTTGGGTTCTACAACCCGAACTGGCCTTTGCGAACGGAGGCCGAACGCTGGCGCACTGCTAAGAGGACCGCGGTAAGGGCAACGCAGGGCAGGGCAACGCGAGGCAGGGCAACGCGAGGCAGGGCAACGCGCCGTCTCTCGTCACATGGCTGCTCGTCGTGGAGCTTTGCTTGCCAAATTTGGGGGGGATTTACTTTGCCACTGGACTTTACGTTTTTGGACACTAAAAGCACTTTGGGACTGGGGAGCTGGGGATTAAGTTGTATTTTGGGGAGGGGTTAATTATTTGTGGCATATGTTTTGTTTTCTTGTTGCATTGAATTTAGTTTATTAATAACACCCCGGCTTGTTGCAACTGTATTTGTTTTCCCTTTACCATTGATAGGGTTTGTTAAATTTGTTACAGCCATCCGGTGGCAGCGATTTAGTGACATTAGCAACTGTCCTTTTAATTTAGCATTGTGCTTTTCCCCTTTTAATTTAAGTCTGAGGGTGAGTTGTTACATGCCGAGCTGGAGTAATGAAATGGAGTCTCCACTCTCGTCTCATATCTCGGAAGAGATATCTTAAGTTGCAGTATGTACGTGTACCTTCATGTGGTCACATTCATGTGTTCATCAATCAATAATCCTTTTTTTTTTTGGTCATATAGCAATTTAAACAGCAGGGCCTGGCCTTACAAGAGCATTTAAGCAAATTGTACATGCCTCAAACACAATTCAACCATTCAAAATGAACAAAACCATATGAATGACTTCAAAATGTGTCAAAAATGACTTAAGACCGCTCCCCAAGTTATGAAATTAATAACACGTTTTGTTTAAGGTTGTCAACAAACGTGGATGTTTGCAGTGTCAATAGCTCAATTTTACCTAATAGTGTGTGTGTGTGTTTCCTCAGTCACCCTATTCTTATTGTATCATGAAGGCTGCTACCTCCAGAATGGAACTCCTTATTTTCTCATTGCTGCTGACAGCCTCTGCTGAGAGGCTGCTATTTTTAAAAAGGAGTGGGTGACTGCGCGAGCTAATAAATGAGCACACGCACACGCATTCACAGGCAAGCAAACTTAATTTGCATAAAAACAGACATACATGTTCACCTAAAGTCGGCCTTGCCACAATGTGTACGTTCACAGAAGCACCTTTGACATTTGTGTGCTCACGCATCTTTAAGAAACAAAGAGCTGCCCCCACACACACACACACACACACACACGCGCGCGCACACACACACACACACACACACACACATACACGCACACGCGCACACACACACACACACACATACACTCTCACAGTTATGGGAAACTGATTCCAATTCTCTGTATTGAGCTCATTTCTTGGATTGAATAACTGCTCTCATTTTATTTAAAGCTGTCTATGAATAGTGTTACCATCTGACACCAGCGTACAGCGAGAAATCATTCCTGATCTAATGTAGCGGAAGATGTTACCACATCTGTTCTTGCAAATTAAGGGACGGAGAGGCGGACAGAAAGACAAAAGAGGAAGGGAAGGAGTGAGAGACTGCAGTTTAAAGTGTAACTCAAACATCTCCTCTCTTTCTTGTTTTTATTTAATCGTCCACTACTCATGTGTGTCTATTCTCCCCTCCTCTCACTCCTTGTTTTTATCGCTAAGTTTATTCATTGTAGCCCTCCCCATCTCACTTTCTCTCTCTCTCTTTTCAATGTTATCCGTAGCCACCGTATTTGTTATGACTGTTTCTCTCTTGGAAAAAGTGACCTGTGCTGTGTCAACTTTCAGCATTAACTTGGATTTCTTTCTCTACGTTTGGTCCAACTAATGTCATTCTCCCCATGCTGTCCATCTCTACACCGTGATAGATACTACCTATGGATTGTCTATTGGGATTGTATTGTAGCCTAATTAGAGTCTCCCACTGACAGTAGTCTAACTAATGGCCATTGACTAGTAGGGTCAAATGCATTAGTTATTGTCCTGCTGAAAGCCTAATTTATATCCCACCTCTAAATGCAAAGCAATTAGGCAGATTAAGGCCGCAGCGGAGTGTTCACTCAAACCAATGACGAGGTCAGGTTTGGACAATGAAGGGATGTTTTTTGACAGTTTGCAAATGATTTCTAAATAAATACAAATAAATAAAATGCATGTAACGGTGATTATGGTGATTATGATGTAAAGGTTACGCATACTGGATAGCAGTCAGAAATGTAGAAAGACTGCAGAGTGTGCAGGTAGACAGGGGGTTTATTACAGCCATGACCTAGCCAGAAACCAGTTTTTTATTTTTATTTCTCGATTGCTTTCAGGATGTAAAGCGCACAAATATAACAACAAAATATTGTACCAGCCCTAACTTTAAGTATGACTTATCCACCAGAAGTGTGAGACTCTTTTGAAATACTCTCCATTTCTGCTCTTGTAGACATTCAGTTATTGATTTTGGGTTCACTGTAATCCTCAAGCAACACAGCAGGTTGTACAGGTAAAGCCACTTACAAGTATATTAGGAACAGCTGGGACTTATATGATGCTAAAATGACTAAACAGAAGGAATCAACTGTATTATCTGTCCTGAAAGTACAATGTTGCTGCAAGATGTCAGCAAGCGGTGGTTTGACTGGAATCCAGGCTCCGTGACATTGACATACATTGTTTGGGTCATGTGTAATTCGTTGTGTTTCTGTGCTCTGGCTCCATGACTCGCGCCTCTCTCTCTCTCTTTGTTGGAGTGACATTGAAACAGGCTGCTTATCCCTTGATCACCGCCAGCTTCATTTGTCTCAATTAGCTCCGACAGCTTTTGCTTTTCTCATGTCCACTTCAATTAGCCGGTTTCGTAACGTTGCTCGTGCGTCTGTGTCAAAGACAACGTGTATATGTTGGCATGGCAAGGGGAAACAGGAAAGGGAAGGAAAAGAGAGCGCTTTTTAACATTCTCTTTTTTCCTAACTGGAAAGAGGATGCACTTTCGGTTAACTCCCCTTGACAACACAAATACGCAGAAAAACAAGCACACTCACAAGACACGTAGAGGAGAGTCGTCCCGTGTGTCGAGAGCTTAACCGATAGTACCAAAAGTCAAATACCAAAGATGGCTCACAGCTTCTTGCATGTCAGTAACAGGCTGAGTCTAACTTAAACACACCATATGCTGTCTCAATCATTGGGTTTTCACGAATGTGCTTTTTTCACCGAGATGATAAAGATGCTCTTAGAAAGGTGTTACTAAAGCGAGACTTTTTCTTTGCTTGTAAACACGCACACAGATTTCTACGTTTTTGTTTGACTCTTTATGAAGTATATGTGAAAGAGAAGGAAGCTGCTGTTGATATGACTAGCCTGACAATGTCATAATCATGTGATTTTTCAAAAATTTGCATTAGATGTCCTGGAAACATGTCCATTTTGCTTGATGCAATAACTATTTGCTTGTATCTGGTTTGGATCAGATGATATACCAAATTAGTGAGCTACAAGATAGCAGACAATCATATGTTCGCTCTTTTAAAATAAATACATGATAGTAAACACCTGTAGCACAGATCAAAGTTCTTCAATGTTGTCTTGTGTCTGCAATCTGGTTTTGTTATGTACATTGTCATAGTTATGATTTACAAATTTTGATTATTTCTAGACGGCCTCAAATACAGACGTGGAGACTTTGACTGGTTGCTTTGCTGTGGCTCCGCGGAAGGACAAAGATCAGGCCAGGCAGACCTTCGGGAACTGATGCCAGGGATTTTCCACCGAGCAACAGGAGTTCACCGCTGTTCCTGCCGGCTCTGAGTCGGAGTGATCGATCTGGGTGCTGAGAATGCGAGCGTACACAACGCTGGCTCAGGACTCAAGGTTATATGCTGTTATATAGTCTGGACTCATGGTTTAGAACGGAGAGATATACGTATGCTGGATTGTCATTTTTTTATTCTCAGACTTGGAGCAGCTGTCAGGGTTCTTCTGACACAGCATCGCTCTCCTTCTCTGTCCCCTAGCACTGCTCTCTCTCTCTCTCTCTCTCTCTCTTTCTCTCTCTCTCTCTCTCTCTCTCTCTCTCTCTCTCTCTCTCGCCCTGTCCCTCTGTGCCCCTCTGTTCCTCCTCTCGCTAGTCGTGGGGGGGCAGTGTTCCCTTTTGTTATGTTGGCCCTCCTCCTTGATTCGCTCCCTAGACGTTACCATGGAAACTACAAGACACTACATCACCTCAAGTAGAAGTTTCTCAGAGTGCTTGTCTGCGAGTGTGTGCGCAGAACTTTAGTTATGTGTGTGTGTGTGGGTGCAGCTCTATGTCAAAACGCGGATCCCCCCCCCCCCCCCTACTAAAACTGGTTCTTACACTCACACACACACACGCACACACACACACGCACACACACTCTCAACCAGTCACAGTTATTACTGCCAAGATGCTGAGTAACAGTTGAAGAAGCAGGGAGGGATGAGATTATGAAGTGTGAGGGGGGGTAATAGTGACAAAGAAGGAGACAGGACTATCCTCGATCTGGAAATAGTTTCCATGGTAACAGAAGTACAGTAGAGATGTTTTTAAGAAAAGATGGCTTTTGTGTTATTATACTATCTCAGAGCATATAGACACAGCTACCTCATGCTCACGTGTTACTGCACAGGCAGCTACAGTAACACACAAAGGCCATATGCTGAAACGCAAACATCTACACAAACAACTCATGGATGTTAGTGGAGATACTGCAAGTAACTGTCAGCATGATGAAGTGAAAAGAGGGGAGGAAAAACAACAACAGAAAACTAGATTATACAGCAAAGAAACGTGTCTTCTCTTTTTATTGGAGAGTATAATGGTGTATTCTGTGCTTCTATACAGTTGCTTCTGTTTCGGGTCTACACTCAAAGAAACACATACACAGCATAGTGTGATCTTGTTTTGGACTTCCACTTTATTTTCTGAGTTCTAAATTTCACTTAGTAGCATTTTCTATTCAAAGTATTTTTTCCTCAGATCTATGATTATGATTGCAATATAATCGTTGTATGTGTGTAAGTGCATGCATGTGTTTGTGGGTCCACTGACTGTAAAGACAATGTGACTGTCGATCTCAGTTGAGATTACCAAGGTACCACTGCTTTTTCAGTGCAATAGAGCTTGGGATTAAATGCAAACCCTGGTATCACCTGGTATGACTCATATTGTGCTCTGGCCTCTTTCTGCACTGTGATGGGTCAATGAGACGGAGAAGGCGATGATTATGAGGGAGAGAGAGGCAAACACACACATGCTTCTACGACCAAGACCACAGGGCATCTGTTCATTACTTCTGAATAAGCAAGAACAGTGGAACCCATTCACATAATGACTTGGAGATAATATCTATGATGTCATGTGACATGCAAAGTGTGAAGACATGTTTTGAAGCCTGCAGTTGGGTTTAATGCTCACTGCCCTCTTGGCAGTTGTTAAAAGCCAGAATACCCGACTTTGGCCAGCGTGGTGGAGCCTGAGGGGAGCTGGGGTGGGTTGAGTGAGCAGCATCTACTGTTGCAGAGTGTGATAGCTTGAGTAAATCAAGGCAAACACACATTTACTTTAAGGCTTAATGTCTTCTTAATCCAACCCTTAGCAAAATTACCACCATGGCATACTTTACACAGTGAATTAGCTACTGAGACACGATCTAGTACTTTGTTTCTATTAAAATTAAGGGCTTTCCTCTTCATGTCATGCAAACAAGAACATTTTGAGAGCTAGCCTTATGGGCCATTAGAGGAACAGCATTTTAAAGCCCTCCTGCATTAGCAAACAACTGAACTATCATTTCAACATGTCTCTCTTTTGTACTTGACAATGTTAGATGTATAACATTTGAGATGCTGTTAAGTGCAACTGGGTGTAGCTAAGGAGGTAGAGCTGGTCGTACACTTATCAGATGGTTGGCGGTTTGATCCCCAGCTCCAACGGGGCTAAATGTCCTTGGGCAAGACTCAGAGTCCAACATCGCTGTTGTTGGTGAGGTCGGCATCTTGCATGTTTGTGTGAAGCAGGAACAACTGTGAGGTTGTGATGAGATTTCTCGACATAAGAGAAGGCCCAAACTGGTTTAGTGTAGAACAGTGATAAGCTAGACAATATAAATGTTGCTTTACTTAAGTTTTTCCTGAGCGTGTGTTTTGTTTGACTTTTCTTTACATGGCACTGGAAAGTAATGTGTTCAAAATAAATGTATATATTAATTCTTATTTTATGCAGCTGTGTCTAATACGACATACCAAAAGCGCTGTATTTAAGGCCACTTCCAAACTAGTTGTGTGTAATCAAAAAGAGTGTTGCTCTGAATTTAACATTTTACAAAACTAAGACTGTCATATGTGAATGAAAAGTACTTTATTAATCTCCAAGGAGAAATTTTTTAATTTCTCCTTGGAATGTAAGCATATGTGTGAGTATATGCAACATGTCGTGGTGTTCAGTTCAGTTGCTCACTTATTAGAGGTGAGCCAACACTGCAGGGTTAACACGGTGATGCACAAAGTGTACTTTTTCCGTGAACCTGAGACAACAAGCATTTTTATAGAGCAAACAGACATGTTCATTAAAACACATACACACAAAGGAACGTAATTGCGAAAAGATGAGAGCAAAACTGTTGAATTTGAATACTTAGTTTAATGTTAAGTGGAGCCATGGGAACTTGATCTTTCGACATTCTCAGAGGATTCAAGATGTCACTTCATGTAAAAGATACAGGTCTAATGAGCAGACAATTCTGGAAATGTAGTGTGCGGGAAAAACACTAGTTATCCAGGTTTAAAGGGAACATTTTAATGAGTAACACAGTTTATAATGAACTGTGTGCTCAAAATCACATCGTGCCAACAGCAGTGGCAATAGCAGGATGCACGGTGGGAACACAATCACAGTATTACCTCGACAAAGCCTTTGTGATTGAGTGGACTTTGTTGCCAGAGGGGAGCTCGAAAGTGGGTTACTTAGGTGAACAGCAGAGCCTCCAGAGATTCTTCAACTGGCTCAAAACAAGATATTTGAGCATGAGGAATCAGCCGGGCAGTAATTGTTTCTTGTTTTAGAGTAGGAAGTTGTAAAAACAGTAAGAACGTAACTGTGGCAAACATATTTCAATACAAGGACAGACACGAGGTCCATAGTTAAAGGAGAGTATCTTTCTCCATATTTCTGACAAAAGCCAATTAGTCAAATCTTAGAAGTATCTTATAGGTTGAAAAGACACTCTGCAATGAGGCATTACTGGCAACATGACAGGTAAACTTGCTTTCTTTTTTACCTTCAAATAAAGTGATGGCTAATTTGGCAAAAGTGCTAGCATGTTTTATTGTCGTACCGCTTGTGATTTTAACCCTGTTGACCTATTTTTTATTTGTATTCAGCGGTGTCACTTTATTCAGAGATCTTTATGAATTAAAGTATTATATTATTTTAATTTCCTCTTAAATCCATGAGAAGTAGAAATAATCCTTCACAATCTACATGAAATCCAAGAAACAAATTCAGATAACAGTACATATTTTAATTTAGTGTGTGTAAAATAACTGCAGTAAACACCAAGCCCCCATGGTTCCCAAAGCTACCAAGTTCCCTCTCTGCCTCCTCCAAGGACCATCACGATTCAACCATATCCCCATTCAGCTTGTGCAAACTAATCTTATTAATCATCTATCAGTCCTCAATTCCTCCTTTACAAATGGAAAATGCATCTTAAAATATGAAAACCTAATTATGAAATGCATAATAGTCAAGAATGAAACATTTATAACTGTTTATGAATTGCATACTACCAAGTTAATAATAATTATTCATGTCAGAACAATGCTTTATAGATGCTGAATTACGTGTTTATTCATGCTTTACTAATGCTAAATAATGTTTCGTTAATATAAAGTGCTAACCCAGTAATCTAAACGGTGTAAAATCCAAGATTGGGAGCAACAAGATTGCTTCCAAAAGGTTCTCAACATGTCCAGGGTGAGCCAGCGGCTCATTGCTAATGATGCTAACAGCGCCAACATTGCAAACTAGGGCAAAGAGCTGACAGACATGAAAGTGTTTACGGGATTCTGGAGGTGCGTACTTTAATGCTCTTGGTTCGAACAGTACTATCAGGACTAACCATTGTCTAAGAGAAGTGCGGAGCAGCGATTTAGAACGAACCAGTGGAGTCTGCTTACGTGCACAAGCATGCACTAAAAGCATGCACCCTCGGCTCTGAAGCCCTTGCTGCATTGTGATGCACAGAGCATCCCGTTGGGAAGATAGAACCCTCCGTTCTGTTCCCATTCAGTGGTCGTGGGCCCTTTCACAACAGCGGGCCCCTCGCCTTTAGCATCGGTAAGCATGTGCACTAAAACGACAGTGGCAAACTGCTTTGCTGTCAGCTGAATAGAGCAATAGAGACACAGCGGTGGCTGCCACACACACTTTAACTTCTCCAGTCAACTCATCTGGCGCCATCTTAGCGATGCCTTTTAAGAATCTTTAACTTTTCACACACAGTAGACCAGTTGCCTGGTTGACGATGAGGGGCCAATTGGTTATGTTCATGGGAAGTAGGCTGTTTTGAAAATAAAAATCAGAGCAGAACCAATCAGAGGCAGAGAAGGGGCGGGTCTTTACAGAAGGCGAGCAGTCATCTAAAGAAAGCTGGCTCAAACATAAAAGTGAGTCCATTAACAAGTGTCCCATCAAGCTGTTTTTATGTGTTGTTATCCTTGCTAATACATTCATCTTCAAGATACAAAGACAAGCAGACGTTGGAACACACACTCAAAAACAATACCCCACCCACACATTAACGCATGTCGAAACCAAGATTAAAACCCAAAAAGATGTAAGTGAAAATTTGAATGGCATTACCTAAACGCTTATACTTATACTTTCTTTTATTTTTTAACACTCAGTGGAACCTTTTCCATTATTACAATCTCACTTGAACAAAGCAATTGGAACATAATACTTTGAGTCTAGCTTATGCTCTATTTTAATGAACTCACAACCTCATCAGGGACAGCCTGACACAAAGGAAAATAAAGGAAATAAGCAAACATAGACTCTTTTTACCACTGCATTTTTTTCCCCTCTATCCTTTCGACAGAAGAAGATTAATGCATCGGATGTGTAACTGTGTCAATGCATTCACCAACATCTGTGTGCCTGTATCTGTATTTGTGTGGGTACATCAGTGTGTATTTGTGAGGATATGTTGTTTTAAGTTTGTTATGCCTTTCTGCACCGTAAGCGTTTCCACTAATTGTAAAGTAAGCCATTTGACTGTTTGCAGAATTTTTTGCTTTTATAAATGGCAAAGCTCTCTGGGCTGACCTTCTCCACGTGCGTTGGAAACCTAGCAGGAACCTCCTCCTGCAAAGAGAAAAGTTCATGCAGAAAACTTTCTTAAGTGTTTTGGAAAGTTGAGCTGGGAACACTGTGTCTAATTTGAAGAAAATGTGTGTATGTATGTGTGCATTCATGTCTTTATCTGTTTGTGGCTGAGAGCTTGAGGGCTTATCCTGCTGCTGGTAAATTACCCAAAGCAACGTGGTGTGGGGAGGAAGCAGTGGGAGGGACTGAAGGAGAGGTGAAGTGGGAGATCGAGAGAGGAGAGAAAGGGAAAGACAGAGGAGTGATCATTTGCAACCCCAGGTCTTATCAAACATTGTTAGTGCACCCTACTGCCTCTCATTTACAATCTTACTTTTTTTTTTTCCCCTTTGAGGCTGACTCGCATACAGGCTCAGGCAACACAAACACACTGACAAAAACACATTATGAGAAATAGGAACATGGGAATATATAATTTATCAGCTTCGGTAAGCAAAATAAAAACAAACAAAGGTATGTCGAGCATATGAAAACAGTCGGAGAAGCGTACTGTCGTCACACTTTTATACTTTAACAATCTTCATTCCACTGTGTCTTTTCATTTTTTAAACATAGGATTATACATAACATATACAATGCTGCAATGTCAACAGACACAAGCCGGCTCACATACACACAGTTAGCCACAAACACACATACAGTACACAAACACCTACACACACACACACCCTCACCCCATATAGATAGTGATACACAAAGGTGGGGAAAGGGAGCAACGGGGGACTTTCTCAGAATGCATTATAGCTTCTCACATCACTTCTATGCTCCCTTGTGAGTTGATACTCTATGATGTTACAAATAATTAAGCTCTGCAATGTGTGTGTGTGTGTGCGTGCGTGTCACAAAGTGTGTGAGTGTGTTGTGTACATTAGCACATTAGCATACAGTACCATACACACTATTGTGTGTTCGACAATGAACATTCGGTGTACAGTAACGATTACTGTAAATGCAGTTACATGTAATAAGGGATCAAATATAAACTGCTTCATGTGTGGTTGCTAACAAAAGGTTATCAAATGTACACCTTAATGGGGCTGAAAAATGTGAGACATAAGCAAGAAAACTTTCTGATAAGTTATTCTGGACAAAACAAACTGGCTTTCTCTCGGGATGATTCAAAGTTTCAAAGTATCAAAGTTATTCTGTCATTTTAACATTTTTATAGCTTCCGGAGTCTCTTGTGTTTTGTGTTTCTCCCTGTGGTGCTGTCTATGGTTCAAAATCTTTAAAAACTTGCATTTATAGTCAAAGGAACATTATAAAGAACAGAGTGTACAACAGCAAAACAGAGAAACACATTAAATAGCAGGGATGTTGACAGAATTAAGAGTTTATGGGGACCAACACATTCTGTTAATCTGGCAATCCAAACCGAGCAAATTAAATAGCCTTTACGTGTTTGCTGTTTTGTTTGTCTATGACATCTGCTTATTGATGGACAGAATGTGTGCTTTTTGACATGTGACTTAGTGTTAAAAGAGACAATCTCCAACTCCTGGGTCTCAACAGGCTAGTATGCCGGGTGATTGGTGAGACAATGTGAATTCAGCTAACGCTGACAACAACAAAACAAAGAAGAAATGTATTTGACAGAAAAAGCCATTAAGAATTGACAGGAACCAGAAAAAAAAGTAAATCTAATAGACAGGGAAAGTAAATATTGATTTTGCAATGAGGAGGAGAAGATGGTGAACGAGGAGGAGAAGATATGTTGAGGCAATAAGAGAAGAGTAGAAAGGATAAACCCTCTTGGTTTGTATTTGTGTATTTGATGATACCCAGACACAAATGTTCACATAAACCATCTGTAATAATAAGGAAATGGGCAAGTGGGGCACATGCTGGCATATAAAGCGCTGACGCCAACCTCACAAGCTAAAGAGCTTGCCAATTAGTCATAGTACAAGATGTCTTGTCTGTGTAAATGTCCAGCCCACCTCCTTCTGTCTGTCTCTCTTTTATATACTGAAAGTGGATTATGTTAATATGCATATTGCCGTTGTGATAGCAACGATTTGTAATGACAGGAAATGGTCATCGTCCAACATGTTAACACCATAATGGTTTATGCAACATTGGAGTTATCACAGCAACATTATACTTTAAAGCATAACCTGCACTCACAAGTGTCTTCCTTTGTTCATTTCACTCCATCACTGCTTTAGTTCTCAATGTGGCTAAACGAAAAGACACAATTGGTCCGGTTTGACCTTCAGTCAAACTGATTTTTAAAGAGTAACACGGGTGTTTAGCCAATGCATTTGCATGTAAGCAACCAACTATTGCATTTATTAACAACGAGCTATTACTGTCAAGCACATTTTCTTGCTCATCCAGAGGATTCCAGATGTCTCTACAGAGAGACATTCTGGGTGCAATTTAAAATCCTTGAACTTGCTGCTTATTTAACTCAAAGGAGCAGCAGTTCTAAGCAAATCTCATTCTGGCTACCTGAGCTCAGACGGCACCCAGCAAAGAAGTCTCATTTTGGGCCATTTGTATCCACAAGCTCAGTATTTTGGTCAGTACTCAAAGATCAAATGGTATTGGGCTTTGGGTAAATCCACTGGTAAATCGAGAGCTTCACCTTCCTGCTCACCACAGTCCAGTGGAACACTTACATTAAGCGGGTGCAGTAACACCTATTGACTGACGCACGCAAGCATGCACACACACACACGCATCACTTACGCCTATGATATTTGAACTTCCGCACAAAATACAAAGCGTAGAGGAACAGTACGGGCTGCCATTTGCACAAATCTCTCCTTCTTGTTTTGGTCAAATTGGCGCATGTGTGGTCATACAGTTGTATTTGCTGCGTATGCTCCACAAGTCCAGGGAGACTAAGAAATCGAAGAAACATGCCAGATGTTCTGCAATCAAACAATTGCATTCAATACAGAGGTTGCATTATTTATATTATTTGTATTAGTTACATTTGTGAAGCTGATAATAATCCATATGAACCCTATGGAGTTTTAATTAGTTCTGTTTGCTCAAAGAGAATGCATACTTTAACAGAAAGGTCATGTTCACTTATGAGCCATAATACTGGCGACCTGGCTCATTATGAGTGACAGATGCATCATATCACAACATGTTTGTAACCAATTACATCATCAAGGCATCTCTGATCACAAAGAGTCAATATTTGGATAAAAAAGGCAGACTCATCGACTTGGAATAACATACTGTCATTGGGCTGGGTGTTGATTTCCAAACTAAAGGAAAGTTTTTGACTTAAGGAAGAACATAAATACTCAAAACAGCACAGTTACATCATTAACCATGAATAGAACATTTGTAAAAAAAAGAGAGAGAGGCTTTCATTTTGGTCCATTTTGAGGGAACAGGTTATTTGGGTGAGAAAAAAAGGCATGAAACATGCTTAATAGACTGCTGATGTGCTGAATGACAGATCTGTGGTGTGCCCATAAAACCTCTTTGGTGTAAATTGCTCCAAGTTTCTCGAAGTTGTTCAAATCTCTCCAATCACCTTTTCTAACTCCAATTTTAATTTTCTTCTGTCCTTTTTTCAAAAAAAAGCCTTTCTTTCTCTCCTTTTCTCCTCCGTCCTTCTTCCACTCTTTTCTTTTCTCATATCACCCTTCCTAATGATAGCCAGTCTTCAGAGAGAGAGGAAGAGAGAGAGGCACTGATGGCACCGAGTGCCTATCCTTATATTTAGATCTAATTAAAGATCATTATAATCTATCAGCACGATGGAGACCAGGCTGTGATTCAGGGGAATGGGCAATGGAGAGAGGGAGGGATGCAGGGAGTGAGGAAGAGAAAAAGAGAATGTACGAAGGGGAAGTGGAGCAGGAAGAGAGCTTGAATGCGTCATCAACAACCTTAAACAGCCCCCACTACCTCATGTTGTTCCATAACCACCCCCTTAGATTCCCAATTATGAAAATGTGATTACGGCACATTACAATGATTGCAACCTTATACAAGGGACAAGTGTTACGGGCAAAAGTGAGGATAAAGTGTTGAATAATGATAGGTGTGTAAGATGCATATTCTTAGTTTGTATTACCATTAGGGAGGGCGGTTCTTCTAAATTGATTAACCTGGGTAAAGAAGTGCATCGAGAACACATCCTGAATAAAAGCAAACACAAGAGGAAACTTTCTTTACGAGTCCAAAGAAGTGCAAAGAAATGCGACCAAACCCCACTCACCACCTTTTTACTTCTTCAGTTGATTTTTCACAGTGTAGCCCTAAGCTGACTGTGAAGTGACAGAAAAAGAGAGAAGCAGTGGCATTTGCCAAACTCTTTTCTCTATCAGTTGTAGGACTGCAGTTGGCATGGAATTGCTTTAAAAGCAATAGGAATGGGTAAAAATTCCACTGGCAATGTCTCATATTACTCTTT
The DNA here is from genome assembly GCF_023055335.1 of Clinocottus analis. Taxonomy (NCBI): domain Eukaryota; kingdom Metazoa; phylum Chordata; class Actinopteri; order Perciformes; family Cottidae; genus Clinocottus; species Clinocottus analis. Next base: position 7,365,116 of record NW_027175931.1, on the reverse strand, counting down.
CTTATCAGCATCAGCTCTTGCCAGGAGCTTCATGGAGCTTATCGCAGCTGTGGCCAACTCCTTTTTTCCTTTGAATCCCAAACTGAAAGTATTATTACTTTATTTGAAACTTTGGGCCACGCACAGGATGGCCCAAATGGTCTTTTAATTGGAAATCAAAGAGCTTAATCTATTCAGTAAACCTGTGGCAATCCCAGTTTGTCCTCTGACTAGAGACCAGGTTATTACCTTGTTCAAATATTCTTATGAAAAGTAGAGACAGCGCTACAATGTTGATCCCGGTGGCACTGTCCAATGGTGTTGATAGTTTAAGTGAGCAGGGGTTTTTTAAAAGATGTGCAACATTTGCACGAAACACGGTCATTTTACATACACATTAACGGGTGTGTGGTTATTATTGTTTTTTTCATTACGTCCTCTAATATTGACACAATTTTTCATGAAATGTGTTAAAAAGGGGGGGCAACGCATTTCCTTCCTGTCTTTGGACACAGAACTTGCACACAAGCGCTCTCTCTCTCTCTCTCTCTCTCTCTCTCTCTCTCTCTCTCTCTCTCTCTCTCTCTCTCTCTCTCTCTCTCTTCTCTCTCTCTCTCTGTTTGCCAATGTCCAACAAATCCTCTTTTATCTAACGAATGTAACGGCAGAAAATTAATTTATTAATTTCATACCCCTTCTTCCATTCTTTAAGTTCAATCATGGCTGTTGAGTTTGAACTTAGATCCCTGCTCGTGTTCTCTCACGTTACCTTTTTTGCTTGAATTGTTTGTAGAGGTTAGTGTGTACTTTGTGTTATCTGTATATTCTATATAGGTATGAGCCCATTTATCACTTCCTCTGTGTGTGTGTTTGTGTGTGTGTGTGTGTGTGTGTGTGTGTGTGTGCGTGTGTGTGTGTGCGTGTGTGGGGCTCTTGTTTCAACTGTTATCATCGCCCGGAGGCTGAATATATAAAACAAGGCCAAGAGAATGAGAGGATAAGAAGAAGAGGTTAACACTGAAATAGACAGCCAATACCGATACACACATATGCACTGCGGTGTGCTACTTTTGCTTTATCAGTGAGCTTTTTCTAACAGCTCTCGACGTTTGAGAAGCAAACTGTCAGAAGTGCCTGCGCTTAGAGGGAGAGATAAAGGCCGATATGAGAAGAACATGGTTAGAGCAATTCATGGAGGAGACTGTGGGTCACACATAACAAGTATTGGCTACAGGTGTCAAGAAGAGAAGATAGAGCACAGGTTAGCAAAAACATTTCATGCCTACGTTCAGGGCCGGAGTGGGGCCACTTTTCAGCCCGGGAATTTTAAGCTCAAGACCGGCCCACTTTTTCCATCGTAGTGGAAATTGGATAAATGGAGCACCAGTTCAGCTCTTACTGTCTTGTAGTTTTGTTTTATGAATACCATGGTCCAACAAATAATGTAAAGGTTAAATACAACAATAATAATCCATTTAGGATGAGAAATTAACAAAAGATATTCCACTATTTCACAAGGATCGGTTGATAAATTAAGAAAAGCAGAAATAAATGAATTGTAATCACTACTTCCTAAGCAGTGCACATCCATACACAATTTACATACATGACAAATAAATAATATGTAGTTATTACTAAATAGCTCTTTTTGGAAAACTAAAAGCAAATTGCAAAACAATACAGAGTGCATATGTGTGAGCATCAGGTTGTATCAGTATTAGTGCTGCAGTGAGCTGCTTTCCTCTACACATCTTTTTAAAACGGGCTTGTAGACTTGATACGGACGCTCTCAGGTCACTCTCCATGTTGAGGTGAGGTCTTTTCCCGGTTTTGAGAGACGGAACAACAGAAAAGACACCTGATGGAGACTTCACGGAGATTGGCTTTTGGCAAAACGCCAAAAATCGGCGAGTCGCGCATGCGCAGCGTAATCTGTTAACGGCGTATCGTAACCAATCATTAATCATTTCTATTGTATTGCCGTAGTTTTATGAGTATGTTTACATGAGCGAGTTATGGTACCAAAACCTAACAGTGGTATTGCTGTAGGTGCGTCCCTACTCGGGAGAGTGATGCTTGAAGAAGAAACATCTTTTTTAGTGGAAGGGGACTTTCAATTTTAAGGAAACAGACCTTTTTTACAAAGCGATTGGTATTTTCCTTTGCAGTTGCCTGTAGTTAAAACACGTGTGCATCATTTTGTACTGATGAATCAATAGGAGAATTCCATTGCATCCCTGAAAGTGCTCTCATTCACCTAAAATTGTCTTTGCATACAATTATTGGACTTTTATTGAGACCCTGCATGCACAAAATAAATCCACTCTGCAACTTAAGTTTAAGCTGAGAATGCATTATTTTTCCAGTGGGTAAGTCTCTTCCCATGCCTGTGCTGCTCCTCTTCACAGGGCTAAGATGACAAGTGTCAATTTTGGTTTGGTTACCTTCCTGTATTCACCCAATTCACTCGTGTTGACTGTTATCCTCGACGTATTGTAATTGAAAGTGTAAAATGTTCGGGGAAAATGTGACAACCCCCTTGTTCACATTGTACTTCAACACAATCAAACATATTCCCAAAATATACATATCTGTTCTTTACTCAGACAGACTTGACATTTTTACTGGGTCCCATTTGCTCAAAGAATATGAGTCAAAATGATTCTTTCAACACTTGAAAAGGCAAAATAATACCTGTCTGTAATCCCATTCACTTTCCGCTCCGTGCACCTCTCATGAATACTTCAACAAGCCACATAGCTCTCACATCATTCTCCCTCTTCTGTTTCTCCTTTCCTTGTTCCATCCATCTTTACTACAAGGAATACTGAATGCCGTCACTTTTTCGGTTTCTCACCGTTTGAATTGACATTCATGACTTTTGTCTGCTTTTATCATCACCTTCCATCTCTCCTGCGTGCATATCAGCACTTCTTTTCATGCTGGCTGAAGATCCTAAAGGGTTCTCACTTTTCTCTGCTCTCTCTTGCACACAGACAAAAATAACAGATGAAGAAAGAAAGCAGTGTTAATATTTGGTAATTAGCAGAGCTCTATCGTGAGCCGTAGTATAATTAATGCATGTAACAGAAGAAGCATGCTGACAGGAAAAAGAAATTACAAAAACACATATTTTCACATTCTTAACTTTAGCGATAACAATACAAAATGTCTCTGTTACTTTAGTTTGAGTCAACAGTGCAGAAGAGGGTTGCTTTGACAGCAAAAGTGTGATTACATAAACTTATCCGTGCTCGTTAGTTTTAAGTCAAATGGACTGAGAGTGAAAAAGAAACAGACAGACAATGAAGTAGAGATAAAGAAAAGAGAAATACGTATAAGTGTACTTCAGTGCCGATAGATATTCAAAAACAGATTGCGAAGGAGAGAAAAAGAAGAAAAAAAATTGAGATAGAACAAATTGGCACGTCGGTGAATGAATTTAACAACAGCAAACATCCAAAAAGGGTTCGACAATGAGTGAGAATGAGAGAAGGGTCGTGCACCGCAAAATGAATTTATGTCTGTGTTTTTATGAACACGCCATTAAAGAGTAAATATATGACAACCTTAATGGGCTATTGGAGCTCCCATCACACATGATGGATGGAATTAAAGTAATTGCTTCTGTGTGTTTAAATCAATTATAGAACGCCGCTGCTCAAAGACGTGCCAAATTGAAGAAGGGTCTTCATAACAGTCATTCTGTGTGTGTGTGTGTGTGTGTGTGTGTGTGTATGTGTGTGTGTGTGTGTGTATGTGTATATATTCTAATCTCAAATTCTCTGATCTGCTTGAAATCCAAGAGCCAATGACCTTTTTCCTGGGAATTATCTTTCCCATTCATTTCACTTCATGGCTGCCTGTGGAATGAGCTCCATTCATATACTTTACCAAGTGTTCCAGTCACATAAAGGCATTGATATGCTGAGTTTGTTTGTGTGTAAATGTATGTCAATGCCTGTGCTGTATATTATGTATACCTGCAGACATTAGGGACTGGCTTCCACTCCCTTCATCCAGTTCAGTGAATTTCATATTTTGAGTTATTGTGTCCTGAAGGCAGAACTTTAGCCGACAGTCATTTAAACCTCTTCGGACAGAGATAACTTTAGGTTGGAAATAAAGCCTTAGACCTAAGTCACAAGTCATTGTAGGTAAGCACTGCTTGCCTGCCATCATGGCAAATATACTGCCACACAAGGGTTAGCTGCATACTTCATGAAGAAAACAATTTCCAAAAAAGTAAAAAAAAAAAGGTCTGAAAGACACAGAGGAACAAGTAAAAGTACAAATAGAAAGAAGTATGAGAGTTGACAATACGTCTAAGCAGTAACTCATTACGTAGTAATATGGCACAGTATTGTGATTACTTTGGTGAGTAACAGACATTGAGAAATACAATTTGAAATGCAGTGATTATAGTCCCGAGGTGTCTCAGTGGGAGTTTGACAAGGAGAGAACATGTTAGCTTGCCTAAGGGGCGAGAGGTGGAGGTCAGACCTGGCATACTGGAAACCCCGCCTCTTGTACAGTTGTTGGGGGTTTCCCTCGGCGGAGTGATGTAACACATATTATTTTACAGGAAGCGTCCCTCTTTGGATGAGATTGGATATGCCAACCTCAAATTGGGAGGAAAATGGGTAATCCTCTGTCCCTCCACATCAAGTGTCTCGAGCTGTCAACGTACTAAAGCACTGAAGCACCTTCCTGCTGACAGGCATGTTATTGTGAGGACATGCAACATGACAGCGGCACGGTATATCAGCCTCCCGGGTGCTCATCCTGATCACTGGAAATAACCAGGAGCTCACTACTATGATTACACAGACGCTCACTGGGTACAATACCTCGCTGCAGACTTAATGTCCCACAGAGGTCCAACTCACAAGTCCCACACTCATCCAGATGTTATTCCGATTCAGATTACTCCAATAACCCATTAGCTACAGCTCTCAGAGTACGATAAGTTAATTACGTTAAATTCTACAAGTAAGGCGCAGCCCTCTAATCTGTGGGACCTATATAACTATAACTATAGTGGCACGGCTGTCATATAATACAAGTGAGGACGGAAGGGGGGCCAAGAATACTAGGACGTGAAAAAAATCTTCTCGACCGGGATGAACCCAACAGCGACGGCTCTTGGATTGCACTGCTGGAATTTGGAACACTTATTAAAAGGAGTGGTTCGACATCTTCGCGAGCACGCCTCCAGACGAGCATCAAAGTTTGTTTATTTCTGTCCGGGACTCTTCCTCAGAATGCAGAGTTCAACGCTTGTGGGTGCATTTGCCGTGTAACTAAAACATGGATGCTATGGTGTCCTCTCACACACGCCTTTTCTTTGCCTGTGTGTGTGTGTGTGTGTGTGTGTGTGTGTGTGTGTGTGGCGTGAGCATTCGTGTGACTCCTTTCACTCATCTGGAAGAAGCTTACTCCTCTGAGCTGCTGCTGCTGCTGGCTGCAATCCCATCCAAACCAAAGCTCTCTTTCTCTCTCTGTCCCTCTCCTTCTCTAACCCCCAATCATAACCGTCCCATCTTTCAATCTTTCCTCCGCATCCAGCTTTGTAACTCTATTCATCGTTTCATTATTTTTCTCTTTCATTTCGCTCTACTTTCATTTCACTCTCGTCCGTTTCCAAAGATATTTGAAAACATGACTTTTGCTCCCGCTGGTTCAGCCCTTTCGCCTCCATTCTGAAACCTGTTTATATAAGGTTAATCTGCCGTTGACAAAAGGATGCCCCTCTGCTTCTTTGGGTGTCTTGAAGAAGCGCTTTGAAAAATGTGTGGAAAGGATTAAGGTAAGACCCGGAGCTAGGACTAGTTCTTTCCATCTGGACTCTTGAGCCCCCAAACACAGACAAACTGATGCACATAGACCAGCCCTCCCTTTCTCTGACTGCTACTTAACAGAGCTCACTCAGTGAAACTATAAGAGTCCCACAGCCAAACGTCTTTGGACTGCAACCCCCTTATGGTTCTGGAAGGTGCATCATGTTCACTTTTTGTATATAAAAAACAATGAGATCAAATATGGCTTTGCAAAAACAAGCACAAGTAGTCCACAGTAAAGAAGCGTGCAGGGTGTGCTGTATTTATAGCACAAGACAATATGAGAGCATTATTGCAAAATAGATTTCACTTCATCCCAATTATCTATCAATTTGCTGACACAGTGTTATCTTCGTTTGAAACCATTTTGATGATAGCGTGTTACTAAATGTTTGTTTTCACTCAGTTCTTTAATAAAAGCCCCCAAAAGTCCACAGATTCATCTAATTAACATTCTATTATGTCATATAATAGCTTTAAAACTATACTGAACAAACACACATTGACAATACACTGCAGACCCACTGTTGTGGATGAACACCATACCGTCTTACCTTTTGAAATGATGTGTTCTGTCGCTATTATTACCAGGCCCCTATTCCCTGACATATATTTATATTTACAGTTCGCCAAAACACATTTGCCAAAAACATTATGTGTGTGTATTTTTCATGTCAAACAGCTGCAATCCATCAGTAGCACTGTGTGCATGTGTTGCTTTTGATGAGAACATACAATGTGTATGGATGATGCAGGGCTCTACCATGTCATTATTTTCTGATATGTTGAGAGAGTAAATGAGCTGGAAGGAAGGCAACACTTCAGCAAACCAATAAATTAACTCATGAAGTCAGATTTGTACATTTGTGAACGGAAGCTGCCAGGACGTCATACTAGATTGTTTGGAGCCACTTTTACAGAGCACCTGACGTTGTCTTTCAGACACTGTTTGATTTCATCGGCTGGTCAGTTTTTGTGGATCTGTATACAATACAGACCCTGCACACTGTCCTCCCTCAGTAAGTCATTGCTTTCATCCCCACCACCTCGTCTCCTTCTCATTGTCTGCATCCCGGCTGCAGCTAGAGAGATACTCAAAACTGCCCTCCGCAGATACTGTTGAACAAAAGTATCTTTAAATCACAGTCAGCAAATACCTGTCCAAAACTGCAAGCTTAATGATTTACAGCGCATTCATAATAATTCACAAAAAGTTTTGGCTTCTCTGCTAACCATCCACTCGCCATGTGTATAATACAGAGGCTGAAATTATGGCTCTTTTTTTCTGCAAACACAATTCAAACAGCCTGGCGCCAGCAGACTCCGGGCCAAATTGCCTTTCACCCGGAACATACCGGAGCAACATCAGAAAACCCAGAGCATCGGCTGATCGTGGGATTCAAGCTGTGATCTGCTCCCTTCTAGTCCCCCTGTGTGTCGGATTCTCAGGGATAAGCGGGGCAGGGGAGGGACTTTGAGGTTTCCGGAGTTGTGGGAAGAGCTTTAGCATTTTCCCTGCCACATCCCAGATAGACCTGGAATGCGAAAGATTCCGGATTTGTGTTTGGGCTGAACTAATTGAGTCCCCTAAAAACCTTGCTGCCCTGACTCCAGGACAGTGATGGCACACAGACACACACCTACACACACACACACACACACAGTCATGAATGTGGACACACACACACACACAAACAAACACACAAAAACACACACATACTCCCTTTTGTCTCTTTCTGTGCCAAGCCTAATCCTGCTTTACCAGCTGCAGAAAAAAAAGAGAGACAGAGAGAGAGAGAGAATCTCCTCCCTCCATTCAGTTCCAATTCACTTTTCAATTTCAAGGTGCTTTATTGGCAAGGCTGTGCCTGAGCGATGCCAAGGCAATTAACAAAAGAATGGGCGCTTTCAAAGCAAAAAGAAAGAAAAACAGCGACATTGGCATTATAGTATGGCAAACACTACAATCAGAACAATAATAAGCATTGAAATCATTTCAATTTGTCTTCGATTCCCTTTTTATGTACACACCATCTCTGGGGTCAGTGCAGGGTTTCCCTTTCCTCGTCTAATTGTGATGGGCCATGGGAAGTGCTCCACCAAATTGAGTAAACACATGTGGGAGCAAAGAGGAGGCAGCAATGGAAGACTGATCACAGCAAATGAGTTTTTCCGGAAATGATTGGGCCGCTTTTGATTCTCCAAATATAGTCCCCGAATCCCAAATGACACCTGAGTTCAGAGGCTAAGGTTTAGAGTGTGGAGAATGTAATACATTAAACAAATACATTCGCTGGTGCCAAGTAGCGTATTGAAAGAAGATAATTGGTAATCACATTGCATAGTTAGTGTTTGACGTCCTTTGAATTGAGCTCTGAAGTACATTTTTAATTCTCTTTGAAACTTAGTAAAATAATGAGTTGTGAGAACAACGTAGGCATGGGAACATTTTAGATGGGTGAGAGGGCCATGGTCAAAGTGTGGCATGGAATAAAACACGTGGACCATTAAATAAAAAGGGGTGCTCGTTGAAACCTTTTTTTCCTTGAACTCGTTGCCTTTTTGCAAATATAAAGTGCCGGTCATAGAAAGAAGCATTCTCCCAAAACAGTGAAGAAAAAATGAATAGTAAACTAGGACTAGCTATGTAAAATATCACCTGATATAATATATCTAATTTATTCCAGAAACACACTATCACTTCTTCCATTACTACTTGTATCACAGGTCAGTCTGTCCAATACTTCTCCGTACTTGGTAATAGGAAATGACCCCAAAGATCATCTGTGTGGTAATGGCTTATTAGAGAGAAATTGCAGATGGCTTGGTTGTCGAGGAAAAGGAACAATTCATTCAGAAAATGGACAATCTTTAGATACAGTTAAAGCTGAGTCAGATGGCAGATGGTCATATTCAGACACTTTTCTTTCACATCGATGCTTCCATTTGTACCAACCGTTATTGTAAAGTTTAACATTTACATTTTATTTTGCCACGTTAGCAATATAACCCTTTTGATGCCAATGTCATTTCATTGGTCCGGTCAGTCCAACGTCAAACCCTTCCACAACAATTGCTTGAATTGCCAAGACATTTATTCCAGGTATTCATTGATGATGACGACATGTAATACTTGGGATTTTGCTACACACATCTAAAACTAATAATTAAGTATCATTAGCCTGAGCTACACCAAGATTGAATTAAGTAAACATGACTTACAATTCTTCACACTATAATATACATTCAAGATGATAATGGCCTTATGTCAACTGAATAAAAGTAAATTACTGTGAATGTCACATCTTCCTCTGTATGCATGTTGAAGTGTTATTTATAATTTAGTCAAGGTCATTTGTATAGATATTTACTCAAGGAAATTCATAACACATTACATTCCGATCCTTTAAGGCCAAACTGTGTATTTTAAGTGTGTGTGTGTGTGTGTGTGTGTGTGTGTGTGTGTGTGTGTGTGTGTGTGTGTGTCCGTGCATGCATGTGTGCACAATTCCTTTGGTTGAAGACGTTAGATAAAGCAACTCATGTCAGTGAGTTGGATGTGCCGAATGTAGCTGACAATCACTCCAATAGCTGTTTGAGTGAGTGTGTGTGTGTGTGTGTGTGTGTGTGTGTGTGTGTGTGTGTGTGTGTGTGTTGATATGCTGCCTCACAGCTTGGTGTTAACCACTTGACATTTGGGTAGTGCTTTCATTAAGTTAGACGGCTGTCTCAGACAGTTATGATGACAGGACTGTGTGAATTATCCCTATAAATACTGTGTCCGTCTTGGATCAATAACATCCTAATCCCCGAATGGCTTTTAGGACTCATGCATGCATACACATCGACAGACACACACAAAAGATGGCATGCATACACAAACAGTTACAGATACTGTACACACAACTCACCCGTCGGAGTTTAATCCTCAGAAGTGCCACCGGGTTGTAGACTTTGGGCATTGTATAACATGAAAGTAAACTTAGGGGTGAAATGGCTGAGCAACTGAGATGAAAGGATAAAGAAAAGTAAAGTAAAAATGATTGAGGATGTTAAAGTCTAGAGAGTACAAGGTGTTACGAGCAAAATGGACAGTTTGAGTAGGAATTGAGTTATGCTGTGGTTACTATGGTTCACACAATATATATATATATATATATATATATACATATATATATATATACATATATATATATATATATATGTATATATATATATATATATATATATATATATATATATATATATATATATAGTTATGCTGTGGTTACTATGGTTCACACAATATATATATATATATATATACATATATATATATATACATATATATATATATGTATATATATATATATATACATATATATTAGTGCTGTCAAGCGATTAAAATATTTAATCGCGATTAAATTTATTTCATCGTTAACTTGCGATTAATCGCAATTAATCACTTTTTTTTCATTTTAATGCTCTTAACATGAAAAAGTGGATTTGCTTGCTTTATGCAAATATTTTATTTCATTGAAAAAAACAACTGCCAAACAGGGAGGTTCAAAATACAGTTATAAAGTGCACATTTCAGGTAAACAAGGGCGAAAGAGAGAGGCAGAGAGAGCTTATTTTAATTACTTATTGTTTTATTATTATTGTTATCTGTATAAGTTGTATATTTCTATGTTTTTCTGATGTGTTTTGATGCTTTGGCAATATTGTTGTTGCAACATTCATGCCAATAAAGCTGTGATAGGGACAGAGAGAGAGAGAGAGAGAGAGAGAGAGAGAGAGAGAGAGAGAGAGAGAGAGAGAGAGAGAGAGAGGTGAACATAGCAGTCAGGCTTCGTAGGTCCTGTCGTTGGATGTGATGTGTATTATATCAGCTAGATCCTCGTCCTCCACAACGCTAACAGGCTACACGCAGTAGCATCATTTAGCTGTGGCTGCAGTAAGTTTGTTGTTCGTTGTGGTGTCCATGTGTTTCTGTCTGAAGTCATCTGTTCGTGTCTGGCTCTGACGAGGGGGCGCGGAGTTAGCATCCGCTGTGTGCTTAGCCATCGAGTGGTATTTCAGACTGGATAGCTACGATGCTAGCTCAGTTCACAGTGACAAATGGCTCATACCACTTCGGTCTTGTCAAGGGAACAATCTGACAACTTTCCATTCATTAGCGTCTTATTCATTTTGCCGTATCGCGCTCCCCATTCATTGCAACCCGTAACGTTAGCCTAGCTTCCAAGCGCAAACGGCGGGCCTATTGTTTTGCTTCCGGTTGAGCTACACCCGGTGTTGAAAAATTAAAATGCGTTAGCGGCGTTAATAAAATTGATGGCGTTAAAATTGGTTTGCGTTAACGCCGTTAATAACGCGCTAATCTGACAGCACTAATATATATATCAGTCTGGCCAAAAGTTTTCATTTATTGTCCTTTTTTTGAAAATAGATTTAATTGACAAAAGCAATTTTTCAAGAGGAACAATTAATAACTTTTGAAGGAGTGAAACAAAATAATTAATTAATTAACTTAGCTGAAATGAGTCCATTGTAAAAGGCAATTATCAGTAGCAGCACAGTACAAAATGCTTCCCGAGGAACGCTGTGGCAACAACAGAAAGGGCAAAGGCGGGTAAAATATAATTTTATTTCAGTAACTTAGAAATATCACTATTTTTGCTCAGGCATTAAACGCACACTGGGTTTTGATAGTGTACTAGAAATTAAATTATGCAAATCATTCGTTGAGGAAATTGTCCCCAACTCCGCCTTACTGATTACTGTAATAAGGTTTTTAACATATTAATATATTTTTTTCTCCACATCATATTTTTCATATTTTCTCAGAGATGGAAAAACACAAACACAACAAAAAAACAGGGCTGTGATATGGAGAAGAAACCATCGTGGAAGGAGTAAATAATTGCACATAAATGCAAATGTGATTTTCTTGTTACCATATCAAACCATGTCTTGGTGTTTACGGCCCTTAATTATGATGTTTTATTAATTACAACAGGAATGTAATGTGGAATATGTACAAGCCTTCAAATGCTGTAAGACAGGGGTGTCAAACATACGGCCCGCGGGCCGGATGCAGCCCACCAGGGGGTCCAGTCCGGCCCGTCAGGGTGTTCAATCAAGAATATAATTAACTGGAATTCAAACCTCTGATCCTGTGCTTATAAGACAGACATGCAAACCATTGATCCACAATCGCGACTGATTTAAGCACTGATATTATTGTGTTGGAAGTCGTTAACGATGGATCACAGCATGAACGTGGCGCCACAAACGTGTCACAAAGCGAGGGAATCTGCAGAGGAGAACCTAGGCAGATAAACAGAGGGCTGAATGCTGAATTTTTGGTCTTTATGTTTCTAGGTAATTGTTGAAAGACCATAAAATAGAGTTTATCATCTAAAAACCTTCACCAATGATTTAAACATAGAGACACATTGTTGTTAATTATGCGTTATTATGCTGTGATTTTACTGGTCCGGCCCACTTGAGATCAAAATGGGCAGCATGTGGCCCCTACACTAAAATGAGTTTGACACCCCTGCTGTAAGATATGGATTGAAAAGAAATAGTTGTGTAATCAGGGAGCAATGTGCTTAGATGTTTTTAACTTGCTTAACTTAACTAAATGTGCTATGTGTTGAGTTCTCTGACATATTTGACATACATAAACAACAGAGGGTTGAACATAAATGTGAGAGGTGAAGGTGTTGAAACTAACCACAGAGGTTTTTCTTACATTAATACAAATATCATAATAGAGACCTGTGTAACTGAATGTTACACAGGTGAAAGTCATGTGCCAAGATTTCTTAGACAACGTGCTTTATCTTAATTCAGTATCGCTAAATAATGTCTATATAATAAAGAATACCAATTTTCTTTCAGCAAATTGATGAAGCTGTAATAATTTTCAGTAAACATCACTTCTCCCCCTGAAAGGTGAAGCTAAGGGGCTTTGTGATGTCACATATGTATTTATTTTATATTTATCTTCTTTTGTGTTTCAATACTAAATCCATCATTTATGAAAACTGACTTACACTGGTTATACACTATTAGTGTGTGTGCGTATGGCACTCCTGTTTTCTGCCTCTTTCTGGTTAGCGAGCCCAGGGCTACTGGTAGAGTGGTTGCCATGGAGTTTTGACATCATTTCATAAACGAGAATAGATGAGTCTGGGAAGTCAATATGGGCTGGAGCCGCTGAAGGGTGTTATGAGAAAAAATGAACACCGCTCCATCGAAATAACCTCCACTAATCGCTGAGTCATAGATGCACGCATGCACACACACACACTCACACACACACACTCACCCACTCACAAATCTGCCCACATGAGTGAGGCTAAATTTATCAACTTGTGTTGGCATTAGTGCCACCACAAGAGGCTCATTGAGGTAATCATCAGATACGTCAGAAGTAAATAACATTTAAAGTATTATACTAGTGAGGTGCTAGACATGTACTCTGCACTTCACACAATGAACTCGCGAACACAGACCCTTTTGGTGGTGATATTTATTTCAACGGCCCACACTGTCAAATAAGATGTCCTCTAAGCTTGGGGATAGTGTGACACCTTAAATCTCACCACATAAACCAACACAGAGCAGATAATGCATGCGATTAATGCAGAAAAGAAAATCCACATATCAGGGGTTGATGCCGAAGGTTTCAGGAATGCCTTTGTTTCAGTATCTCTTAATGCAGAAATTAAAGGTATCCTAAAGGGCTGTGCCAGTCCCCATGCCCACACAGAGATGATGCATTAGGATCTCGGGCAGACAGTTAGCTGTCAGCACACTGGGAGATTGATGGACAAACACACAGTCACAGCAGGGGTCCGCCTGGGTAAGGTGCTCGGGGATGGATATGTTGAGGACACGAGACAGGAGTGACCTTGGAACTTGAAACTTCATGGAAACCTTTTTTTTTTTTTTAATTTCTAGGAGTTCTAAAGGCAGTATATCTGGTCAAGTGTTTAAGTATCACAGTTTAACAGGGAGTAAATTGGATATCAGGATATTCAATCCGATTTAAAAATAACGCCTATCACCGATTACTGTGCTCGATATTACATTTCAGCCTGGTCTCACTTCCAGGGTGTCAAATCCACGTGCTTGGCCCTCACAGTCGATTTGAGATGCACCCATTTTTTGATTAACTCCAATGTAAAACCATCTGCATTAATATTAGGCACCTAAAGCAACGAACGCAGCATTAAGAACGAGAAAGTGCGGGAGAAGGAACGGGTGGCAGGGGGTCATGTCAAACAAACATAGGACATTCAACAAGGGAACTGACGTTCCTGTCCCATGTGCGTTATTTTTACCGATTTTTTGCATAAAAGATCCACCGGACAGAATTCAAAACAGTTCAAACAATGATTTGCTTTGTCCAGTCTGTATCCAGTACAGTCTGTGTTGGCTTAAACAAGTGCACAGAAGTCTGGTGAATGAGGTGGATAAGTGAGGGACAGCTTTATGTGAAGGACAGCTTCATTAACGCATTTTTAATGCCATAACGTGACCAGCCCTAACATGTTTACAACGTCGCTTCTCCCTGCTAGCCTCCCTTATTGTGCAATGTGCATGCACAGGAAATACTGAGTAGAAAATTTGAATTCGGACTAAATAGACCTTGCACTCCTCTCACTTCTAAGACTGTAATGATTTAAACAAGACTCATGACAAGAATCACTTTTCGGGGATATGAACTGAGTGCCGTGAATAATGAGAAACCCTTAACTAGATCTGTTTGGCCCTGAGGAAGAAACCATGCAAATTTGTTTCTTTCACTTTGTGATTTACTTTTTTTTCTTCTTTTTTTTTTGCATCAACCGAATTTAATGAAGTCCTGGATTACAACGTGATCAGTGCAAAGGAATCTCAGGGTGGCACTCTGCCCTAAATTTAAAGTTTAAAGTGTCCTCTGGCCCTCTCTTTTCAACCTTTTCCTATTTACCGCCTTCACATAATTCTTCTCACCACTTATGAATTCTCTTCTGTCTCTTTTTTATTAAATGCCAGCAAGCGTGATAAGCGTGGGTGGTATTGGTAATGAACTGTAATCCCTCTCTTCTAACCGTCCACACAACCCACCATACTTTTCAAAGGTGGTTGTCTTAACAAAATATATCACTTGCATAGGTTACAATTATTAATGCATTTTGCTTTCACCTTTTATCATTGCCTTTTTTTTTACTTCAATAAGATTAAGAGAGCAATACTGCACTTAAGTAATACAACAAGGTGAACTTGTGATTGAAATACAAATAATAACCAAACAAGAACGTAGCTCGAACTTTGTTTAGTCTTTCAAAAAGTTGTTTGCGGATGGATTTAAAGTCCATTATGGCAAGATAGAAGGGTAAGTATGAAGTCACACCTGGTGCTGTACAGTCTGTTGACCTCTACTGGTTTCACTTTAGTTTTAAAAAAAAACTACCTAGACCACTATGAACCCAATAAAACAAATGTTTACACAGGAATACAACAAATGTTACACTAGTAATTCACAACCACAGATACTTGTACTGAATGGTACTTTTGCAGTTGCCAGGAGATAAGTGACAACATTGTGAAGTAGCTCAATGAATTTGCGACAAATACATTATATCCGATTTAAAAATATACATATCATCATATTGAGTCAGCTGTGAGACAAGTAGTTAGCAAGCGAGCAGAGACATACAGTACATTTTAATATATGCAAATATTTTACACATACAAAAGACATCTGAAGACACTGATATTACAGCTATCTGTAAAATCTGTCAAAATTGAGTTTAAGTTCTTAACATTTACAATAATCTTTTTCACATGAAATAGCTCAGATTCAAGTCAATTACATTCAGCTTTTTCATTACTTATTTTTTAGCAGTTGGTAAAGATACAGAGTCCATAGTTGTAATAAAAAAAGATGCATGAAAGAATAAAGAAAGAAAGAGTGCATTGTACAGGCATTTGGCAAAATAAAGTAAGCAAGAGCATGCTAGCATGCATTCTAATGGAGCTTAAACAGACCGAAAAAGAAACATTGAAAAAGGGAGCACATAGCGGCGCTTTGGATTAAATGTTAAAATATTAAATATTGAAAAGGAATGTCAGTTCCCCATAGCTCCTGCTTTCAATCTCCACCCCAATTCAGCAAGTGGGCCTCTGGGGATGTTGGGCTGGACGTAGAGGAGTGGGGATGAAAACAACCCTGAGATGAGAGACATGAGTTGAGAGACAAGCAGAGGCCAGGGAGTGGGTGAGATAGGTTGTGGCTGGTAGATGTAACAGTACTGGGAATAAAAATTTTTAAAAAAACACAAATCACAAGAGAGAGAGTGAGATTTTCTAATTGTTCACTGGTTGGGCCTTCTGTTTTAGGGTGTGATCTGAATGAATCACAATTGAAATACAAAATAGAGAGTGGTAAAAGAAGATGAATTAGACCAATTAGCAATATGTGTAAAAGATAGTTGGAGGCCAATCATTTAATCGGTTGAGACAGCGGTAAAATTCAGACCATGAACCAGGTACCATTTGTTGGGCTGTGAAAGTGAAAATAGATTTATTTGTGAACTATCCTTATAAGCCTCATTTTGTTTATCTGCAGACTTTCAAAGCCTTAATTGCAGTTGTATCTACCATTTCCTTTAATTTATGTTTTTCTCTGTTTTAACACTGCGCAAATAAATACACAAAAAAACGTATATAAGTTTTGACTTGTGGGTTGCTGAATCATTCTAAAAACCATCTGAATCCTTCATTGGGCATCTAGGGCGGATTAATAAGAGAGGATCTTACCATTTTAAAGCAAAGTTTTTCTGTAAAGATCAAAAGGATGCCCTGAGGCATCGGCTGTGTTGCGAATGAAGCTTCAACCCTCAACCTCACAGCAACACTTAGCTTAGCTTTCCTTTAAAAAAAAATAAACAAATGACTCAGCATTGAGTAACAGTTAGCAGGCAAATGAGCTTGTAACTCATTTATTCTTTACAGAAAAAAAACGCTGACTGAAACTGTCCATTCAAACACTCACCCTACTGGTTAGACCTTTATTTGTCATTGAGAACTGCTCAACCTTAAATCTGCGATTACTTGTTTACCAGCAGTTCGGTTTATAACAATATCCCCCAGCTAGTGGGCAGATCGCTTGATTGATCACTTTTCTTCAAAAGCCAGACTTTTAAAGTTGTGCGGTGCAGTTGAGGATAAGCAACTTTCACTGTGACCACAGCTGCCTACTTAATTCTAAACATAGTTTTGAAATACAGACTAACTTCTGCCAACTACAAGCAAATGACGACAGTCAAAAATGTAAAAAGAAAAGAAATTGCAGGAGGGCAACAGTCAATTACTTGGCATCAACTGTGTGCCGTCCACTTTCATTGCCAAAGGCTTTGACATTACTGTTGTTTTTCCCCATTCGGGGCACTTGACATTGAGAGTGTTGGAACATCCCCAAATAGCAAAGTTACGAGCCAAGCACAAATTGCGCCACAATTTTATAGTCAGCTTCCGAACATTGTAAAAACATGTGTTGTGGTTTGCCTCTAAAACCAAAGCAAAAGATGGAAGATCACACAATGGATAACAAATACTTTTATTTGACAAAGGGTTATGATAATTTACGAAACCTAACACAACTTAGTGTTCTAATAAATAATACCGGTGGGCAAACATACTGCCAGTCTAACTCAGGTCATGTTGGAAAAAAGCATGCAGGTGTGCGAAGAAGCCACCACTCTCCCAGTTTGTTAGTAATTGTGTTTATGTGTGTGTATGGTACATACTATGATGTCATCTATTAGGACCTTATGCCTCTATGTATGATGGGATGTGAAGGAAAGCAGCAAGGAGAGAGTCTGAAAAAGAGAGATGCACACTTTCAAAGTCAAGCTGTTTCCGATTTTTACATGTCAATTGAGATTTTCCTCACCTTTTCCCATCTTTTTTGTATTGACTTTTCACCTGCCAGCTCCCATCTAATTTTGCAGCATCCCTGGTTCAAATCCCTTTGATATGTGTACAAAAGGAATTACATTCTTCAGAGAAGGTTTCTATTGCCTTAAATTCATTTACTGGATTTTTTTTTTTTATATGCAAAAATCTGGGTAAATACAGAGTAGTTTGAATTGAAAAAGTTGAAAGTTGGAATATTCAATGAGATCGTCCAGGCTTTCTGACCATCTTTTATTTATTGTACCCCAACTTGTTTCATTCCCACCAGTGTTTCTACTTGAAAACATCTTTTCAGCACTCATACATTTGTGAACACTAAAAGGAGAGGCATTCATTTAAAATTCAGTACAATGTGAGAAATATATTGATGTTATAAAAAATTGTTTAAAAATATATGTGAATTGCTGAAAGCAAAGTTCGCAAATCACGACTGGATTTGACATAGGAAAAACCTGTGAATAAGTAAACTTAAGTCGGCTCTTTACTTGAAGTTTCTGTTTTCAAACTACTTAACAGGATGTCCACTTTAGCACATAATTAATATCCCTAGACCGCAGCAATACAATATCTCTATTAAAGTAGCTGAGATGACCCTTAACCAAAAAATAGGCATAAAAACAAAGTCCTTGAAATTAAAAGCCATGCTCTCTCATACATCAGGAAAATAATCATGCAACATCATGTTATGAGGAATCTCATTATGGCATGTAAATTCGATGGCACTGAATATATGAGGAGGTCTATGTTTGTCAGCGAGCTGTAATGACCCCTCTTCTCTCAGCTCTCCAGTGTGATAGCCTCACGACAGAGCCAACGCATCAGAGATATCGGGGGAAACAACTCAACTTGAGTTTGACATGTGAAGAGTTTTCGGAGCAGCGAAGAGCTCTTTGATGCCTCTCCAGATGTCGGCGGATGGGCGCACACACACACACACACACACGTCTGTGTACATGCACACAGGCGGAGAGACACACTCTTCATTCTGACATGTCTGAAAATAAAATAAATCCATATGAAATCTGGAGAGCAAAATGAGGGATTGAGCCTGAACATCACCTACGCTGTTATATAGATTTATAAATCATACATTCCATTTTGAATGCACACAATGTCACTTGACTCATTCAATAGCGGCGATGAAAAGTTGAATGAAATAACTCTGATTCACTGCATTAGTTTGAGACCTGTTTGCTGTAAATTGACAAATTGTGGCAGCTGTGATGAGCATTAAAACTATATGTTTTCATCAATTTGCCACTTCTAAAGGTGCATAATTCAAGATTAGAAGCATTTTTTTGACAAAGCCGGTTCCAAAAAGTATGTTTCACATGTCTGCCAACTCTAGCGCTAAGGTCTGGTTGGCTTTAGTTCAATTGAAATTATCTGGCAAGGATTCTGGAAGGATTTACTCTAACAATGTAAATAAATCAACAGTGCCGGACGGTTCAGAACCACCCCCTGTCCAAGGCCGTGTTCAGACAGACATAAGCAATATGTGATATGTGTGTGGCCAGTTTGTTGGCACTGCAGGGATGTGAAAACAAGTGACACGTGAAAAAAAAGAAAAAAAAACACGTCAGAGGAAAAAGCCTTCAAATTCAACCAATCTGTTCATCAAACTGGCCTTCCTGTATCTTATTTTAATCGTATCACTGGTTCTTGAAGTAACACTCCCACGTCAATCCTGTAAAGCCATGCGGTTAGCAGTATGACGGCTAATACAACTTGGCTGTTGGCATGTCAGACACAAGCTGCTAACAAGACGGCAATCAACAGCACATGGCAAAGTCATGTTGGTACTGGTCAAAGCGGCTTGGGCAATAAAGGGATATGGTTAGTATAAATAATCCGCCAGTTCTCTGTCCATGAAGCAAGAGAAAAATATAGACTTCCAGAGTACAGTCTCTCAGATTGGCACATCATAGTGGTAAATTTCTGGAATAGGAAATCAGACTCTCTATTCAACCATACTTGCCCACAAAAGGTCAAGAAACAACAGCAGGGTCTTGACAAATAGTGTTGTGCAAACATATGTTTCATTCCATCAGCTATGAGATGCTGTCCATCAGTCCCCAACATCACTAGAATGTTAAATTTAATTTAAAATGAACACTTTGTATCTCCTACGTCTTTCGTTTGGTAAACATCTAACATTATAATGTACAGTCAATGAGCCAAACTATACATAAACAAAAATATGTCTGAACATGTGTCCAAGATGTCCTATACTTCATATACTGTGCAGATTAACACAGATATTTATTCTCAACAATTAGCTGTTCATGTCAGAGGCATACTGTTTTCATCCAAGAACACAAAGCGCTTCCTTAAAAAAGCCAGGGTTAAGGAGTTATTCTAGTGTTATGAAAGGGAGGAGAAAAAAATGTGGAAGAGAGATAAAGACCTAATTGGTAGTCATGTTTCTTCTCCTTGTCCTTTGGGTTATTCCAAGATGATAAGCAGTTTATGCTCAGTGTTATATATTGTGTGTGTGTGTGTGTGTGTGTGTGTGTGTCTGTGTGTGCGTGTGCGTGTGTTTGCGCAGTTGCTTGAAAGCGTGTGACTCGTTTTTCTTTGGCTTGGCATGAGACGTTTTGGAGCATGCTTCTCTTGTACAACTATAACCCCATAGCTTTTTGTGATTAGGATAATGATCTGCTTCTATTCTATGCCCAATTTAACTTACATCTATGTGAGCATTAGTCAGGGATCAAACCGCCCAGCACTTCCTCTTGCTTCCTCCCTGCGATGGACTCTTTACGAGCCAGTTGCTTATTGTTAGCCTCAGGCATCAAGTGTGCATGTATTGTTTTACAGTTGGCTGTCCGTTGCCATCTGCTTTTTCAAAAAGGCTTGAGAACCAAACAGAAACATATACAATATGAAACACAATAAAGTTAGAATTGAAAGTTGGACACATATAAAAGACAACACAAGAAATGTACAGTATGGTCTCTGAAGTTGTAATTCCAATTTGTGAACCCTCTACTGGACTCGCCTCGGGTTTTTGCCAAAAGAACATTTGTATACACATATCTGGCCATTCAGGACGTACAGGACTGCAGTGGCTTCCCTTTTCACGTGGAGACCTGGAGGTCTAAAGAATAGTGTTTCACAAAGTAACGTGACGAATGGCTTCATTCTTGTTAATCTGAATACACTGGGAAGTTCAGAGTAATGGATCTCATAGGGCAAATTATCTTTTCTCTGTCCACAAGTACTGTTCTGTTATTGAGTCCATGAGCTCAACCCCAAACTACAAAGGTTACATTTTTGAGTGTAAAGCAAATGACTACATTTTTGGCAGTTCTTAGGACTAAAAGCAAGGCCGAGAGTTATTTGTGAAGTGAAAAGTGGCTTTGTGTGAACATTTTTTTGTGCAGTTTCCTTTTTTTTTCTTCAAATCTTGATTTGTAAATGCCGCAGATGACAGAAACAAACATCTGAAATGTTTTGCAAACATATCCATGGTCCTTGTGTCATCCCTCCTTAATGTGTCATACCTCTTAATACCCTTCAAAGACCCAACCCAGGGTCTCCCAGGGGATGCTCGGCAATAGTTTATTTAGAAAAGTATAACGCACCGTGTACCTCTCTTCTATATATGCAACGCACTGTGACCTCTTCAGAGTTAAGGATATCGATGTATTCTCTTGAGCAGTAGAAAACTAAAGTAACACAATATTGTGAAAGTGTGTCACCCAGTTCGTGGTTTCCTGGTCCTGGAAAGTGTGGTATGAGCACCTACCGAGTGATGAGGCCTTGTGGGGGATGTAGTGTGGCCGGTTTGCGAGGCAGCAGTCGATCCTGTGTGGGAATGGAGCTCCCCTCCACTACATGACCTCTTGTGATAACACATTATGCACTAACTCTGTGCCAGACATCAGTGATTTAGGCTCTCAGAAGTGCAGAAGGTATTTTCTCATGCATTGTCCCAACTTGTGTTTTTTCTCCTGATACCGGTACTGCTGTTGACCAGACAATAGCTTGCAGTATGGCTGAAACAAATACGCTGGTGTGGAGTCCAGTCCATTCATGAGTGGTTTGGTACTGTTATATAGTTTTGTTCTGAGACAATCTGCATCGACTCAACATCTTTAACACAAACTGAGTTGCAACACGTTAGTAAACGGGCACTGTAATCATTTCCCTGCTTTTCCTCCTCTCCTTGTTTTCTTGTTACTTTTACGCATAACTCAAAATGTTTCATTTCAACTGCCTATTTTGATCCCCTAACTGGATGTGTTTCAGAGAGAAAAGATGTGTATTTTAAAAGGAAAGGGAGTGTTATTGAATAATTTAGTGTCGTGAGAAATTTCAGCCTGTAAATTAATCATATGCACTATAATTAGCAAGCTCTAAATCATGCATATACACACCGGACTCACACATCCCCAAAATTGATGATTGACATGAATCAATGAAATGTGTGTAACAGTCTTTCACAAGTTTTACCCTTGTAAAAATACATTTGTGTGTGTGTGTGTGTGTGTGTGTGTGTGTGTGTGTGTGTGTGTGTGTGTGTGCTATAGTTTAGGGGTAAGTGTGTATATTTGTATTCATGTGTTTGCCAGTGAATGTCTCACTTTCTGCTGGTAGAGTGGAGTAGCGATGATGTACGAGATGTGGGAAAATATAAAAAGGGAGACTTAAAGCCAGTGCCTGACGACATGACACCAAAAAGCACTTCAACATCAAAAACCTAACCTCCAGGAGTTGTGTGTATGTGTGTCAGGGTTTGTTTAAGCTGCTATCAGGTCTCTTAACATCATTTACTAATCCCCTGTTAATAAAAGATGGGAAGAGAAAACATGACAACGCAAACCGTGGAGTGGAAAGACGATGAGCAAAGAGTGCAAGGCTGTCATAAATCTGATTTGTTATGTGTATGGTCTTAAGAAACCCGGGCAGATAAAGACCGAGGGAGGAGAGGGAATGCCATAAAGGAAGAGGGAAAGTGATGATTAGACGAGATGGGGAGACACCCTACGATTCCAATAAAGTGAGTTGTATTGACAGGAGAATTGGAGATTCTTGGCTTGAACTTTCTAAATGTCAAACGCAGGCAGCATTTTTTTTTTTTCCATTAATAAACAGGAGTGGAATAGCTGAATCATATCAACAAACATGATTTCATGATGTGATCTCAGATGAGATGGTATATAAACATCATCATGACGGAATTGTCCGCGACATCAAAAATCACGTCTCGGACTCTCTGGAGTCTTTCTGGTGATCCAGGTAGGAAGAGCAGCCACACTAAGGACAACACACACACACATACACAGACACACACACACACACACACACACACACACACACACACACGAAAGAAAATGCTGACATCATCTGAGCAAAGAAAAGCCTGTTTTTGAAGCGTGCGTGACAACTTAACGATCACTTCAATTTAAAATACATGGAGGAAAATCAGCTTAATCAGATTTATTACAATAAAAGCACAAATGTTTCAACTGATTACAGGAACACCGCCTTGCCTCGGGGGAAGTGATAATACGACACAGCCACAGTCTCTCGGGGCATGCCAGAGAAAAGGGTTTAGAGGAAGAAAAAAAACAACATAGACTGAGATTGACACGGACATGATGAGTAAGTCATCCTATGAAATGCCGAGCCAAAGATTCTCTCTTTATTAGACGCCACAAAGAATGTCACACATTGCAGTGTGGGTGCAAGCGTGTGCCTGGCGTCATTGTCTCCATTTACTTGAATCAGTTGCAGCCATGCATTTTACAGTGAGGATAAAATGATCACACACATTCATCATATATTTACTCTCGGATGCTGGGAAGAGTGTCTGTCAAATAAAGACGTGTGTCAGCGCATGCAGTGCGCTGAACCGGAGAGTTACAGAAATAGAAGGAGTCAACGGGAGGAGGAGGTTATTAGGAGAGAACGGCAGAGTGGTGGAGGGGAAGAGGTCAGCTTGAGTGTTTCTCCATTTTTACTGCAGCCACGTCAGAGTGTAATGCTGTAGGACACACACACACCTAACAAGACTTAGGACACACCTAAGTCTTGTTATGTACTGTTGGGGCGGCTGTAGCTCATGGGGATGAGCGGTCGTCCTGAAACCACAAAATAGCCAGTTTGATCCCTGGTCTTCCTATAGTTTGCATGTCTCAGTGTCTTTGAGCAAGACACTTAACCCCCATGTTGCTCCCCGGGAGCTTGACGGCCGCCCGCTGATCCTTAATTACTAAAGACGTGATGAAATGCAAAGAATGAATTCCCCCTTGTGGGACTAATAAAGGATTTAAAAATAAATTTAAAAAAATACACGTTGCTCTCTCTTCTCATCTCTGTATCGCAAACATCATATCTCCTATATTGTTTCTGAAGCAGTTTTTGTGTTTGAATGCATCTTTTGTTGTCAGTTGATCACTTCATCCGACTCACCTCCCTCTTTAGAACCCCTCTATTGTCTCAACCTATCATCCCAAGTTTATGTACACGTTATGGATGTGGTTGCCAAAATGCCATTGACGTAATCCAAGATTGAAATGTTGCTCTTTATCCTACCTTGTGTGTTTCCCCAGTGAGGATCCTATTCTCCTTAGCTGCCCACCCCTCCTCTCATTCTCATCCCATCTGTGCACCTATTCTGTCCCCTTTTGTCTCCACCTGCTCATTGCTCATGCCTCTCTTTTCTACTTTTGTTTACTTGGAGGGAATTGAACGCACCCAGAGGAAGGGAGGAGGGTTGGGGTTGAGGGTCTGGTGGGTTGATTCGTCCCATTGGAGCTGATTGTAATCAATTAGGGTGTGCTGCTCATTAGAGCTAGACTTGGATCATTATGGGGACAGCATCTGCTGCCTATACACACATTGACAAACTCTAACAACACTAGAGCACATCAACGGCAGGCACTTAATGTTGTCGTGATACCTCACGAGAGTTGGCATCGGATGCGGTAACATCGCTGAATTTATGGATCTTGTAGAACGTTGCAAATTCTAGTTCATGATATCGACAATTTTATTGTGGTGGAGGTATGAGTGTAGTCGCCTCTACAAAGTGAGTACCACATAATATATTGGATAAATACACGTTTTATTCCCTTAGTCTCTCTCTCGCTCTCTCTACACAGACACACACACACGCACACACAACCTTCTGTGCTTGGCAACACACAGAGTAAAGCTGTAGATTACAGCAATGGTGAACATAGGCCACCTGTGCTTAACAATGATATGCTGCCCATTCAAGGTCACAGCTGACACATACACACGCACCTGCGCACACCAACACACCTACAAGACACACACTCACACACACAGACACACACACACACACACACACACAGACACACACACACACACACACATTGCAGGTATGGGCACAAGCACAGAATCATACACACACATACGCCTACACATACACTTGTGAGAGTTAAAACCCCAACTCATAAATCAGGGAGGCTGCAGAGCCGGCATATTAAAGGCCCTGCTCACATACTATAAATATATGCAGCCTTTATGAGAATGACTGTTCCAGAGGTTAGCGAGGGTAGACGCTGGGCTATGACAGGAAAATTAATACTGTACGACTCTCTCTCGAGCTCTCTTTACATTTATGCATCTCCCACTGTCTCCTGCTCCCTCATTTCTGTACTCAGAAAACTCACCTTTATTTAGTTGTCAAAATAAAGAGGGCTAAAGTGTTGTTACGTAGAGAGGAGGAAACACTGTGAAATACCTCAACAAAAGTTGTCTGGTGATGTTAATTCCCAGGGGTGTTGTGATATGCTGGTTATTACATACATCATGAGAGTAAAAAAAAAGGAAATAATCCAGTGCTTTTAATTCATTTTTCATACTGAACCTACATTTCAAGGTTCACAGGACAGAAAGGCATGGAAAGGGTGACCAAATGATTGTGTGTGTGTGTGTGTGCGTGTGTGTGTGTGTGTGTGTGTGTGTTTGCATTTGTGTTACCCTGTCAGCTGCTGTTAAACAGAGCGACAGCATGATGGCGAAGGGGTCAGGCCTGTCCTCAGTAAATTACTCCTGTCCTAGTTCCAGGGGTCCTCTCTGTGACCACACACAGTAATAGCCTTTAAGGTTAATTGACCGTAAGCAGTGCACTTGTTCTTCCGAATAGACATTCAGGGTTAGGGTCTCCCTCCCACTCTCTACCCTGACCTACGCAAGATATCATTACCAGTGCTCTATGCCGTTCTATCTCTTGCCCATCTTTCTGAAAAGAGGGACACAGGAGAAAGACATCAGGCCAGAGAACGATCATGCTTTCCATCACTGTGTCCATCTGATGAGAGACTCAAACACAAAGGGCATAGCGTCATCGAGTGGTATCTTTTAAGCTTGTGTGGTGTCGGGCAGTCTGAAGAGTAAGGAACATCAATATGTATATATAAATATATGGTTTTAATGTTGGTATGTGCCAAGTTGTTTAGTGGGAAACTGTTGAAATTCCAGCTGTGATGATGGATGAAAATGAATAGTTACACCCTCTGCAATTGCTTGAAGACTACAATACAAGTGTGTTGTCTGTGTGTGTGTTTGATACCTTTGTGCTTTTACAGCACCATAAAGAGTATATGACCCAGTAATTAGTGGCAACGACGGCACAATAAAAAAAGCATGTGCGTTAACAGAATTGATTATAACATGAAATTGTACCAATATGCAGTTGCTGTTTTTTATGAATTTGTCAAAGCCCAATGTCGTTTCTTCTGTACCGCCCTTTAAAACCTCAACA
Organism: Clinocottus analis; assembly: GCF_023055335.1. Classification (NCBI taxonomy): domain Eukaryota; kingdom Metazoa; phylum Chordata; class Actinopteri; order Perciformes; family Cottidae; genus Clinocottus; species Clinocottus analis. Next base: position 7,338,593 of record NW_027175931.1, on the reverse strand, counting down.
ATATGCCTGAAGGGACTTAACTTGAAGCAAGTCATGGTTTAACAGTAAAGGTTTCCATTGGAATTGAATTGATTGCTCATTGTTCCCTCTTTGCCTAGCTTTCTGTATCTGTAGAAAAAAGACTACAAACAACAAAATCATCAGCCTATCATGTGCCTATCATTAAGCTTAGAGTAAATAGTGCTGTTTGTTGGGTGTATGTGGTATCTGTATGTATTATGCTGCGCTGACAGAGGACAACTAATCCATAGTACTGAAACCGAACAGCGATCAGTGGACAGAGAGACATAAGTTCATAGCCTGCGTACTTTGACTAATAATTGCATTCTGTGATTATGTTGTTATATTGTTCTTATCATATCACGAAGAAGCTAAGATTGTCCCGCAAAGTTGGATTACGCAACTTAGTCAATGTGGTGAAAGCATATTAATTATTTTAAAATTTCTGTTAACACCATAGTAAGAAGCAGATATTTGTACTAAAATAGGCTGAACATCAATGTTTATTGGGAAAAACCAAGCAATTATTTATACAATCAGATAATCAGCACCCTTATATAGCCCAAATGGAATATCATTTTATTTCATGAACACATTTTCTGCCACTGCATGCTAAGACTGTAAGACTGACAGTTGAATCAGGTTAATTGGACCACCCCTACTATATAGTATATATATACGAGCAATTTAGTGATCAATTATTAGCTGCTATTCGCATGTACGGCCACATCTGCGAATAAGTAATCTCTATAAACATAAAAAATACAGTCTTGAAGTAACTGGGAAAGGTTATGGTGTCGGAATTTGATTTTCATTTTGTTTTTTGTTTGTAGCCTGAAAATTACAAACCAATCACGTTAGAGCGAGGAGGGGTGGAAAACATTGGCCAGAAAACAACCTCGTAAATCAGTGTCTATCTTTTCGCTTAAAAAAAAAAAAGTATCTGCATTAAAAAAAAAAAAGAAACAGTCGGGTTGTATGCCTCGACTCCATTAACTGTATCTGCTGTCTACATCAAAACCACAAATTTGAATACATAAATGTCTCTGGAGCCGTTGACCCCAGAGGCTAAATTGTCATTAGACTGATAGCCAATGGCATGTTTTAGTTTTCACGAGGACAATATTATCGGAGTGAATTGCTCAAAAAAATAAATTAGTATGCATCATTTAATGTCTTTCCTCACATTGATGATAATTATGCAGTTCCACGTCATGCAAAAGTAACTAGGTCGAAGAGATGCTGTATGTAAACACACACACACATACACACACACACACACACACACACACACACACACACACACCTCGGTTTGGATGCATGCTTGTTTGTTCCAGAATATTTTACGGTGTATGAGCCAGCATCCAGTACTTGATGCGTCTCCCACGGTTTTCCTCAGTTAGCATCAGTGGCTAATCACGGAAAACGAGAGCTAGCAGGGAGGCTAGATTGGCATAAGTCGACATTAACTGGTGCATTAGCAAGTGTTGGGCAATTACTTTAATGATGTAAATTAGACAGAGATTTCCCCCTGCACAGGAAGTGAACGAGTGAAATGTAACAATGATTATGATTAGGCAGCTAATTATAGTATCAGCTCAATGTGGCACATATGCCGAAAAGACTCTGTTTATTTCTATGACAGGCAGGGATGCTTGGTGTGTTTGCTGATTGCAATGTGCTGTTGTGTGTGTGTATGTGTGTGTGTGTGTGTGTGTGTGTGTGTGTGTGTGTGTGTGTGTGTGTGTGTGTGCGTGCGTGCGTGTGTGTGTGTGTGTGTGTGTTTGTGTACTGTCATCATTTTGACGGCGATTTGATTAAATTAGCTGATTTAGAGATGGAGTGACTTTTCTTGGACACTTTTAGATCACAACATGCCTGATTTATAGTGATACATACAACATGAACTATATGCATATGAGTAATCTCAGAATCTCTAATAAGCCTCTGGGGGGTTGTATTCTTGGGGATCCGGTGAAACCAGCAGATTCCATATAGACAAGACTTCCTTTCATGCACCACCCTTTGTGCACAACTAGTACTTGCATGCATTTTAACTAGAGCTGGGAAAAGTTGAAAACAATTAACTGATTAATGATTTTTCTGAGATTAATCGCAATTAATCGCATGATGCGCCAAATTCAATAATGAAGTAAAAAACTAGTGTATTGCAGCTTTTATTTTAAAGTAATGTTATCAGAACAGTATAACAGCACTCCGGGCAACAGCAAGTTGACATACACATATATATAGTTTATAAATATTTTTTTTTCTGAACAGGTACTGTTCAGTAGTAAGGGTCCCTGTGAGGGACAAGCCACTCCGTCTTTGGTCCATGTTCAGTCTGTTGCTTACCTGAAAAATGTTAAAGACCAGCAATTAATTAACTTTATACAAAAGCAATAAGTGCTTTTCATGTTTTCAGTTCAGTTTTTCTTCCTCAGTGAGAAAAGTCCAGTCTGTGTTGACTTGAACAAGTGCACTGACGTCTGGTTGAATGAGGTGGAGATGTGAAGGACAGCTGACAGGTATCGGCGGCGGCTTTGCGCATGCACGATTAATGTTCAATCCGGGGACGTGGAGCTTGTAGCGCGAGCTGCTGGTGACCGCATGTGAAGCTTTTGCTCCACACAAACTGTTTACATTCAACCAAAGCCAGCTTGAATGTGATTGGTCGATAGTCAAGCTACAAACAGAAACAAGAACGCTTTAGATTTACAAATAGTGTCCCGTTGCCTACGGATTGAATGCAGGATTTGTAGAAAGGAGGTAATCATATGAGCCTTGATTATGAAGCATATGGAATGTCTCTAATCCTAAATCTAAATGAGAGAATACGGATAATGAGGTGTCAGCATTGAGCTCAGTGGTCAGACTGTATATGTGTTATTCATGTAACATATTAGCTACCTGTCCAGCATGTACCTATCATTTGTGTGTGCTCTGCATAGGATAAGAAGACATAGAAAAAATACAGAGAAAGAAGTCTATTCCAGCGCAACTCCTATTCTCATGTATATAGACATAGTAGGAGTTGCACAGGAAGCAAAAAGAGGGCAGGCACATGACATCAACAAGTACGCCACAGCCACAAACACTGTATCCAGTTGTTACCCCAAAAGAGAAGGGAAAAAGGTAATATAAGGGGTGAGGTAGTTACTGGCCCTGAATGTCAGGGAGAGTGGAAGGCCACATAGTCAATTACAATCTGGTACACTGGGTTTGCCTGGAAGAAAATGCTTTGCAAAGAAAACACACTTGTTTTCAATCAAAAAAGGATACAACGTTAAACCCTTCCCTTTAGAGCCACATGCCATCCGTTTTTAGTTATTTATTTTCTTTTAGCTCTAACCTTGTTGGGTTTTGAGGGACAAATGGCATGTAATTGTTTTGTTGCTCTGCATGTGTTTCTATGTTTGGCTCCAATAGCCTCTGGCTTCAGCGGGCTGCTGCTTTAGGACTGCTGGTTTGCCAAAAGTGACATCGATCAGTGAAGGCAGACAGGCCCAAACAAAAGTAAATGCACCGACAGCCCATATGAGAAGTAGGAACATCCACACAGTGTAGCACAAATAAAAACATAGGCAGGCTGGCATATGTTCAAATCCCAAAGACAGTATCCTCTCCCCTGTCTCATTTGTTGATCTCTCTCTCTCTCTCTCTCTCTCTCTCTCTCTCTCTCTCTCTGAGCATTAAAGAGGATATTGCTGAAGTACAAAAGGCAATGGTAAAGTTAAGTGACTGCTGCTCACGAAGCGCTGCGTGTTAAAGTGTGAGTAGGGCATACAGTACACGCATGCTACCATGGCTAAGATTACTAGGCTTTTGTGTTTTTTAAAGTTTTCATTTTTTTCGATTTCCTGAAAAAGAAATTGCGCCTGTGCGTGTACAACGTCCGTTTCTGCTGAGTGATGCCGATTGGGAAGTGTTATAAAAGTGTCTTCTCTCTACTGACCAACAGGGGGTGACTCCGGTTGCAAAAAAGAAGTCAGATTAAGACAAGAAGTCCATGGATGTGTGTGCATGTGATGTGTTGAGGTGTGTTGACGCGCCCTTGGCTACCTCTAAAGCAGATCAAGAGGAAAGGGTGTCTGACTTTGTTGTTCCTGACTGGGCTTCATTGACAGAACAAGCATTCAAAGAGCACCTCTGTGTGCCCCATGATGCGCACCAACCCTGGGTTAGCCCACCACCTTGTGACCTGTCTGCTGGGGGATCAGGCTTAAAAGGCCGCTGCAGGGTAATTGGCCTGTCTGTCTCCTGGTTGCTACACACACACACAAAGCCTGACACAACACACATAGGTCTCTCCTTCATTGGACACCACTGTGTGTAAGGAAAGGCACATGTACTTCATGTGTTTGATTGAATTGATGTCTTGCACACTGGGAGTAAACCTAATAAAATAGAAAGTCTAAAAATGACAAGCACAGACATAAACTGTGCCATGTTGAAACAATATTTTCATAAGTGGGATGGTGTAATAATTGGAGGTGAAACACTCACAACACATCAACTATTCTCTGATCCACATTTAATGTCAACAAGTGACCCAGTGACCTAATGGGAAATAACTTAGCCTTTCTGACCCTCTCTTTCTTCTCTCTCTTCTCTAAGTTAGACACAAGCTGAGTCAGAGATAATTGCTCATCTCTGAAATGTGCCCGATTAGCTGACCCCATAAAACAATAGTGCCACGGAGCCTTCAGAAAAGAATTAGACACTCCAAATTAGTTTTTTTTAAATTATTTTGGGTTACATATTTTAGAAGAAAAGTGAGCTGTATGACATTGCCGGCTTTGCCTGGGCCATGTCATGGGGTCATGATGAGGCCAGGCCTCACTAAATGTCAAAGGGCAGCGAAAGACTAAGACACAAGTGGGATATTGACGTCACTTTTAATGGGGTGTCTCAACTAAGAGATAGAGACAAACCACTTTTATAGACAAGACTCATACATGGTTTAATGTTTAAATATCATTAAATGCCTATTCACCCAACATCCACATTATTTTCCACCCAAGATGGAAGGAGGGTTTCAGTAGTGAGATCCGAGGGATCCTTCAAACTATTTTTGATGCATTGTTATGCTCTCTGGCAGCTTATTTACATAGTCATCGAAGTGTCTTTTGTTATTGTTAAAAAAATATTAGCAAGTGTTAGCAATTTAGCATTGAGTAAAAACAAAATACTTCACAGCTGTTATTACATTTAATGACTAGATATGTAAACGTTTATATAACATTTAAAAGGCAAACACTTTAATCCATCAATAATCAAGACCCAATAAGATTCGATAAAAATATTTATGAAATAGGCCATTGCTCATCATGAGTATCCTACATTTCACTATTGGTAGTCTACTTAAGGTTATTGTTAGAAAAATTCACTCGACCCCTCGGAGTAAAATCATTGAAACAGGAACATTTATTCGTTGCAAGGAAGGAGCAGAGTCAGAAGAACAACATGATAGACAAATTGCATATCCAAGACTGCTCAAAGATCTCTCAAAGAACCACCTCTTAAATACTCATCATGACCCGCTAACAGAAACCCTCATGACGTCTTCGGCCTAATCGGGAACCTTTCCCCTCGTCGCATAGAGCGGCTTGTAAGAAAGGGTCATACGATAAGAAAGGAACTGCACGTTCTTTCAGGTAGAAACATACAGATTCCCCAGTCTTATTGCTATTGGGAGACATGTTGAGTTTGTGTGTAAGATTAAACAGAGACAGTAATATGAGAAGTCTGAATATAACAGTGAAATAGTAAATGATTAAGTGTGAATATTGTTTTTCTTCCAACAGTTATGCTAATACTTTTGTACTTTTATGTTTGTAATATTGTCAATGCGTGAATTTTACTTGTAAGTTGTAACAGAGTATTTTACACTAAATTATTCATATCTTTACTCAAGTAGAGATGCTAAGACTTCTTTCACCACTGAAAGTTAAAGTATAACTTTATCCCTCAAAATACAAAAAAAAAGAGCGCAAGGGGCTGAAACATTAAACCACGCCCACATGGGATGACAGAAACATTGACACAGCGTGGACAATGTAATAACATGTGACATTACACCAGCTCCCTGTCCTTCATATGGACTATGACCCATATTCCCAACCACTTAACAGAACCAGGAACCAAGCAGTCAGCATGTCATTACGTTGAGGGGCGCCTTGTCTCTGGACAACCCTGCACTGTAGTGATGTTTACAAAGCCCAGATATGGGCTGTGACACAAATAGGTTCTTGCCACTCTACCTCCACACATGCTCAGAGCTTGTTATATTTTTGGGAAGAGAACATTCTTTTGGAGCTTTTTGGCATCGTCTGCTGGTGGAGAGAGACAGTTGTTGCAAACTAAACACCAGCGGTCTCTGCTCTGGACTTCATTACTTTCGAGGGAATTCCCCTTCACCAGAAATAAAAGAACATATTTTTTCCTCACAGAACACAATAACAGTGTTGATGCCAAAACAACATGAAGTCGTTGTGATCTCCTCACAATATTCTGAAAGCAAATGCATGCTAACCCTACTCCTACGAGAACTGGCTCAAACTGAAAATTGCAATTGCTGAAAATTGCTGGTTGCTGATTGTTAATAGTTCAAAAGGTTCAGCTGAGAAAGAGCATTGCATGTGTGTCTGTGTGTATATATATATATATATATATATATATATATATATATATATATATATATATATATATATATATATATATATATATATATATAATAATAATAATAACTTAATGACCACCAGTCATTGTCGATACAATTTTAAAAATATACTGCTTTATTTCCTAAAAAATGTACTCTCTATTTTTACAACTGTGACTTAAGTCCAGGGGGATCATACTCTGCTCAATGTCAACATTCCAGAAATTATTGTCATCTTCTAATTGCTTTTTTGTGTATTTATAGTGGGCAATGGATGCAGCTGTCTGTGTGGAATAAGAATGGCATGGTAAATACTCTTGTGGCTGTCTGTGTGTGTTTGTGTGTCTGTGTCTGTGTGTGTGTTCTGTCTGGCCACAAAGTGTGGTCTAGTCAGTATTTAAAACTGACTTTAAAAAGAAAACTGGTTGTTCAAAAGAGGTTTTAAATATTCAAGCGGTACCTCTGAATCTCTGGCTTGGTAATGACTTTTACTACTTTATTAATTACGGACAAACTGCTCTACTTTTGAATGGTGGCAGCTTTAACAATGTTGTGTGTGCATAGTTCAGTCATTGAGATGCTGATGGACAACCTGACCACATGTACTGGTGCATTATCTGACACTTAGATAAATAAATTAGAAAATATTACTCCCTTTTGGGATTTTTTTTTTATCCTGACAGCATATCAACAAGCAAATACAAGATACCATTTCACTTGCATGTTTGGACAGATATGCTGATATGCCTGCACAAAACTAGTCCAAAGCGTGCTTAGCCTGCAATTATTATAACTGGTCTGTTTAGTAATTTGCTATAATTCAGTATTTACTCACCAACTTTAGTCGAAAATTAACAACTAAAAAAATGACTCTCCTAAGGCAGTGTTTAACTATAAGAATAACAAGGAATGACTGTAGTTACAAAAGATAGCTGTGGAACAATGAGAGATGGTGTCTATTAAAACAATGTAGGAACATAGCTCAAAGTGATGTCAGCTTTATTGGAGGTCAGGGAAAAGGAGGAGAGAGGATAAGGGATTTAAAGGAATACAGTAAAGGGGCTTGTGGATGGATAGAGAATTGGCAATTGAGATGATAGGATGTGAAGAAAAGTGTGTACCCACAAAGCAGCTGGAGTGGCTGTGTGTTTGAGCCACAGGGCTGAAAGTGTGTGAGTGTCTGTATATGTGTGTGAGTGTGAGAGAAATGGTAGTTACAGGTTAGTGGGAAACTCTCAATGGTTCAATTACACAGCCTTGTATGACCTGGGGGGACTGCTTGATCAGTCTATTAGCTCATAGCCAGTGTACCAATGCGGCACATGGGACTTATACACACACACACACACACACGCACACACACACACACACGATCTCACACGCAATCACATGCAGACCTGCACACAGACAGTATGCACAGCAGCCGCCACACAAAGCTAAATGATAGAAAAAGTTAAATATGTATTGTTTATTACTGCTGATACATAGCAGATGTGTTCATTTGCCCCAGTTCCTTTGCATGTCATAACAAGTTTAACTTTTGCATGTCTATCATGTCGTTAACTCATCAGTCTGGGGCTACTTTGACCCATGGTGGGTGTCTCTATATGTGGACGACACAGCACACAGTATACACAAGAGCATTTGTTTCCATTATAACATGTGCAACTATAGAGGGAGCGCCAAGCAGGGGGTAAGCTCTGCAAGTTTGACGTCGATTTTACTGCAAAGTAAGACCAGCTTACCACAACATGAGCATAATGCTGTCCTCACATTGTTTACCTAACTGATTACAGCTTTACATTCCGGCAAAAGTTTGCCTTTGGATTCTTAAGCCTGTGTATACATAAAGAAGAAAAGCAAACTGAAAGGAGGACATACAGTATACCAAACACATTCAAAAAACTTAAACTCTCCTCCAGCAATAATGTGAATTTCCTTCTCCCAATATATAGCTGACAAACCCAGGGGGTCTCTTTCTGCCAAGACCACAATGTTCACCTTTACACCTCCACCTGTCTTTGTAGGCCTGTGTATGTCATTTATTCCTGTTGAAGCCTATTCATAAGAATCTCTGAATCTCATCAGCAATTTCTATTTGGAGACTCTTTCAGGAATGTTTTCCCAGACAACAAACCCCCCCCCAGGGTCACAAGGACACACAACACCATCCTCCACAGTGGCGTGATGTTTCACAGGCAAAGTACATGTAAATTCATTCAAATGCAAACAGCTCATTCTCTGTCTCCGAGAGAGAACTGCAAAATCCTGCTTATTATCTGGCGATGCAAGTCCCTAAAATATATATCAAAAGGTATATTCTTTTCAAATTTTTCAAGTGATTTCAGCAGAGTTCATATTTTGAGTGGGTGAGCACAGCAAGGTTACTGTAGTGAGTTGTATTTGCATCACAGCAAGCTTTTGTACAACTCCACTATAATTATGACAGTGAAGTCAACACCACATTGGACTAAAATGAAACAGCATTCAGAGCTTTCTCAGGCAATTAGAAATAAAGTTTCAGCCAGGATTAAATCTATTATAAATGCAAAAAGAATCAATCAAATGTGTGCTTATGTGTGTGTGTGTGTGTGTGTGTGTGTGTGTGTGTGTGTGTGTGTGTGTGTGTGTGTGTGTGTGCGTGTGTGTGTGTGTGTGTGTGTGTGTGTCAGTGTTGTATATGTGTTCAGTTATTGGGTCATCTTCTCATATTTGTCTCAGAGGAAGTCAACTATGAGTAATTATTTTTAAATTAGACAATAAGAGATGTAAATGGGAGTGGAGTCACCCTGTCAATGTAATTATCGCCAGTTTAGACCGATTCGCAGGAAGCAGTCCTTTACTCGAAAGAGAGGACAAATGTAATCCACATTTGCACCAGAAAGACCTTCTCCTCCCATATTTCCATTCTTCATATACATTTCTCCCCAGATTAAAAACGAAGACACATTATGCAGCCATAGCATCTTGCGCAGAGCTTTTATTGTGTTGAAAATTGCTGTCACTGCAAGAAATGCTTTCCTCGTGCTATTCTAACTCCACATATCCTCAGAAGGAGGATCAGAAGGATTCTTTTAATTATGGCGATGTTCACTGTCTAGTTAAGTCTGTTGGCATTCAAACATTTGCACTTCACAGAAAGCACCGCTGATGCCGACGACACGGGCATGCCTTGGCTTTGCGCTATTTGGCAATTAAGTAGCGATAAATCCTGATCCTTCAACTTGTCACATACTGATACCTGGCAAAGAAGTTTGGCATCACTTCCTAATGCATTGACGTCAAACTCAAGGACCGCGTGTCAGATTGGGTTTTTCTTGGTTCCTGTTTTATTTTGGAGTCCGTGTCTCTTGCGGTCTCTGTGTTCCCGGCACTTCCTGCTCTGTTGATCGTCCGCCCTGGTCCCTGATTGTTTCCTCCTGTTTCCAATCATCCACACCTTCCCTTGGTGTGTCTTATCACCCACTCCTCCTATTTAATCCCTGTGTGTCTTCTGTTCCCTTGTCGAGTTGTACTGTGTGTTTACTGTGTGCGCACGCGAGCCTGTCGATGCTTTCAATCCGTTCTGTCGGAATCCTGGTTTGTTTTTAAGGATCCTGCCTTTCCTGGAAAGATTAAAGTTACTTTCTTTCACCACACATCTGCATTTGGGTCCTCACTGAGCCTCCCGTGACACCACGGGCCAAATCCGGCCCGCCACGAAAGTTCATCCAAGGTGTTTGCACCTAGCAGTCATAGAAATAAACTGCTTCAGCTAAATGCATGCTAGCATCCTCACAAGGATTCTTTTAACTATGGTGATGTTCACTATAGTTTAGTCTGTCGGCTTATCACATGCTTATACATAAAGTTATGTGAGCAGGTGTGCCCCAGACCACAGCTCCTCACATGTTCTTCCTGGTCACAATTAATCTTTAACAATTCTCTTTTGATAGAGTAAGGTTCTTAACCCTACATTAAATGGAGTTATGTCGTAATAACCGAGACATTTGCTTACTTATTTTTTTACTTTTATATAAATACAGATCCAATATTTCTACACTTTAATAAACAATAATCAAACGCAAAGACAATTATTGAACAATATGTTAGCAAGTAGTTTATACAGTGTTACAGTTCCAACCAGCCCTTTGAGGGCAACTATAATGCTGATGTGGCCCAGGGTGGAAATGAAATTGAAATGCATTGTGTTGCCCAGCACATCACATTTTGTGATGTTCACTGTCTAGTCTGTTGGTTTCAAAGATTTGCACTTCACAGAAAGTACAGTTGATACCAACAACACAGGCGTGTCTTGGCTTTGCACTATTTGGCAATTAAGTACCAACACATTCTGATCCTTCAACTTGTCATATACCCGGCGAAGACTGTGTGAATCACTACCTAATGCATTGTGTTGTCCAGCACATCGAACTCTGAAACTCTTCTGCCATTGCAGTAAACATGTCGGTAAGCTTGTGAATCCATGCAAAACAACTTGCTTAGCTTTCAGCAACAACACCACTTTGTTCAGTTTAGGGAAACATCATGGTTGAGCTAAGAATAAGTATATCAACTTACTCAAAGGTCAATGTACCATGAGTTCGGTAAACTTTAAAATAACTCCTGTTAAAAGTCCTGTGTTTGTTTTAAGATCCACCTCCACTACCTCTGGTCTTGTGTTGTGGTTTTGTTGGTCTTGACACTACATCGGCATACTAAAATTGATTTCAAGCTAGCAGACAAAAACACACCATGTTTTCTGATATTGAGGTCATTTTTCTCTACATGTCTGAACATTTGTATAATACCTCCCGCTGACAAATCAAATCCATCAGAAGATTAATGCCACTGAGAAGCTATTCAAAGAGAAAAAAGAAAAAAAATGTAATTCTACTGGTTGACTTTTATAGATTGTATAAACTTCATAATGAGTGTCTACCCTGTTTAATATACCGCAGTTACATTTTAATGAATGACTCAGGTCGCTACTTGATATTTTATAAGCCTTTCATCAGACCACATTTTATTTCTCCACGAGTATATTGTTTGATGAGCTGAATATTACTATAAAAGAAAAAAAATATGCACAATAAATCTCTTGCTCTCTTAAATCTATCTGACCCTGCCTTATCCGGACTTGTCTGTATGCAATCATTCCATCGTTTGCACCCTTTCTTTTCTTTGACTTCAAAACTAAACTTTTAAATTGATTTTTTTCCCCCCTGTCATTTTCTATGTAGCTGAACCTTTTGCTGCTACTGGTGAGGCCTGGTTCCTCTCTGATGTCTAATTAAAATGGTCCTGTTGTGTGATTTGCTTTGACCCGGCCTCCCCCAACTGTGCCAGCAGGTGATGCCTTTTGAAGGGAAAAGAAAACATGTGCACTAAACACACAAAAACACACCGAATTATACACAATTACATGTTCAGGGTAAATTCCTAAACATGCACACACATGCACACACACAAACACGAAAAAGAGTTTAAAACGAACGACTGGAATACATGAATGTCAATGATTACAAAATTATAGGACAACGACAAATTAAAGAAAAGGTATTTTGAGATTTAGTCCTTAATAATAATAATGAATGCATGAGACTAAAGAGGCAGCTGGCTTCTTGTGAAATCACAAGATCACACGAGAATCGCAGGATCCCACCAAAAAAGGATATCACATATAGGCCATCTTGTCAGACTTCGAGTAATCGATTGTGTCTGGTCAGCCAGTGACAGCACCAATCAGCATCCTGTGTTGCGCTACTGGCAGCTACGGGCGGGGCTTAAGTTAGTTGTTGCATACATGCTTTCACTGTAATGCCGAGTATACACATACTGCAAAACAACTATTTTTTTCATTTTGATGTTGGTTTGACTGCCGTGTTCTGCACTGAGTGCTCTTCTAAGTGATGGAACAGACTTGTGCTGTTTGTTTTTTGTCTTGTATGTTTATTCTCAAAAGCACAGAGAACACAATCATACGGTAAATGTCATTTTCCATTTTCTCCCCCTCCATCTTTCCCCACTCATGTTCCGAACTTCCCCCCAACATAGAACAAATCCCACTGCCTCAATTGTTTACACAAAAAAATAAAAAAAAATACAGGAGAGAAACAAGTAATGAGTTTTAAAAATGTAACTTTTCAAGAAAAAAAAAAGGGAACAGAAAAGAGTTATGAATCTAAGGAGAGAGTCTTCAGTTCATCAAAGTACTGTTTGATCGGACCACAAGGATTTGAATTTCTCAGGATGGCCCCTATGAATCTAGTTCTCTCCTATGAACCTAGTTTTCTCTGATTTTCAAAAGAACACCGTATCCCTCAACCGCATAGAATAATTTGGGGTATGAGGATACTTTCAATCCATTAGGATTCTCCTTCAAGCTAAAAAGTTTGAGAAAGGAATTATGTTTTCATGTTTATTTATTAAAGTTTGATCTTTGTGTACCTGAACACCAAAGATGTACGTCCAGGTGTCTGCTGCTTGTGACATCTATTGCAACTACTACATTTTCTAAAGTTTGAAATTAGAGTACCATTAATTGTATCATAACCCTGCACAGGACACACAAAGAGGTTTTATTGACCTATTAATGCCTGGTCCCAAAATTAATCTGGTATGTTATTTTCCCCAATCCACTTAGATTTTTGACAATGTTAGTCTCAGTTATTGAATTGATAGTTTGATATATTTGGAATGTAAATCCTATCACACTTACAAATAGTGAAACAGATGGGATTGAGGATGTGTGTGTGTGTGTGTGTGTGTGTGTGTGTGTGTGTGTGTGTGTGTGTGTGTGTGCATATATATATATATATATATATATATATATATATATATATATATATATATATATATATATATATATATATATATATATACTGCTATATGAACCACATAACTAGTCTCACAAGTGTTGTCTGTACATTATGCGGTTTGAAATTATTCAAATAGCCCTTGTGGTTGAAGGAATATTCTGTATTTAGTATGGATATGCAAACCATTCGGAATTTTTGAGAAAAATGGCTGGGGCTAGAAAATGTATTAACTTTTCTTTTTTTTCTTTTTTTTTTAACACACCCCAGACATTAGACTCCTTAGACAAGACAAGATCATTACAAACAAAGAATAACACAATACATTGTGACTTTCTTTGTGCAATTCCTATTCCACACTCCTCTTGTGTTGCCAGCCATGCACTGAGCTCTGAGTTGGCCTCAGTCCACGGTCAAAAGAGAGAAGGAAACAGACAGGAAAAAAAAAAGAAAAGAAAAAAAAACACGTCAGGGATTTGGGTCATCATCATCATCATCATCATCGTCCACCAAGTTCCCCTCAAAAAGTTAAACACCAACAACAGCATGCAACTCTTTTCTCTTCTGCTCCATATATGTTGCCTGCCTCTCAACAGGCCCTACGCCAGACAAGAACTGCTTATTGATATTTGGGAAACAATCTGTGAGACGAATGATGACGTGTAATCGCCTTGACAGTAATAAAGGGAGTCTGTATTTGATGTATTATGTGTAGAATTTAGTCTTTAGAAGCGGACTGAAAACTTCCAACAATTCAAACTAGTTTTTCCATATTTTAGCTGCTAAGGGTCTGGTGATTCTATAACTATGTGGAACCCCCGACAATATACATGTATATTTTAAATATCCATCATGCTTTGCCAAAGCATCTGCATTAACAGTAATGTGATATACTGTCACTAATGTCGCGTCATTAGTGCTGCTTTAGTCCCACGTTATCACTGGTGAGTTGCTGAGCAGCTAAGCACAAATCCTCTTAATACAATTCTAAAAGTTAATAGAGCCACATTTGTCTAGCTTGCATACACACACACACACACACACACACACACACACACACACACACACACACACACACATACACACACACAGAACAAACTACGCTTGGCATGTCAGGAGCATGTGACAATTTGGGGCTTCAGTAGTTTCCATTAGAAGTTGATTGGAAAAGAATACAGCTTCATTTTAATTTCACAAGCACAGAACTATGTTGTGCATTCACCTGCTGACTGTTCTCTCTGTCGTCTCGGTCGAACTGGTGATGTATGTTGTTTTAAATCGCTTTCATGATCTAAAATATAATGCATGGAAAAAAGATTGCTATACAAACACGCACGCACGCACACACACACACACACACACACACACACACACACACACACACACACACACACACACACACACACACACATTCCATTCATAAACGTATAGTCTGTATGCAAATAAGCATCTACTGTGTTAAAGGCCAAAATGATTTTAAAATGATTCACCAACAAGAGCTATTATGTTCATGAATGTTTGAGCGTGTGTGTGTGTGTGTGTGTGTGTGTGTGTGTGTGTGTGTGTGTGTGTGTGTGTGTGTGTGTCTCTCTCTCGCTCTCTTCTACAACACAAAAGTCACATTAAACATTTTGACATTTGTGATGCAACAGAAAGAAAGCAAATAACTTGTTGAGGTTATCGCAAGTTTTTACTCTCTCTCTCCAATTATCGCAAGTAATTTCATAAACAGTTAAAAAAAAAAAACATTTTATGAAAAATACATGTTGAAATAGAGCGAATACTGTCTAGCACTTCATTATTCATTCATCCCATCTGTCTTCTATCAAGAAAAATTTCGACTGGAAGACTTATTTTTGTTTCAAATATGATTTGTATCTAAAATACCTTTCCACAATCCACTAAAATCCATTTCTTCTTTCCTCCCTTTGCCTCTCAGTTTCTAAGTACCATTACACACATCACATGTAAGCCCTTGACAGTGATTGAACCCATATTGCACAGCAGCACATGCTTCTGGAGAGACATGAGAGGAAATGGATCACATGCCAGGAAAAAGGGCAGCATATAGAGAGTAAGGATCAGGCAAAGAAACTGAATAAGAACATAAACAAGTCCCCCACCTCTCTTTCTTTTCCTTCAATCTCCTATATAAATGTGATGGTTCCTCTCCCCGTACAAACCCCATAGGCAATTTAAAGAAAGTAGGCCAAAATGAAATATGGTTGCAATATAAAAACAACACTTCAGACTCACAGCATCCCGATAAGACCCTATTGTGTGTGCATGTGTGCACATAGCCTGTTTCTGTGTGTTTGGTTCTGAGAGGATGGGCAAGTTAGAGAGACAGAGTGAGTTGAGGAGCAGGTATGTGAGCGATGACACACTAAATGTGTCGCAAGGAAGTTGAGTGTTTTCATTAAGATTGAATCAAAAGTACAATTTTGAATGTCATTTTACACCATTGGAATTGGGTTGTATAATCTATCATACAGCTTATTCCTCTTTCTCTCCCATCCATGCACTCGCCCACACACAAACACACACGCACGCGCGCGCGCACACACACACACACACACACACACACACAACTCTTGTCCACTTGCTATCCTGCAGTCACGCTGCACTAACATTTCTCTAACCTTTTAGCCACCAGCACACTGTAGCATAAACAGGCTAAATCCCTAGTAATCTGTCTGTGACATCCATGAGGACCATGTTGACTTACTCTGAAGAGTGAAGCCTGACCCAAATATGGATGTGGGCATAAGCCAAGAATGTGACCTATTATTTAGTAATATGATGTCATGCATGTTTGCATGGAGACAAGGAAAGAAGATAGTCTTTTGGTCGGACAAATGGACATTGCAGCCTCAAGTGGCAGTGGGACACGACGCGTGTTTCCTTTTTCAAGTCTTAAAGACTTAAATACCCAGAATGATACACAGTGACATCAGTAAAGTGGACACTCATCTGACCTAAATACCCGTTTCTATGTGACTGGTGGGGATTTCTTTTTAAGTATGCATCAAGTTCAAATCCTGCCGACTTCCTCCTGTTACACCGGGGGGAAAGCACATATTGATCTTACGTTTTGAACTGGCAACATATTTGAATCAGCATATATATATATATATATATAATGTTTTAAAAATGTCTAAAAGTGATCATTTATTATAATATTGATGATAAATGACAAGGAAAAAAGGCTAAAGGCAGAAAAAAATATGAAAGTTGCGGCAACAAGGTTTGACATTTTTTAATACAAAAAAATGATGATATGGCTGCTGCCATATCATCATTTTTTGTATTAAAAAAGCCCTGGCTGTGAATAATGTCACTCGCATGACAGGCCTCGAAACCTCCATTCAGTGTTTTCCTGCTTTCCGTGGTCACCGAATAGGTCGGTATAATTGTAATGTCAGCTCTCAAGATCAACTTGTTGTCTTTTCCACAATAAGCAAACCAACACAAGACAGAACAAGGCTTCATACACTTCATGCCACTGATATCAAATAAAGATATTATTGTCATGTTTTGTTGTTGGTCGTCACTGACTGTTTCTCAACAGAAACAACAAATAAAATAACAGTAGAGGGTGACTGATGTGTACGTGCACAGATTTATACATATTATACTTCAACAGTGGAATGCTTCCACATTCCTTAAATGTGACCCGTGAGAGAAGAAAGAAAGGACAATGATGGACTGACATGGATTGTCTAGCCACCTTTGTCAAACTTGACCTGGCCAGGTTCATATTCTGCATTTCATTTACTGAGTTATCAACTTAGAGCGGCATGTTCTGAAACTTGTTCACCAGCTGCCTGACATCCATTGCCCATTTCACATCTGTTTCTCTGTTCAGCCATATTTAAGTTACATCAATCCAACCTCTGTTCTCTCACTATCTCTGTTTTACCACTTAAGAAAGTGGGTGCCAGTGTAGCGGACATCCAACAAGGGATTACGAAACTGAAATGTCTCTGACACAATCTGAATAAATACATTTATTTCTTTGTCTCTCACCCACAAGCAACTATGTACCATGTGTCTGCACATACTCAGAGCAGATAAGACTCGACACTCCAACCATTACAGCTGATCCTTCAATGTCTAACTATCTCACGGGTTACGATCAGGTCATTGAGGGCCCAGAGATCCATCCAATAAACAAACTTATTCTTGGCCTCGTTGTAGTATAAAATTGTTGATTTCACAACAGCCAACGACGTTACTTTACTTGTAGTTTCCAGCCATAAAGTGGATTTTTTTAATTATCCCGCAAGTTGTTCCTGGCTCCTGGCAGTCCCATGTTGTGTAATGTGTGATGCAGCGCTGACCTGTGACGCACTATCCTGCTGAAGACTTTTTTCAGCAACTATTGAGAGCAAGAGACTCTAAAAAAAAAAGACTTTGATATAAAATACTTTTAAATAGGCCTTTATGACTCCTGCTGCACAAAGGAGGGTGATAAAAAATGACTTAGCTTTCTGCTGAGAATGACATGACGACGAGGATCAAAAAATAAGATAACAAGTTTCTGAAAATATCTAAGAAAGCCACTGAACTCTACGTGTAATACTTTTTCAATCATTAGAATGCAGGTGCCCACTAAAAATTAGCAAACACGTAGCTGATCAATCATGACTTGTTCTCCACATTCTCGGACTGGAGATCAGCGGTACCCCTTACAGATCAGTGGAGGCGACACCCTGGGGTGATGTTAGAAAAATTCACTCGACCCCTCGGAGTGAAATCATTAAAACAGGAACATGTATTCGTTGCAAGGAAGGAGCAGAGTCAGAAGAACAACATGATAGACAAATTGCATATCCAAGACTCCTCAATGATCTCTCAAAGAACCACCTCTTAAATACTCATCATGACCCGCTAACTGAAACCCTCGTGACGTCTTCGGCCGAACCGTGAACCTTTCCCCTCGTCCCATAGAGCGGCTTGTAAGAAAGGGTCATACGATAAGAAAGGAACTGCACGTTCTTTCAAGGAAGGAACAGATTCCCCAGTCTCACTGCTATCAGGAGACATGTTGAGTTTGTGTGTGAGATTAAACAGAGGCAGTAAGATGAGAAGTCTGAATATAACAGTGAAATAGTAAATGATTAAGTGTGAATAATTTTTCTTCTTCCAACAGGTGATGAAGCAGATGTGGACCCTTTGGGCTTGGCCCCTGAGAGGGATATGGCTGAGGATGGCTAGTCTGTTGGTGCATGGTGTGCAGCCTTCTCTGTACACACACTGTTGAAAAAGGTAGGGTGTGTATTGTTCTTTCTGACTGGAATTATACGCCTCCATGTCCCGTATGCTGAGATTGCGATGTGCAATGTGCCTGAATGTTCTCAAGAATTCCCTCTTCAAAATATTGCAGACACAGTAACGCACACACGCATGCAAGTGCACACACACACACATTTAAATGAAATAGAGTGAGACAGAAAGAGCATGACATAAACCAATATCCCTCTCTATGACACCATGATTGGATATTTACTATCGTATTGCTGTATGTTGCAATAAATGGATTAAATGTGTTTTTTCCTTCTTTTTTCACTGCTCATCCCTGCCTTCACAGCAGCAGAGTGACATTAAAAGGCCACGGGTGAAATTAACTCTGTGTGTGTGTGTGTGTGTGTGTGTGTGTGTGTGTGTGTGTGTGTGTGTGTGTGTTTGGGGTTACATTCCATTCCCAAGCCTATTTTGATGATGTTGAAATGAGAGGGAGAAAACATTGTCTCAAAGGCTCCCATCAAATGCCTTTAACGTAGCCCTTTAACTGCCTAATCCCCGATGGTGTGGGGTTATGGTGCTGTTTCGTTTCTCTCACAAACTTCTTTCTGTCTCTCTTCTTACTTCTGTCTGTACATGTACCCAACTTTCCAGCTGAGCTGTACAAGTCTCTAAGGAGCCAGACCTCCCAAATCTCTCATTCTTTTGTGTTGATGTCCACAGTTAAAGCTGAGGTGTAGGTTAAATGGTTAGATGCAGTGGCGGGCCGCACAATTCCTGCCTCTACCTTCAATGTGTCTCTACGGCTGGAAAAAAAAAATCACTCTCCCCCTTACACCTCCTTGTGTGGACCAAGCCGCGGAGCTCGTTTAACCACTTTGACAAGAGAAAAAGGCGCGGCCACTACGTGGAGCAATGTTTCATTACGCTGCTCGACTTGCAATGTTGGGCATCCTGACTTGACTCGCCCAAAGCCCCAATCAACCACAGCGTCCAAGACAGGATACGTGCAATGAAAAGTTAAGCTGATAGGGAAAAATAATACGGTGGTGTTATGTAGTGTATTTGGGAAAAACAATGAATTTATAAAATAGCTTTAACTTTGTGATTCTGTTTTGGCCAGCAGTGAAAGCTCAGAAGACTGACGGCCCACCACTGGTTAAATGTTTTCCCGTGGCATGACATGATTGCTTTACTTCTTTTGCCAGAAAGAGGGGTTTCATTCCATGAGACATGTGTGAAAAATCTAATTTTTGGTGATCATTAATACTCATATGACTTTAAGGACCTATTTGTTCATGAATTGCCTCATGGACTTCAGTCATATTGAGAATCACTTATGGCTGACACAGAATATGCACACCATAGTGTGAGAAAGAAACAAGGGGCAGACACTGTAATATAAGAAAGATGCGCTTTATTTCCAGTCATGAAGGACAATATACTGTATATCCATTATAACATCCCTCCATCCATCCATTATCTGAACCGCTTATCCTCATCAGGGTCGCTGGAGCCGATCCCAGCTGTCAAGGGGCAGGGTACACCCTGGACACGTCGCCAGTTCATCACAGGGCATATAGACAGACAACCATTCACGCTCACATTCACACCTACGGGCCATTTAGAGTCCAATTAACCTATGCAGCAGAACATGCAAACTCCACACAGAAGGACCTGCCAGACCAGTGTCCGAACCCCACCTAGACCGGGATCTGAACCACAGACCCTCTTGCTGTGGGGCGTCAGTGCTAGCCACTACACCACCCCCAGCCCCCATGCAGCCCCCATTATAACATCTTAACATAACATCATGAATTTCACTCTGTTATGCAAGTTGATACCAACAAAGCATACTCCCCGCTATGTACAGTATATGCAGTCATCAAGCAATATAACTCAATGCTATTAAAAATATGTTTTATTGTTCGAAGTAAGTTCAATTAGGTCAAACTAGAATGAGCCATAACAGCCAAAATGTTCTTTGCAGCCTTGTAGCAACACATTGTTTTTCATTAAGTTCATAGTAACACATAAAATGGAGGGGAAGTTAGAATAAATACTGTCAGGAACAAATTATAAATGATTGATTCAGTTAACATTTTTGCAGATATGTCCTGTTTGTAACTGATATGATACAAACAGTGTTATTTTATGTTGTGTGACGATTCAGTCGAAATATTTTTCTAGGAAACATATTTTCCAGCATTGGAGAGACAGGACATGCAAAAAAAAAAAAAAAGCCACCGACACGTGGTAAAAATGTGTCTTTGTGTTAAATCAACCCATCACTGTGTTGGATGTACAATGAAGCCCTGTGTTCAACACTGCATAATGCTCGTGTTATTGTTTATTGTCGTTGAACCGATGACAAGAATATAATCAGAATGACTGTCTCTTGCTCAGTGCCAGTCGTCTCTGTGTCCCGCTGAGGTGACCAGGAGAGACGCAGTGAATCCTCCACAGTTGATTGCTGACACTTAGGAAGCATCAAAGTACTTACTTGTACTGTACAAGAAGGTATTTGTACATTACTTCAGTATTTCCATGTCATGCTACTTCCCACTTCAAATACCTTAAAAAGGACAATGTTGTTATTTTTAGTTCACTACATTAATCTCACTACATTGATCTCACAAGTGTATCTATAGATATTAATCTTACTTACTTTATGCACCTGTAAATAGGTACACAAAGTAAGTAAGATTGCACATACAATACACAAATAGATTACACAATTGAAAGGATTTTAAAATAATGAAACAGGTATTTAATCTCCCATTAATTATCTAATGACCCCTCAAAATGATCTTGCGACACTGGAAGGAACCGGCCTCTTCGTTGGGATCTACTGGAATAAACTCTTTATAATGTAGTTAAAATGAGTCCCACCTCCACCAAAAATACAACACAGTAAAATCTGATACACACCAACGCATCAGTTTTTCCAATCTAATAAAATCCTACCACATGCACCGGCCAATTTTCTGCTTTTACTTTTTAAAGTTTTAATTTAGATGGATAGATATGCACTTTATTAATCCCCAAGGGGACATTTTTTATTAGGTGAGAATACATTTACTTAAATAGGATTTTAGAATAGAATACAGAACATATATTTTTACATTGTTTTATTTGCAGTGCTGCACTGGCAGTAACTACAGGATCGCACTGGACGTACTGACACCTGGTGTCTATAGTGTTTTCCAATGAGTGTTGAATAAATTAACACAGAACGCAGAACACAACATGTCTATTACTATAATTATAATAACTATTTTAGATAGAAGTGTAAACCTAATTTTACTTTACTAACTACTATAATTATTTATATCGCTTTATTGCTATTTTTGTTGCTATTATTATCATCACTGTAGTAGTCGTAGTAGTAGTAGTAGGAGTAGTAGGAGTAGTAGGAGTAGTAGTAAGTTGTAGTTGTGGGTGTCACACATGACCAGCCCAGATACTGTACAGAGACTTTGCGTGCACGCCTTCTTCGTCCCATCAATACGGGTTTCTCAGTCACTCCAGCCAGGCAGTCTGACAAGGTAAGACTTCACTAAGGCTTCCTTATGAATCGGTCTTCACAATATCGGGATTGAGGCGAGCGCGTCTCTCCCCAAAAAGCGTCCATTTCTCTTTTACACCCAGCTGCACGCGGCTGTTCCTCTGTAAACTCCCAGTGCGTTGTGTCACTGTCTTTAGTGGAACCGCCTCAAAGAGTCGCCTGCGCTTTGCTTATTTCCAATCGCTCGCTCGATGCGTATTTGTGTCCACATATCAGAGGACGTGTCAATGATCGCACATGCGGGATTGAGCTCCGCAGCCGCGGTTCTGTCAGAGGAACTGGACCTTTGATCCGCACCTTTTTTTTTTGACAGCATCCCACTCTCCACCGACACGGGGTAAAAATAAATATGTTCATGCCAGTTGTTAATAAAAGCCCTCAAGTTATTTACTCAAGTTACTGTTGATGATGAGGTCACACCCACCGTACTGTATTGGAATAGCTTTATTGGGATCTTATGTATGAAAGCAGAACTTATCCGTGTTGAAGTCGATTTAGGCCATGATAAAGTAGAGTTAGGCCATGTTTGTTGTTCTGATACTATATTAATTATTTAGTGTGATAATTTAATTTAATAATGTTGACAACTACAGTGTATACGTAGCTTCACAATGTGTGAAAGTAAAACTTATCTGTGATCAAGTTCAGTTAAAGCCATGTCAGTAACTGTATTAATTATTTAGCATACTAATTAAATCTAATAGGCTGCATTTTGATAAATAAAAATGAATATTAAAGTTTGCGCGGCCTTATTTCTCCCCAGGATTTCCCAATGGCGAAATTCTCTTGCTTCACCCTTCTTCTTCTGTTATCTCATCTCCTGACTGTATCAACTGCTGCCCCAGATGACATTGTAATCCAGACAACACATGGGCGTGTTCAAGGGAAGTTGCTTTCTGTTCTCGGTGGTGATATTAGAGCATTTTTAGGAATTCCTTATGGGAAACCACCTTTAAAGAAACTGAGATTCAGCCCTCCGGAGCCAGTAGATAGTTGGGAAGGAGTGAAGGATGCCACCCAATTCCCAAATTCTTGCTACCAGGTGCCAGACACAACCTTTTCAGGTAGGATACATGTTTACATGGATGGGCACAATGCCTGCATATGTAGTTTATAGTGTTGTGTACATGTACTGCAGGTTATTCAAGTGGGTTAGTCAAAGCCCTGCCTAAGGACTAAGCAGAGCATATAAAAAGGAAACCAAATGAAAGCATTCACAAAGTTCACTTGCCAAAGTTCATACAAAAGCAAACTGTGTGTAAACAAGCCATATATCAAATATTATTCGCAAGATCTTCCCTGGGTGTCAGGAGTATTCTATTTTTAATTGTATCGTTAGCCGGATAGCATTTCTTGGTAAACAAAATACGTAGTGTTTTGTACGTTGAGATGTCTTGCAATTTAGCACACTGACACACAGTATACCTTCACCGCGTACCTGCTTGCCTTTTTTGTGTGCACACCTGTACTTTGGCGAGTGTACTTGGTGAATGTTTTCATTTGGTGCACCGCAGCAAACATCTACACGGCTACATGTATTTTTAAAACGCATTCAGGCTGTCGTGCGTTCAGATATTTCTGCTTTCTTTGCTTTCAATATAAATACTGAACGGAAAGTCCTCCTTCTGAACAAAACATGCATTTTTGTTGGATTGTAAATGTATATATTGAATATTTCAATATGTCCTAGGGACTGTTGCTATTCAACACCAGCTAAACAGTTTACCTCTGTATTGCCTTTCCTGCATTTTTGTTGCCCGCTCGCTATAGCTTGCTAAATTGCTAGCCACGGTGGCCAGTAGACTTCTCGACACCGACAGTAACGTTCATGTTGCTGGTGTCTAGCAGTAAATATAATGTACACAACACCGTAACCGCAAGCTCATGAACTCCATCAAATAAGGTAATCTAAGTACATGCTTAAGTAAGAGATAAACTTTAAAGATCATTATTTTAAGGTAGGCGTTTAGTGGGGAGCAGTGGTTATGTAACACCATGCCCAGAGCACACACACACGCACAAGCACGGGCGCACACACACACACACACACACGAACAAGTTATGCATAAACAAGCACATAAGCACACACTTTGACGCAGATCAAGTCCCCACCCAAAAGACCATGGTCATGAATGCATATCTATTCATAGACACAGCCACCTGTCAGGGGTTGTTCAGTAGCCAGCAAACCAGGAGCCAGGCGTATGTACAGAAATAATGGCCAAATGTATTCCAAATATAGATATGATACCGCCAGATAGAGATTGATGTTGGACCGCTGTTCTCTCTTTGGACAAAGTGGTGCTCATTAAGAGGAAAACAAACAGGGGATTTATTTATTTATTCACTGTTTGAGAGCTATTGTGTTGTAAACTGCCATTTGAGTTCTGTAAAACATCAGCTAATATTTAATCTAAAAATACAGCTTGCAATAAAATGTCATAATGAAGTTGTAATTTAACTGACTGTATCGTTGATTTATCTGTACCTCAAAATATCTGAAGGAAAAGAGATAGGAGTGGATATACATTGCTTAACTGCCAGACTGCAGTCCCAATCCGTCTATTGACATATTGTCATTTTTTAAAGGGTTCAAAGGTGCAGAGATGTGGAACCCAAACACTCCTTTAAGTGAAGACTGTCTGTACCTAAATGTCTGGTCCCCACGTTTCAACAAAACTCAGCCCATACCCTCATCACTGGCTCCTGTCTTTGTCTGGATCTATGGAGGCGGGTTCAGTCAAGGAACATCCTCTCTGGACCTTTATGATGGTCGCTTCTTGAGTAAATCTGAAGGTGTTGTTGTAGTATCAATGAATTACCGGTGAGAACTGAAGTCAACTTACGAAATGTAATTATAAGTGGACATAGATACTGTATGTAATCATTAATCATTGTAATCATTAACTAGGTGAATATGTGTGAGTTGGATCTCTCCATTACACTTGACACTGGATTTTTTTGCTTACATTGGAAGTTGCAAGAGGTCATCAGAAACAGTAATTGGTGCAATAAGCAAAGCAAAGGATCCGAAGTCCTTTGCTTGACTCATTTAGATGGGCTGTAAAATCAACAAGGCAAGTGTAGCTGGATTCATTTTCCGTTAAATGCTGTAAACACCTTTCCTCATTCTTGTGCTCATTTATTAGACTGGGAGCTCTTGGTTTCTTGAAAATTTCTGAAGACAAGAACCACCAGGGCAATGCCGGGCTGCTGGACCAGCGGATGGCCCTCCAGTGGGTTTCCAAAAACATAGCTGCTTTTGGAGGGGATCCTACAAAGGTAAAATAAAAACAACAACATTGTCTTATATCCTAAATCAGAGAATAAAATAACTGTTTGAACAAACAATAATACCAGCCGATGGCTTTTATTTCCAGGTGACTCTGTTTGGGGAGAGCGCTGGGTCAGGAAGTGTGGGCTTCCATCTGCTCTCTCCAGGGAGCCAGGGTCTTTTTCGGAGGGCTGTGTTGCAGAGTGGCACTCCTAATGCACCCTGGGGCACACACAGCCAGGAGGAGACCTGGCGCAGGTAGGGTGTACTAATTCAGATGTGGTATGTCTCGTTGATTGTTTGAAGCAGTAGCATGCAACCTTTTATATTAAAGTAACACTAGGATCCATTCACAGCCATGAAGTGTTTACTTTCTGTTCCATTTCACCACAAGTATAGACTGTACACATGGTGCTTGGTTCAAAGATTTTCAAAACATTGGTTCTCTTTCTTAAAATGTGTCAACAATTTGTCTCTTACTCTTTCACATTCCTTCTGTCACTGATTGCCTTGTTCCCTCTCTACGTCATTATCCAGAACTTTGAAGCTGGCGACGCTACTGGGTTGTCCCCAATCGCCTCAATCTGATATGAGAGCGTGTCTGCAAGAGGCCGATCCTATGGAAGTCGTATTGAAGCAATATGAAGTTGTCCCACAGCGTGCACTCTTAAACCTACCCTTTATCCCTCATGTTGATGGACACTTCCTAACAGATACAGTCGAAGTATGTATGTTTGTGTGTGTGTGTGTGTGTTTGTGTTAATCTGGCTATTGCACAAGAAACAGGTGTTGGTGTGTTTTATAAATAGGTTGCAGTATATTTTAACAACCCTACCTCGATTAGCTGATGTGACAAATGTCAACACTGAAAGGAATTGTTTCTAGATCCAGAATTTGAAGGACTATATTTCCCGGCATGCATACTTACACAGCAACTCCGTTGACATGATTACTGTATGTTATTTAAATGGCTACAAGTAAACATCTAACAAACTTTGACCGAGCAAGCTGTATACTGGTATTAGCAAAACATCTCAACTAAGCTCAATGGGTAATTATTGCAGTATTTTTTGACAAAAAAAGTAGGGGAAAAACAATTCTTGCATTACAAACATCAACCGCCTTTTTGTTTTTCTGGGCAGGCATTGCTTAGTACCCATAACCTTCCAAAGAAAGAGGTGCTCTTTGGCTTAAACCAGGACGAAGGGCCCTACTTCCTAGTTTATGGAAGTCCTGGGTTCAACATCGTTGATCAGAGTCTCATCACCAGAAATGAGTTCCTCAGTGGAGTGAATCTCACATTGCCACGTGAAAGTGATGCCATTAAGGCTGGGGTCGTGTTTCATTACACCGATTGGACAGATGAAGATAACAGGACGACAAATCGTGACTCTCTGGGTAGTCTGGTTGGAGACCTATATTTTGTTTGTCCTGCGCTAGAGTTCGCTCACAGGTAAAGAGCAATTCATTTGGTTACACTCACTCATGTCTTGCAAATTACACTCAGGGAATCTGCTCCGCACACTACATATTTAAAATTGCGCATTTAACTTTGTTTTTGACCCGTCGTTTTTACACGTCTCGTCTGTCTAAATACTACCCCATTCAACTGGATGGTTTGGGTCCTAAAACAAATTGTACAAACGGTCAATCCTCATTTTTTGTAGTTGTGACACATGTTCATGTTTTATTTTCTCTAATTACCTAGACCGAGTGCAGTACAAAAATAGTTAAATGTTCTCTTTTCATTCATTTATTACCAGGTACTCTCAAAGTGGTGGTAAGACTTTCCTTTATTTATTCAACCACCGGTCATCCGTCAATCCTTGGCCAGAATGGATGGGCGTAATGCACGGCTATGAGATAGAGTTTGTCTTCGGAATGCCTCTGGATGCATCACTGGGATACACCAAGAATGAAGTGAACATGACAAAGAAGTTTATGAAACACTGGGCCAACTTTGCCCGGACGGGGTATGCATAACCAGATAGACAATCAGTAACTCAAGCTGTTTAAAGACCCTCAGGGCTCTGTTGCATTGTCTTGATTGGTTGTTCTGTTTGTCAGGAATCCAAGCATTGATGGAGATGACTGGCCCACGTTCACTCCTGAACAGCAGCAGTATGTCACTCTGAACTACAACCGTCCAGAACGAAGGAGGATGATGAGAGCTAAAGAGTGTCACCTCTGGAATACATTCCTTCCAAAATTACAGAAAGTCCCAGGTAAGAACATCTATCTATCATCTATCTAACTTCCCTATCTTATCCACCAATCCCTCCCAAACACTGACGAGATTTGTATCCACGCTTGCTCCCCTTCTCTTCGCCACAATGCTGGAGGTCTCAGTGGGAGGAAAGTAGGGTCAGTCATCATTTCAGTGATTTCTAATCACACACGGTGTGAATAATATTCATATACCTCTCAGTTGTGGTAAACCCTGCACTGTCTGTATCCAGAATTAACTTTTAGTCTTGTAATAGCTTACTGACTGGTGATGCAAAATAGTTATTATTTTTTTTAGACCCATGTCATTGAAAGTGACAGGAACGTAACATGTAAATAAATGTAACTAAACAGATATGTCTGCATGTCACATATCTTGCATTTAACAATTATTTTGTGAAAGAGTACAGAATAAAAGTCCTTCCTTCTGCCTCTTACTCCACAGATGATCCGATGGCTTGTAATACAGCAAATGGGATTCTTCGCCACTGTAACTACACCTTCCTCCTCATTGTATTGGTCATGACTTTAACCTATTAATATAGAGAAGAGACCTGCGTTCGAGACAGCCATATCCAACAACTTCGACAAAATATAGTTGAGTTTGGTTTTTACTGTTTTGGTCTTTACTTAAAATAATTGTGATGGCTGAATGTATTTTCATATTT
Source organism: Clinocottus analis (assembly GCF_023055335.1). Classification (NCBI taxonomy): domain Eukaryota; kingdom Metazoa; phylum Chordata; class Actinopteri; order Perciformes; family Cottidae; genus Clinocottus; species Clinocottus analis. Next base: position 7,310,152 of record NW_027175931.1, on the reverse strand, counting down.
TTTGAATGTTTGTGTGTGATTTAGTTAAACACATGCTCCTGTTTGTTGCAACTGTTCTTTCAATAACCAGCATCCACAGTGATACAGCTTTTCACATATTATGCTCGAGCAACATGAGCCCCAGCTCTGCAGGAATTGTAGTTTCATTAGGGATCGAACTACAATTTATTTTGCAGGTATTGGTGCTAGATAATGTCCAACAACCAAATAGTGGTTTAAGTTATAGATAGATAGTTAGATATTTCATTTCTCATTACAGTTTGCATCATAGTCTGCTACCATTTTTTTAAAATAATGTTTATATACATTGTGCGTACAGTAAATGCAGAGTAAGAGCTGATTGAAATATCAGAGTGCACTTATATTGGAAAAATCAGTTTGTAAACAAGTTGACTCCAATCAATCGTATTATGAAGCTTCACTTGCACTGATTATTATTTGCTTGCTGTTAAGTAAAATCTGTCCCAATTGGTACTTCCATGTATAGTAAAGTACTTCATCACAATGACAATCAGGATGCTCTAGTTATTGTCAATGTGTTGTCGATTGTATTTATCAGTAAAATCCATGAACTGATTATTACCAAAAGAAATTGGTGTGTGTGTGTGTGTGTGTGTGTCTGTGTGTATGAGGGTAGGGGTGTCGAGGGTGTGGGGGGGGGGGGGGGGGGTGGTATTAAACGAGTAATGGATGAGATGTTTCCTTTTTTATTCTAATTTTAAAATGTGTTATTTCAGCTGAACCGCTGTAGTTAAACCGAATGTGCGATTACAGCTTTTTGCAATTTCTTTCTTCACTTTCTAATATCAAATATGTTTTCTGGGACGTGCAGTGATCAGGAGTTTCTTCTATCAGAAGTAAAAAGTATTTGAAAGGCATATTTTTTTCTGGCATTTTTTTGGGCCGGTGCAAATGTCTACTATTGTCAGTCATTTCATTCACAAATAATATGAAGCAACAGAACGCATTATGCAAACCTCAAGTTGTTTATACTGTCAATGCAAAACAATATCATAGCGGTGATTATTACTCGATAAATAATATCTATTTGTGTCATCTGAAGTGTTTCACGCTTTAGCATAATGTGTTATTGTTCCTCTTCCTGTCATAGAAGTGATAATAAACAGTGACGCCGAGGAATGGTCAAGAGTGTTGATAGAAAAAGCTAGTGAGATGTTGGAAAGAAATAAACCACTTTGATCAAATGAACTTGAATGTACTCACATACAGAAATAACAGGCCCAAGGACAACAAAGCTCCAGCCCTTGGCTGCCATGTGACGACAATTTAGCCTTTTGTCATCTCAAAAATCTCAAATAAACTGTTAATAGACTGTGAACTGGCCACCCATGAAACAGTCAGGCTGTCGATGTCACCTCCATTCTGGCGTTTCTGTTCTGTTCTGCTTGCTGTACTGTTTAAAGGAAAGGGTATAAACTAAGATTCACACTGAGGGCAGGAAAGTTGCAGAAGCTGTATATTTCTGTTGAGACATGACTGCCGGCATTAGCAGTGACATCAGCGCACCTTTGTTTACAAAAACGTTTGGTATTTTCCAAAGGGAATCACATTGTCGACAATGTGCCTCATCCATAATGGATGAAGATGGAGACATTAGGGTGGAGGAAGAGAGAGAAAGAGAGGGAGAGAGAGAGAGAGAGAGAGAGAGAGAGAGAGAGAGAGAGAGAGAGAGAGAGAGAGAGAGAGAGAGAGAGAAGAACTACAAAGACAAGGAAGACAGAAGGGATCTTAATAAAATACTACAAGGAAGTCTTTGAAGGTACAGTTCTTTCAACCTCTACTGAGTATTTCAATATGTTGAGTCAAGGTGATGCTCCTCACTTGTCATGACCACAGGGATCCAGAAAAGCTGAAAATGAACCCCAAAAAAAAGTCGGCAACTGTTATTAACTTTTTTTCCATTGCTTCTTAAATGGAAATGATGCTGTTGGACACCACGGTTTTGGGGTTGCCCTTAAGGAAACTATAGTTTCATCGCAAAATGATATACAAATACCTTTTTTGAAGGACAAACAGCCGCTTCACAGGAGGTGAGTTGTTTTGACTCGTGTCAGTGCCGCAGTTTAGTTCTCAGACATGACACTTTGACAGATATTAGGGGTGAGCTGTGATTAATGCGCATGACAGTGACAGCTTCATTAGTTAAGAGGGCAACACCTCCCACTGCGTGTCATGTGAAATTAGCATTTCCAACCCCCAGGCATAGCTGAGCAGACACTGTCGAAAGCATGACAATGCTTGATGTGAAAGACCAACATTTGTTTCACAAGACTGAACTGATTGGGGATTTTCAGTCCTTATAAATTGTGCATTTGAAGCTTTGCATGCAATTACATTTTTTTATGGAATACCACAAGGAGCACTCACTTTTTACTTCAAACAATGACGCTTTCTTGGGTTTTTGATTTCTTCTTCTGTAATGTATTTAAACTTTGAACAAAGTGCCTGAAAATGCATATCACATACATATCCATGTACACTTGGCGTGTGGGTGCCGGTGTAAACAGGAGGTCATGGTTAATACTTAAGATCTTCCGCTTCTATATTTTCCACACGCACTTAAACAGTTTCAAAACTGCAGGTGTAGCTTCATCAAATTTACATTCAACATTCACACAACCCAATTACAAATCAACGTTTTACTAGAAGCAGACTTTAAGCTGCTGTATTTTTACACGGAGGAGCGCAAGCAATACAGTATAAGTTATAAAGGCCTTAAGTTTTACATTTTGTAAATCTGATCGTGACCTGAGATGTGAAAAGGCCCTTTTGAAATTTGAAATTGCTTTGCATGACCCTTAACTGGATCCATGGAAGGTAAAATCTCTATCATCTTTTTAAATAACTCCTGAATACCTTATGACCTATTCACTATGCTATTATGGTCCCTTTTATGGTTTCCTCCTTGTTTCTCCTTTAGCACCGGGTCTATAGTTATTTCACCTGATATCATTTCTACAATGTTTCCTGTATATTGAACTATACTGAATCTGTATCTTAATACACCACTTCATAACTTTGCACCGACAGAATACATGAAAACATCATTTTCTCACTAGCTATTTAGTTCAATCTAAAATCTCTTGTATTTTACGGCAAAAAACCTGAAACACCTTCAAGGGTTTTGTCAGGACATGAAGCCCGGAAAAAAGAGCAGCGCTCAACTGGTTAATCCCATAAGAAGAAACATTTCAGACGTCCCCCGGAGTTAACCAGAAAACGCTTTTTGATACCACGGCAAAGCGAGATGAGTCTGACCTCGGCTGTCAGTTGAGACAGAGACACCCATCATTCAAATGAGACAGGCAATTACGGGAAGGACAAATCCAGACAGCAAAAGAGAATCAGAGAAAGCAACAGGGAGGTACAGGAAGAGATGGGAATAGGCCGTGGTGATTTGGGAGAGTGAAAACATTACGGCAGGAGGTGGAAGAGATATTGGGGGCAACAGCAGCAGAGGAAAAAATAAATAAACACACGCGTCTTGGAAGAGAGGGACGGTGAAGAAA
>NW_027175931.1:6686622-6701622 GCF_023055335.1 Clinocottus analis | reverse complement strand
TAAAACTATTCTAAAGAACAGGATGATAGAAGCTCGGGTTTGAACTAGATAAGAACTGAGAGGGATCATTAGAGACAGAACTGAAAGACAGTGTTAAAAGGGTGAGAGAGAAAGACAAAAAGAAAGGAAAAAAGAAATACAAATCAAAAGGTCATCTAAAGGGATTATACTGATTGATCTGCTCTAAAAACTACAAACACAGCAGAGAGAAAAAAGGGCCCCTTTAAATTAGATGAGAAAGAACAGAAAGAAAACTGTGGTTGGGGGAAGGAGCTGCTGTGCTGAAGGTCCACGAATGACATAAAAGAGCATGTCAGCTGTGAAATTGGCATCAGGGCACCTTGAACTGGCTGAACCTATCTGGACAGGCACTCTGAGAGGGAGGCGGTTAAAGAGACAGTGGGTTGAGTGTTAGAGGGCTTTTTGGACTGCAGCAGGACAAAGCTGAGCTGAATGAGAGAGCGAGGTGGAGGGGGAGGAGTAAGAGGAGGAGGAGGAGGAGGAGAAGGAGGAAGAGGAGGAGGAGGAGGAAAGGTGATGCAGAAGTGTTGAGAAGAGGATAGGAGTCGCCGACTTGACTTAGTGACGTTTCTAGTCTTCGGATGGATGCCCATCTCCAACTTTCAATGATGGGTATTCCGTGATATTAAGTGACTTGTGTACTACCGAAACATCCACCTTAGATGAGGCATCCTATCCTATATGAATCAATAGAAAGACCCACTGTTCGCAGCCTTCAATGAATCCTCTGTTGTTGCGTACAATGGACAGTATAGTCACGTTTGTGCACAATGATGCAAACAACTGTTTAGGGTGAAATGCTAAATAAATTATTCAGTTGGATCTTTGCCCCGTCATTTAAAATTCAACTGGCATTGTTTTACATTTTCGACATAAGATTTGCTCCACTCACAAATGTAAATGCTGGGCGGCTGGTAAGTTATTCCGTGTCTTTAGGATTTTACAATAATAATGCTGCACTAATGGCTACAACAGCGAAGGATTACACGAGTAAGTGTAATGTGAGAGAGGGCTGATTCTAGTGACGCTCCCACAGAGAATCATCATCCAATCTGCAGTTACAGCTGTGCGGAGCACTTTAGTGTCTTTGAGCTCATCGTGTCGGTCAAACAACTTTACTGGTTCGCTTCACTCTCATCGCTCCCATCAGTTCTGACGAGGGTCCCCCCTCAAGTAAACACTGAGAGCTCTGTCAGCACTGTTGCCATAGTTTACACTGTCAGCTGCGATCCTGGTGACATGCTGTGAGCCGCTGAGAGGCAGTCGAAATGCAATCCAATCTGGAGACCAGCGCCTTGAGACGAACAAGGTACATTTCAAGAGAAATGAGATTCAAAGTTGAGCTGGAAGGCAAGTGTTTGCTTGCGTGGAATTGTGTTTGTTTGTGTATGTGACTGCACGCAAGCTCAATCACTCACTTCCTTTTGGTGTGACCACACTCACAAAAACACACACGCATACTAAATTGAATCCAACTCTGTTTGAAAAGCATTGGCAGAGAAACACACCCGTAGAATATTATGAATCAAATGCAAATCTCATTTGGTTTTCACATGAACAGTGACAATGTTTTTCTTCTTATTCCTTGGTGGACAATTGAACACCACACAATAGAGAAACATAGGTAACACACATGCACAGACAATGACACACACACAGACACAGACACACACACACACACACACACACACACACACACACACACACACACACACACACACACACACACACACACACACACACACCTCTTCTTGAAGTTCTGCATTCCTCTCTGCCACCAGCTGTAGTCCAGCCTTCGCTTGGCTCAGCTGCGGTGCCTCCTGCTGTTGGGAGCGCTGCAGCTCCTGACGTATCTCCTCCTCCCTCCTCTTCCTCTCCTCCATCCTGCTTCCTCTCTCCTCCTGCAGCTCGTTTTGCAGTCCGTGCAGCAACTGCTCGCTCTTCTCTAGCTGGAAAAGAATAAGTAGTAGATCACCGTTTGTGGATCTTTACAATTTCATTGAAATAACCCTCGATTAAGGTATAATTACGACTATTTAACTGTTCATTTGTTTCGTCAAAAACTGTGAAATGGACGGAAACTGAGTGACGTGCATAAACACGTGATGATCTCAAATACAACAAGAAATGATGCTTTTCAGCACTCTGAGCGTACACTGACTCACCCAAATCTGCAGCTAAGGTTACATGGAAATCAAGATGACGTGAATGTGAATAGGTTCTTCAGCACAAATTTTGAGGCAGCATGTCTTCTGTTACCCCAACCGAGATGTTACACAGGAAGTGGGTAGAAAGGGAATATGCAGTGCCAGACACAGTTGGAGTTTTCAGTTTTACTCGACTACGGAAATTCATCAACTGTCACCACATGTCATATTCGTGAATGGAAGTAGACTGAAGCATCCTTGTGTTTTGGTGACTCATACTTTAAGCTGTTCTGTGGGCGGTTATGTATATATATTTCAGAGTGTAGTAACAATAGGGAGCCAGTTCACCTAATGTCTCATTGTTTTCTATTGTCTCACCCCCACTGTCTGGATTTGATGCCTCTCTCGGTCTTTCTTCCTTCTTTATCCCCTCAGTACATACAGAGACTTACCACAGGGTCATTCACACTGTCTGTGTATGCGTGTGTGCCACTGGTCTGTAGAGTGTGTATTCATAATGTTGTTTCCAATAATACGGAAGGCATATGAGGGAATTACTGACATACTAAACATACAAACAGATAACAGACAATAGCAGAGGCTCATCAGACAAGCATTACATGTAACAACAAAATGGGAAAGCATGGTCTTAAATTCTTGGAGGGTAGAAGGTCAAAGAGAGGAAATGGACAGACCATAAAAAAAGAAAGAAGGTGAAGGCAAGAAAAAAAAAATAATAACCTGAGTGACGCGTAATCTATCTTTAACTTGTTTGATTTCTTTTTAAAATATGTTGATTGCAAGATGTGAAGAAATGAGATAGAGTGGAAAAGTTGGAGAGGAGGGCATGGAATGAAAAACAAAAAAATGACTATTGAAGAAGCTTTATATTGTAAATATAAAAATGATGAGCTGCCTATTACAAGTACATGTTAATGATATCTTACTGCGGTGTAATATTGTGTTGTGTGCAGTGTCATTTTAACATGTATGCACCTTCTCCTGCAGCTGTGTGCGGTCCCGCTGGTATTGTAGAAGCAACATTTGGTCCTTCTCCCTGTCAATTGTCAGCTCTAACTCCACCTCTCTGCGAAACCCCTCCATCTGCTCCCTCAGATGCAATGCACCATGGGCTCTCTGCTCTTCCAGGGCGGCAGCCAGCTATGAAATCAAAGAAGACGATAAAGGATACATTGACACGGCAGTTTGGGAGTGTGTGTTATTTTCTCTCACACACAGTAATGACAACACTGTTGCATTTGACTCCAAAAGAAAAGATGTTCAGTCGAGCCGACAACCTGAGGCCTGTCTCTGATTCAAAGTCTAAAAGGGACAGTCCAGTGTGGATTTCTTCACGATATAAACAGGAAGAAGGACGATCACACAACTAAATCTAACCAATGTCTAAACATTTAATAATATGAGGGGCACTGGTCATGCAACGTTTTGTCCTACAGTGTGACAATGACAGCTGTGTGACTGGCCTTGTCATTCAACTCTAGCAGTCGAAAATTGAATCGTCAGGGACATGAAACACTAGATTTGGCTAACGACAGAGTGGGGCTAAACTTGTACGTGTTTTTAGTCAGGCTTAGCCAGGGCTACCTTGTTTTCTAGAAGATCAGACGAACGGAGCGTCAGTGCCACAGGCTTAGGTCGTGGTCGTGTGTGTTTCTTTGTGTGCCTGTGTGCATTTATGCGTGCAAGTGGGGAAAACAGGAAAAATAATTGATGTGGGTGACAGAGAAAAATAAAAGACAGATTGGTGTGTGAAAACGTTTGTATTTGAGCCGGTGTGTGCGTGTGTATTATGCTTGTGGTTTGAGAGACTGTGTGAGAGGCTAGGATTGCGTGTGCTGGATCAAATGAGAAACCATTACTTCCTCTTTGCTTGGTGAGTGTGCGTGTGAGGATGGTTTGTGTCTGCTTTGTTGTCTGTGTGTATATGTGTGCATGTGCACAGCTGCCATTTGTATTCAAAGAATGATCACTTTATTTTCATGACAGAAATAAGCCAGGAAGCCCATAATGAACAATAACTTGTATGAACGTGTGTGTGGAAACTGTCCTAGTGAGAATATTACACCCATAGAGTGAAAGTTGACTCAATGGGTGATGTATTTTAGAAATGATTTATTCAAAATTATAGAGGGAAATATATATATATATATATATATATATATATATATATATATATATATATATATATATATATATATATATATATATATATATATATAAATAAATCACAATATATAATATAAAAATCACAACATAGAGACACAGAGGTGCATACTCGCTCACAGACGCAAAGTCGCAAACACATGCAAGCAATCGCATGATTCTCCTGAGATGATAATAACACATAGGAGTAAATGCATATATAATTATCTGTTTTTTTCATGTGCAGTATATGCTTAAATGTAGGCCTGTGTGTATATATGTCAGATGGCATGTACTGCATGTGGCATTTTCGGCTGAACCGCTGCAAAGCAAGGCCTGCTTGAGTCTGTCACCAACCCACTGAGTGATGAAGTTACATCATTGGCTAGTGTGAGCTAATCAGGTATTTAAAGCCGGTATGGTATTACTATTTCAGAAAAAAAAAAAAAAAAATGTGTGAACAAATGTTACCATTTTTTAAGCAAAGAGTGTTGTGTACAATGTGTCATTATAACAAGAAAACTGGTTGAGTTGTATTAAAAGGTAAAACGTACACACATACGTTTACTCTGACAACTGGAGCAATTTTCCTCAACCTCCAACATCATGGTCGTCAATTGTAAAACCAGTAATCTGATCCGAAGAAAAGACACAGCACTGTTCGATGTGAGCAACAATGTTGATCTAATACTAAGAATTTGTATTAAAAAAAAAAAAAAAAATAGTTTTAACAAGACAAAAACAGGATGAGAACATGAGACAGCAATGATTTAATACTCTTCACATTTTTGGGATTGGGGGGGGGGATCCTCTTTGTTGAGACGTTCAACTAAACTCTTGGTGCAAGAGACACTACTACACTGCTTGACTACACTAATAAAAGGCAGATTGATGTTGTGTGTTTGTGTACGTGAGTGAGTATGTGTTTTCAGTTTATCTGGTGTCAAACACACCGGTGGTCTTGGAGCCTCGTAATCTTATCCACATTGCGTGTGTCAGGATCCTCCCTGTTAAACTCCTCTGAACTGTGACAATGGCTTGGATGCTGTCCTAGCGCCTATTTACTTCAACAGACCGGAACTAAATGTCTGCCAGTCATGAACTGATACACCCAAAGTCACTAAGCGTATGAGTAATGTTTGGATTTGTTTGAGTTCATCAAACATAATTACAATGTTACATCTACAGAACAAATAACCAATATCCAGTTGCACGACTCCACAATACGGTTAGAGTAGTAAAATTATTTTGTTAATTATGAGGAAGTCTGGGTCATGTTTAATTATTATCTTTTAGATAATTCAGCAGCATTGTGTACTGTTACTGTAATGGTCTAAATCAAAATTAGCAGGCAATTTAAATAGGTTGGGCAGTCGTTAACTTGCACACATTGTGTGTTTCCATTTCCAAATGGGACACTTCTGCCAAACACAGTTTTGAAACTGATCAGGTTTTATGGAGCAAATACTTTCCATGAAATAAAATGCTTGAATCAGCCCAAAACCAACCTACAAATTGGCTTTGGGCATACCTACTGAATTTGTTTGTCATTGTTTGTATTACTGCGGTTATGTGTAATCAGCAGCAATAGGATTATTGTTAGTATTGGTAAAGAATTACCTTTGAGGACATTTGCTGTCTGCAGTCTTCTTCCAACTTGGTCAGGGCTCTGCCATGGGACTCTGTCAAGATCTCCCTGTAAACACACACACACACACACACACACACACACACACACACGCACACACAAGGATATATGAATACTCAAGGCAACATGTATACAAATAGGTATACTGCAGCATTCAGTCATTCAGATATCTCACTTTGCAATGAAAGAAATGTTGTTCACTTCTAACTTAAAAGTGAAAGGAATGTAGTGCCATCCAATTCAGTATATAGCGCCCTCGAGAGCCAACGTTTAGTTTGTGCGTTCCGGGTTATTAGAAACATAGCAGTGGCAACATGGCGGACTCCACGAAGAAACGAATGAACTAACCTGAATCTGATAACATCAAGCTTCCACAGTGTATTGAAAAGATAACGTAGCATCTGGCAACAGCAACATCTGAAATCATGTTCAAATAGTAATTGCCCTAATAACTTATTCCCTTACACGATACAGCAGCTGCCAATCTTGCATCGGTTTCTAAAACCGTTCCCCCCTCTGCTGTTAATGCCTTGAGATTCCCATATGAGAGCACCTTCTCAGTCACCAGAGTTTTACAAAACCAGTTTCTAGATAGGGGTAATGCAGCGAATAAAAAAAGATAACAAATGCCTACATTGTGACTTCAACTTCAAAAGTCAGAGAAACAGACATCCACACCTTTTAAAAGATAACATGCAGTGACACAGGCAGATATGACAGGAAGTGTAAAGTGCTCTCACTCATTCACAAACTACACACGCACGATTGCATTAACCATCCTGTCAGTGCAGCACTTTCTGCAGTTGAATAGATAAGCAAGTAAGCCTGACATCACATCTATACCCTCTCAATCCAAAAAGCTCTGATAATATTTACACATGCTTGTTTTTTGATGATCCTCTCCGCATGTCTGGTTGCATAAAGAATATTTAACAAGAACACTCCTAACAGTCTCTGGGGGAAAAGAGAGCGGGACTTGATGAAGGAAAAGAAACATCTGCAAAAGAAAGAGAGATAGAGTCAACATTGCAGGGTGAATTTCATTTCATTGGTTTGCTGATCCGCATCCAGACATAATGTGTAATTTCCGCAGCTGGTCCGACTGATAAGATGCGAAGCAGCATGGCTCTTTATCCAGTCACAGATATGTTTAGACATTATGTTTACGACCAATATTGATACAGTTAGTGTCGTCTGTAAAGGCTGAAGACATAAGTACATTTCAAATGTATGTGTAAATCTCTGTGCCCAGCCACTGCGTTCCAGCCCTTTGTGTGAGTGAGTGGGCCCATCTGTTTAAGAAAAGTGTGTGTGTGGTGTGTATGTGTGTGTCTGTGTGTACAAGCACACTTGACTCTGTGTATATCTGATAGGGGAGTGGATGGTCTGCTGTATAATGAAGAGCAGCAGCTACATTCCATCTCTTCCTACTCAGGGCAGACACAATATTATTCACTCCACTGGCTTTGGCTAATTACATCAGCCTACTAACCCCACCATACACACACGCACACACACGCACACACACAGACAGACACACAAGCACCAAAATAGATGCAGACAGACAGACATGCATGATTACTCCCCAAGAGTTACAAGTTTGATGCCAAGATCTGACTCCTGAACCCATTTAAATGCGTCCCAGCCTTGTTTCAGAGAGGAGATATAAGCGTTAAAAAAGCATGCTGCTGTGAGACGAGCAATATGAAACGATCCACCAGTGTGAAAACATTTCCGATAGACAGGTTTGGGATAGTTATGTGGCACACGTACCTACTGGGGATGTTTTTGGGTCAGTCCAGATACTTAGGATAAGCTTGGTACATTTTCTCTTCACATGACCAAGAGAATGGCAATTTGTGTCTTTTTTTTTGGTGTCAAAGCGCAGCCTCTTTCAGGGTCTTAGCTGGTGAAAAACCTCTGGAAGTGAGGATTTGATGTTTCATGAAGCCGACTGAACTGCTGATGCATGTCTGCCTGCGTGTTTATATCCGGCTGTCAAATAATTCTGGTTCCCTGATTATCAAAAAAAAGCAGACGCCTGTAAAAGTAGAAGTCTTAAAATCAACTTTTAGCCGGCATGTGCACATGTGTGTGCGTGTTAGCATGTGTGTCTAGGCGTGTGTGTGACCCCCCGGGGAGTGTGAGCGTGCAAATTCAGCCCTCAGAAGGAGGTCTGGGGGGATTACAGGGAGGAATGATGGGAAAATCTGGGAGCACTCTCTCATTCACTCACACGCCAGGCTGCTTTTAAGGACAGGCGAGTGCGGATATGCGCAGTGTGTGCAGTGTGTGGGTGCGTGTGCAGTGTGAGCGGCTGCTACCTCATCAAAAGGCACATTCCATTTTTCCACTTTATGCTGATACAATCTGCGTCTGCACACGCACACACAAAAAAAAGCTGATGTTACTCCAAACGAAATCGGATTCTTACAGCAAAGCCCAAGGGTAATTTTAAATATTCTTTCATTGTGTATGAATCAACAACGTAGATCAACAGGAATCTTCCCTGACATCATCCCGTATGCTTTTTCCCCCCCTTTTCTTTTTCTCCACCTGGAAAGATGATTAAGAAGTCAAGAATCCGCTCACACTCACCCCGCTTTCAAGGCCGGAACTTATAAAAGGCTTATAAAAATTTGATATATGAATTCACAGCAAATGGCAATTTATGACAAGTGAACAAAAAGGGCCGAGAGCCACAATAAAAGTAAAAACCCAGACACGGATGATATAATACTTTCCACTCTGGTAGAAAAATGGAGTAAATACAAAAACGTAAGGGTGAACAAAGAGCTGTTTGAAAGTGGTAAACATAGCTGAAGGAGGTATCTCATTGATGTGCCGCTGAGATTAATCTTTTAAAGTCTTTTATTAGCCTAATTGTGTGAAGCCGGAGGCATTAAAGCATTTCTCTGTATAGGCAAAGACAGAAGGGAGAGTTTTTTAGGGAGCATGTCTGTCACGAAAACATTCCTCTGCTGCTTGAAACCACTTGAAACAAGTCCTCTCACATTTAACAGATGGATGAGGAACTGCACAGATACTTCTGACCTCTCTTGACTTTTAAATCTTTTACTCTCTCCACTTTTTGACACTTTCACTTTTTTATCCCCCTGTCTGTCCTATTTTCCCTCTCTCGCTCCGTCTTTCTGTTTTACACTCGGTGTCAGTCATACCGAATCAAGGGTAGGCCGTCATGTTTCATATGTGTGTGTAGATTGTGTGCGGCCCCTGTGACCCAGTGTGTGTGCGGTGCATGCGACAGCCATACAGTGTGTAGAGTAACCACTGTAACCACAGTCCTGGTCTCCATCTCTCAACCCCTGCCTCTCACTCTCTCTCTCCCTCCTCCCCGTCCATCACTCTTTTCTCTTTGTCTCCCTCTATTCATCCCTTTCCACTCATATGCCTTTCATTCACTTTATTCTCACCCCACAACCCCGCCACTCTGCCCTGGGGGGAGCATTGTCTGTTGGTTACTCCACTTGTCTTTTCACTGTCACTTCACAGCTGGTTTTCATCAACATCTGCATTGTTCCACATCATAAGATTCAAAACTGCAGCAAGACAATGGGGGAAATTATAATGTGACTAAGTGACTTTTTTGCAGTAGCTATAATTTGGCTTTAATTAGTTTGTTTTGACTTTAGTAGTATACAATTGCCTCTTGTTTGAAAAAAAAACCCTTCCGTTTTAGATGACAGATTTGGCTCACAACTGCCATTTATAGTGTGGAATAATTTCATTATTCAGTATTTCATTCTGGATGTACTGTAAATATTACATGTACTGTTAATGTGTTTATATTATAGTCACCTGACAACGGACTGCAGCAAACTAATAAATAAAAGCTGTATTTTCTATTTCCACAGCCTCCTGGAGATTTTAAGACCTTATAAACCCATATTAACCTACAAAAGGCCTGTTACACAAGAGAGGTATGTATTCTGAATCTACAGAACAATCTAACACATTTATAAACATATTGCATAAACGGGTCCTGGGGGGTGGAAAGATGACGCTTGTTTCTGGTTAGATCATGCAACAGAAGTGTTGGCACAGTGCAATGTGACAGTTTGATGTTGTACAAAGGGTCAGTGGGTGTGTGCGTGTGTGTGCGTGTGTGTGTGCGTGTGTGTGTGTGAGTGTGTATATGAATGAGATAACAGGGGTTAGAAGAGGACAAAAATAGAATTAGATGAGATTAATATTGGAGACTTGGTAAGAGGAAGCACAGGAGCATAATGTGTATTAAAGTGTGGTATAAATCATGTGTGAGTGTGTAAGGAAGACCCTTTAAGGGAACAGCGTGTCCTTTTTCATGGGTCACTGGAAGTAGTCAAATGCCTTGACTTTACAACGAGCGCAAAGTTTTGGAATGTGTGTGTGTGGACATGTGTGTGTATGTGGGAATACTTGTGGTCAGGACATAAAGTGAGCACAATCAAGTCAGTATGATTCAGCCTTTTCCTCTGAGCCTCACTGAACATATGAAGAAAGGACATTTAGACGCACTTACGTGCACGCAAACACACGCACGTACACACGCACGTACACACGCACGTACACACGCACCATTAGATCTCAAACAACTTCAGCTCAGCTGATAATACTGCAGACAATCAGGCTTGGGTGTCGCTTTGTGTCAAACCAAGCCATTGAGATTTGTTCAAATATTGATATCAAACTAGATGAACAGATATAGAATATGTTTAATTGTATATATAACATGACCATTTATGTTAGTGCACTGTAACTTATGAGCCCCAGCATGGAGATAATCTCTCAGGTCCTGCATGGAAACAGACATTTAATAAGTTATCCAGACAAAACCCTAAGTTATGTTCGGTGTATCTTTTTGGGAGAATATATATATATATATATATATATATATATATATATATATATATATATATATATATATATATATATATATATAACTTCATTTGATAATCTGAAAACTGTAGTTTCACCAAACTAAAAACAACAGTTTTCCTCTTTCCGCTTTTAAACAAGCATAAGATAATGGAGATTATGTTGTTTTTATCCCATCTTAACAAGAAAAATAATATTTTTTGTTTCTGATGAGAGAAAATGAGGCATGAGATAACACCCCTTAGCTTTGTCAACTGTCCAACTTTATCTCCAAATAGTGTCGCAAGGGACATGTAGTCCAAAAGAAAATATACTGACATGGACAAACACCTGTACATGCAAGGTTATTGAGCAGTAAGCTGGGCAGTGAGAGCTGGCCACACAGGGAGAGGTAGCACCTTACATAAGAGACTGGGCACAGGTCCCAACACCCTATTAGATCCTCCCATTCTTCACTCTGAGGAAGACATGGGCCCTTGGTTTTTATTGACAACAGCACATTTCACGAGATTCCTTCCTCACCCTATGTCCTCTCAGACACAAACGGACTGTAAATATTTAACATTAGAACAAAACAGTTCATTTCCCAAAAAGGGATATGGCACAGCTACCAGTCTGTGTCATGCCACTGTTAATAAAAGGAAAAAGGAAAGTGCAGGCAGCCATGCACTGAAGCTGGCTCCCACTGAGCTGCAATTGGCCAACGCATAGCTGCCAATTTTACATCGCGGTTCAACATGTAACACAAATGTGTTTAATCAAAGTCCATATAGGGAGGAGGCCAGGTCAACAAAAGTGCAATGAGCAGTTGAAAAACGTAGAAATGTTGATATTAGACGTATTTTCGGTTCAAAGACACGCTGATCTAGAAATGTTGATATGAAACATATTTTGCGGTTGAGAAACATCAACACTCAACGCATGCCAACATTCTATTTCTGACAGTGTCTACTCTAGAGGAGACGGGCTTCTGACTAGCTTTGAGAGGGACCAGTACAGCTCATCTTACGCCTTTTTACGGTTCCAAATGTGTTCCTGAATTATTTAGGTTATACTTGAGAAATCAGAATTAGATGTATGAAATATGTGTGAATGGAACATGCTGCAATAGAAAACGTCAGTGAGAGTCTCTGATTAGAGAAGAAAGGGAACAGAGGACAGACAACACGATCTTGACCTTTCTCTCCCCAGCTCTCTCGCTTCCTGCTGGACCTTCTCCAGAGCTTCCCTCAGTCGTGCCACTTCCTCTTCAGCTGCGCAGTATGACGACAGCTGCTCCTGCATGATGTCACACCTGCGTTGGCATGACAACCACCTCTCGTGTTTCTCTCCCAACTCCTCTTTTAACCTGGTGAAGAGATGCAGAAGATGAGCACAAACACACAGAGCCGCTGTCCGTATGGTTGTGTATTTTCTATGAGGAATCATGTTCATCTGCAGTATGTCTGGGCATGTTTTGATTAACCAAACAAACAAACACACACATACACACCAAGTTGACAGGTCAACAGGTGAGTGTTGGCATCAGAGCAAGTCTGTTACATAAGAGGGAAGCTGTTTATTCTCTCACCGCATCAGGCTTCTTTTAGCCTGGTGCTAGACACACAAACACACCAAAGCCTAAATTCAGTTTCTCTATGTACTCTATTAAAACACGGAGGCAAGCTTTTCCACACAGCTCAAGGCCTAATCATTGCAGTATTCTTCTGACAGGGAACTTTGGCAAGTCTAGTAGTATAGTACTATAGTACTGAGAATACTAAGTAAATAATAAGTACACTTTATTGTCCATTGATGACAATAATGCACAAATGAAGAGGTGTTATCTCAGCTAATCTCACCTCCTTAGTCCGAGGAAGAACAATCAGTTTTAACGATCAATTATGTTAATGACAATCAGTTAATGAAAAGCCATTTTGACAAATTTAAACTGCACCCATTCGACATAAAGCAGCAACTACTAGATAGCATCGAGTCACTGCTTTCACTTCAGAAACCAAAGCTATCGACCGCGCAACCATTATCCTGAGGCCCTCATGGTCTCCAATCTTGGACAATTTGGCGAATTGTTGTCTCCCGTTACATTTCCTCTGAGCTACGGGGTGCCCTCCCTCCCCCAACCTCCCATCCCTACTGAAATAGCCTCCACCCCCCGAGTGGAGTGCTATCATGTGTTGAGCTGTATAGGAGCCAGAGGGTGAGATCAGAGACTGCTGTGTGGGAAGGGAAATAAATCAACAGTGTAATTGAACACACCAGGCTGCCGATGGCTTAGAGAAAGAATACCAGCAGATACTATGTGAAAAAATACACACCCAACATACATCTAACGCCTGCACGGAAAGATGAGAGGCTCCATGTGTATATGTCTGTCTGCGGGTGGACGCATGTGGGTTGGTTGTGTGCACACATGTGTCTGCTTGCATATTAGTGTGATGCAGTCCAATAGAAGTGTCTCTGCATATCTACGATATAAGCATGCCTCTGTGCACAGATGAGTTTGCGTGCGTGAGAAACGTGACACTACGCCAACTAAGGAGTGCTTCCATCTGTTTCTCCATCCTCACACAAGGCTCTCTGCAGTGTCACTGGCACTTTATGGAGCCTAAGATCTCCTCAGCTGACCGAAGAGCAGATCTCAGCTGACACTAATATCCCCCACCTCTCTCTGGGAGGAAGGAGATGGAGGAAGAGCAATGAAGCAGAGGAAGAGGACGATTTGGAGGACAATGAGTGGGATAATTACACGGATTGTGGGAAAGTTGGAGAGGGGGGAAAGGTTGGGCAGTTATCATGTGGAAAGGGAAAAATGCAGATAAAAATAAAGATAAAGAGCTCAGCATACCTAAGTAGTTTCCCCATGTGTTGGTTCTCAGAGTCTTTCTGTTGGGACAGCTTCTCCTCATGTTGTCTCCCCTGCTCCCTGGAGACACATAGAGCAGGGCAGGGTCACCACTTTTTTACCATTTGTTGACTCAGAACATTTATGACCATTGACACTACAATAATCCTCTCCTACAACCAGGCAGGTGGAAATATAATATGTACTCCCAGAGTATGATTTAACATTTTCAGGTGCCATTGAAAAGTACTTGAGCAAGATAACAAATCCATACAACTTGTATTCTGTATCCTCCTACGCTTCACTCTGTGTGGAGGAAGCTTCACTTTGAATTCACCCTCTGGGATCATCAAAAGTTCAAGAAAGCCTCCTGTACATCACAACTCTTTTGGCTCACAGAATGGTTGTCATTTTAACAACTGAGCAGCTTTCCACAAGTCATTTAGACTTTTTTTTTTTTTTTTTGTTGAATTCAAATAAGCTGTGAGCATTTGTGCGGCTGTGTTTTTGAAATCACCTCCTCCTCCATGTGCAGCTGCTGCCTCGCTCTTGAGAAAGTAAATTGGAAATCTGTTTTAATTCTAATTCTGCGTGCCATGACAGTATGTGGTGCTCCCACCTCCTGTGCAAACACACACACACACACACACACACACACACACACACACACACACACACACACACACACACACAGAGACTTTACCCTAACCCTCCCAACCCTGTCGGCTTCCCAGCCTAATCCCCTCACTGGCGGCATGATCAGTTAATGTGTTTGTGTGTGTGTGTGTGTGTGTGTGTGTGTGTGTGTGTGTGTGTGTGTGTGTGTGTGTGTGTGTGTGTGTGTGTGTGTGTGTGTGTGTGTGTAGCTGGCTGTCTAGCCCTGTGACCTTGCAGCCACACGCAATGAGGATACAGAGTGAGAGGGCTCGCACGTCTAAGCTCACAGGCAGACAGCCTGTTTTCACTGTCAACCTACAACGGAAATTTCTGGCAACTGTGTGGAATTCTTTGTACATTTGACTAAAGTGGATTCAATAAAGCAGCCAGTGCTGCTCATCGCTCTATCAATAATTGATCAGATATCTGCATCATACCAGATAGCGGTAGGCTGGTTGGCTTTTGTTCCTTTTAAGTGTATAACGAAATATAACCACGATGCTGAAAGCTGCATACAACGATATTAAGAAGTGTTTAAAAAAACACACTAATAGCAGTATTTTCTGAATTTAACAGTGACAAAGCCCCAGACAGACAGAAGCACAGACATAGGCCCAAACACAATCAGGGTAATAAACTCACAG
>NW_027175931.1:6644122-6681622 GCF_023055335.1 Clinocottus analis | reverse complement strand
ATAATAAAACCTATATATATATATATATAGGTTTATAATAAAACCTTGATTTACGTCTTTTTTTATTGAATCCTTAGGTGCACTCGTGCAGTGTGTGTGCATGTGTGTGTGCATGTGTGTCTGCTATTCCAGGTAAAATGGGAAAACAAAATATGTCAAAACTCTAAGAGATTCGTCATCAGCATACTTTAAAAAGCCACAGAGGCCTTTTTTTCTGAAGTTCTAAACCCCTGACTAGACCTTTGTGTGAGTGTATACAAGTCAAATCCTCTGTTGTTGCAGCTTAGCAGGCCCGGTATGAGGAACGTGAGCATTTCCTGGTTTGGGCGGTACAAGTGGTGCTTGTTCAGGAGGTTTTGATTGGTAGAGGAAAAATATACAGAGCCATGCCCTGCGGTGACCTTCTCTTTACCCGGCACATTCCACATACCGAAATCCACCTGCGTCCCCATCTGTGCATGTGCATGTGCATGTGCATGCTTTCACCACATACGTGTGGACACTTACATCAGCTGCTGAGTTAGGCGCTCCTTCTCCTCCCTTATCGTCTGTAACTCCGTACTGGAATGCTTCAGCTCCTCTCTGAGCTCTGTTTCAACACACACACACACACACACACACACACACACACACACACACACACACACACACACGGATTAAAAAGCTTGTCTGCGTAGAACGCTGTTTCAAAGATTGTCACCAGAGGCTGTTACACCGTGTGATTTACAGAAAGAGAAAGACAGGTACAGTCGGCAGAGTTTTCTCTCACATTGTTACGACACCAAATTAATCCACTAACGGGAGTGACTGGATTGGAAGGATACAAAAAACAAGGAGGATGGAAGACAATAGAAAGACAGAAATTCCTGACAGAAACATAAGAGCGCCTCAAACAAGAGGTGAGGAGGAAGAGTGTGAAATATAGTCGGATTGAAAAGAAAAGCAAGGGGGTAAATTGAGACACAAAGAAGCAGTTGAAAATGAGAAAGGTGGGGGGAGCAGAAGGAGGGGACAGTGTTGAGAAGAAGGGAGTACGAGGGAGTTTGTGTTCAAGGGAAGCCATGAAACTGTACACCACAGTCTGGCAGTCTTTGTTGTTTCTGACATAAAGTAGCTGCTATGTTGCTACTGTTTCCTCCTTTCACTGTCTGTCCGTATTCACCTTGACAGTTATGATACAATGTGTATACAGCAATGACATACAATTTAAAAAACAACACAAAAATACAATAATTATAAAGCTAGATGCAACTTAAAATTGAATTCACATAGTAGTGTTCCAGCAGAACAGCAGAGAGAGAATGTTGGAGGCTATATGTGGCTCATTTCTATGTGCTTGAATCTGATCCTGCTGTGATCCTGCAAAGGTAGGAAGTGTAATTTTGTTTTGAACATTCAAATTTGCATAACAACTTCTAGGCTGGTGGATGCATTTATAAAAAAGAAAAAAGAAATAGACCTGGAAGAAACGCTTAACTGCAATATTTAGGCCTCACGTCCGGCCAGCAGCTCAAGGCAACGGCGGATATCACGCAAGAGAAAAGCACTTAAGCTGCAAGTCTGAGTGGCGAATAACTGGAGGCACGTCACTGTTTCCTGAAAAACACCACTTTAGTTGTGCACATAACTTTCATCAGTAGAAATATTCGCATACTGGCTTCTGTCTTCAAGTAGAAGTGAGAAACATAAAATGAAAAAAGGCTCACAAACATGATTGGCATAATCATCATCATCACCATAAACATCTTCCCCAATGCCTGAGTCTTTTTGAAATTTTCTCAGCTGACAACAAATTAATTAGACAGCTAAAAGTAAAACATTAAAAATGTGTAAGACGGGTGACTTAAGGACATGCCAAAAATTTGTTCATCTAAAGTTACCAATTGTACTAGAGTATCAATATTAGCGTCACAGTAAGTATTTGTCATATTGAAATATTGTTCAATTCCTCGCTGTTCACAGTTATGTACCTTCCAAGTTATGATGCCTGCTGCCGGGGATATCACTCAGCCCGAGACTATAATGGATAAATATTCAAGTTATTATCTGTTTTACAGCTTTTCTTTAAGTTTGCCACAGAGTGAAAACAATAAGCGAGCGGCCACTGCTAATATAATGAAGACCGATATCGCTCTATGGCTCGTACATTAAAGATGTTACCGAGCTTTCTGCTTAAATAATTCCGATTCGGACCCGATCTTTCTGCCTCGACTGTTCACATTCATCTTTGAAGTGACCCAATTACATGTTACTCGATTCAACACAATCTTCTGAAGAAAAACACTCACAGTTCTTCTTTGAAGTTTAAATGGATTAAAGTGACCCAAAACACTGGTAATCAGCACGTTCACACATTTCTTTGCAATTTCATTTAATCCTATTTCTGCATTGAGAAATATGGCGAAGCAGTAAAAAGTTTGTTTGATCAAATCATTTAGATTTTAAATGACAGATAAGGGAAATAAAGTGTTCAACTGATTCCTACTATCGGGACGAACATCACGATTACCACACTTATGAATGGAGCCGAGCTAACCGCTAAATATTTGTCACGGCTAATAAAAACAGACACTAACTCGTCCGGTGACCATGATTTAACATAAGTGTTGTAGATGTATGTAACGCCAACCAACGTGATGTTACCCAGTTAATGTGCAGCTGCCTGCATGACACACTTTACATAGTTTTCTCAATTATGATTTATGAAGCCTCTAAGGGTGTAAAAGTGTAACTCTGCTTTAATGACACAACGTCCATGCTGCCTTGCACCAAGAGGTTCAAGCGCTCCTCAGGTCATGGTGGCCCTGTGCGAGCTGCAGGTTGAGTCCTTGCTGTTTTAAAAAGCAAAAAAACAGCCCCAAAAAAAAAAAAAAAAAAGAAGACGAAGCCAACAGACAAAGGCTCTGTGTGGGTGTCTGACTAGCTGTTTGTATGGCCGCTAGGCTTGCAGTGTGGGTAGTGGAGTGTGTCAAAGAAGCGTTACGTGTATTTGTGAGTGTGTCTGTGTGTGTCCACTGTATATTAAAAGAGTTGTCTGTGAGGGTCCATGTGAGCGTAACGCAGGGCACAGTGGCTGTGACTCTGGACTGCTCTCAAACTCATCCAGCGATGTCAGCCTGACATTTTCCTCCCCCGGGTCTTTGTTTTCATCCCTCTCTCTCATTGTTTTTCTCTCCTTCATCCCTCTCTTCCCCGTCTTTCTCCTCTCAGCCTTTCTTTGTGTGTTTTTTCCTCTCTTTCTGCAGCTTTGTTTTTATCACTTCTCTCTTGCCCTCGCTCCCTCTTGCTCTCTCTCCACCTCTCTGCAGGAAGAGGGAAGTGTAGGAGGTCCTCCTCAAAGCGGCAACACACCGATAATTGCTTTCTGGTCACTGTGACATGACAAGGTTCGCCGGGGTAAAAGCAACACACGCAGAGACACTCAGAAACCTCCAGAGACCGACAATAATAATACCGAACGCACAATAATTAATGCCAAAAGAACCACTTGTGGGAAAGACACACAAGCAGCACAAAGACCCGCACAGAAAACCTCTTGTAACGGTCATATCCAAACGGAAATGCTCATGCATATACTTAATGGAGCGGAAAGACTTTCTTTCTCTGCAGCGCTTCTTTTGTGTGTCACAGAACTAACACACAAACACACAAAGGAACAAGAAATAGCTGTAAATATCACAGCAACTTACTGGCAGCTGGCCAGTAAGGTACCGTAACCGCTTTGCAGTGTTATTAATGAGCGGGTTGATGCAGTGCTGCAATTAAAGTACATTGTTGTATCTACTGTGATGTCAGTCCCAGTAGACGGCAGAGATGACTGCAATTTTAAAAAGTAAGACAATCACAAGTACGTGTCTCCTGTTTGACATATGAACAAGTCCTCAGACAAATCCTTTCTGGGTAACTCAAACAGCATTAAGACCAGGGAAGATTTGGCGCTAAGATATTTATGGCAATCCACCAACATAATCAACATGATTTTTCTATCGCTGACAATATTTACACAGCTAGGTTTCAAAAAGTGTAAATGTTCCACTAATTCTTCCCATTTTACTGTCAGAATGTTCATAAGATATGTGGCGTATGAGAATGACTCCAATGTTGACTTTAGTGACTATGGACTAAATATGGGGTGTTTGTTATGGGGTTTCTGTAATATACAAAAATGTTGCCTGAATAGCAACCTTTTCCTTAAATACTGCTGGCTCTGTGGTGTTGGCATTTCAAATCTGAGGCCTGCAGTGCGCCATCAATCTGCCTCAGTTGACACATGTAATGTATTGCTTTCAGTGCGTTCGGGCCTTAACACAACTGGAAGAAGAAAAGGTCGCTGTATACAGAATCTTAAAGAAAACTTGATGGAGGTGATATTAGAGAGCTATTAGAAAAAAGACGAAAGACTGCAAATATTTAAAGTAGGGAAGAAACACAATTTTACGCAACGGATTCATATTTTCACTTGAATATTGTGGTCTGCAGTAACACAGACTATAAATTTTCAAATGTCAACATATAATTGCATTTCAATTACGCAATTGACAATAATTGGTCCAACCAAGAAACGCACACAGACACACCTAGCACCTCCAGATATGCTAGTATTTATGAGGCCAATTATGAGGCGTAAAGTATAAATAAGAGTAATCTAAAGGACCATGAGATTCAACTTTAGTACAGGTTCCCGTTTATTACAACTACTACCCTAACAGTTACCTATTAACACACAAACAGCTACAAACTGGAGCTCTGCGTGACTATAATATCACATTCTTAAGTGGTTGGGTTTATTACGAGTACTAAAATCAATAACAGCTTTCAAACTACAAGCTGTACTCCAGCTGATGCTTGTATGTCAGGGAATACGTTTATTTCTAATGCAGTACATTAATCTTTCAATGATTTATGCATGTTCCAACAGATAGATTTCTTCATTGATCATTCACGTAATAGCTCTCTCGACAACAGTATAATAGCACGAAATAGTAGAGTCATACTTCATGGCTAACAGACAGATGGACGTGGAGACAGTGCTGGACAGGGAGGAGATTCAAAGGAAAATTCTTTGCTGAGAACATATTTGTTGTTTTTATTCTGCTGCTGTCACTATCAACACACACACACACACACACACACACAAAGGTTCTCGGGAAATAGACACCATATCATATAGTCTAAGGATAGCCCAGGGTGTTGGCAGATGACTGCGGTTCAGGGATCGGTCTCTGTCTCTCTTTCCTCTCCCGCTCCTTCTCTCTCTCTCTGATTCATAAACCCTTAGTCACACTTAGTCATTGCCTTTTAACCTTGATTTCCCTGTCAACCCTCTATCCTCTTTTCTAAAGTGTTGAATAAACACTCCCACACTTTTTAAAATTCACCTTCAAATCAAGTCAGCTGCTGACATCTGCACAAAATGATCACGGATGAATTATGTTTTCATCCCCCTCTGCCCTCAGTGCTCGTCTTTGTCCTGCTCTCTGTAAATTTCCACATCGCTTGAGGTTGTTCTCTTGTTTCCACCCTCTTCTCCTCCACCTAGCCATAAACCACATTCGTCAGTTCACATTAGGCAACCTCTCTACGTTTCTCACCGTGTTCCCCCTTTCTTTATTTTTCTTCTGCTGTTTGACGCTAACCACGGAACGCTGACAGACAGGTAGCACAGTTTAATTGTGAGCTAACGCCCATATCAGTCTCAATTCTTACACAGGTGACTGGCTAAGGTGTGTGTGTGTGTGTGTGTGTGTGTGTGTGTGTGTGTGTGTGTGTGTTTGTGTGTGTGTGTGTGTGTGTGTGTGTGTGTGTGTGTGTGTCTGTGCAAATCAGTTTTCCGAGACCAAAAGGTTCTCACACATTCTGACCAAAGTTCACGCTCATTTCCACGGACATGTGTCTCATAAATTGAACTAATAAGGGCAACTTTGGTAATTTTGAGTATCTAGCAGTAGTTTGCTAAATTAAAAAAATCATCCAACTGACAAATCCAACCCAGCGCTGCCAACTCTTTTATTCAATGAAAGTAGCAAACAGCACAATCTCCAAAAGTCCCTAACTTAAGCAAGAAAGTCGCCAAGTTGGCAACACTAACAGCCCGCCGTTCCTCCCTACAAATACAATTATTACAATCCTTGGACAGTACCTTTTTTGATTGCTTAATATATTTTGTCATACAAAAGTATTTATTAAATTATATTTACTTTCATTTATCCAATGTGGAACTTTAATAACTGGGATTGCTGCAGCAAAATGAATACATCTTTCTCACCGGCGCTACAAAGCAGACATAGAGGAGAGCGGCTCAGCCATGACGGCTCACGTTGTTGTTCCCGCAATCCGAAAGTAGCCCTTGCTGTGCAAAGACACCCGCGGGCCGAGCACCAAAGCAGCAGAGAAACAAACAAAGGTCTAGTTGTAGTTTTTATATGCTATTTTATTGCAAAATTAATTTCAAAGAATCTTTGAGGCGAAAAATCTATTTTGTAATTTTAATACTGTTTTTTTATGGCAAATCAAAGATTTGCTCCAACATTTTTGGAGTTGAGAAGCTTCACAAACTGGCGTGCATTTAGTCTAGTTTATACAAAACCATCCTTTTCTTTGCAATAGGTAATAAAACAGTATGATCATTCCCATCATCATCTGCATTTTGTTTGTCTGTGAAACAAACAGTTTTTCTGTGAGACAAAATGCACAAGAACAACAAGATCAAGTTTGATATGACCCCTAATTTAAGTTTCTGAGTGTGCCAGTCTAAATGTGGTAATTAGTTTAGGAGAAATTCTAGGTTTCTGTGATCATATGTACTCTGTGCACGTGCATGAGTGTGTGCGTTTGTGTGCACATTCCTGGGTGTGTATTTTATTGCCTGTGTTGGTTCGTGCAGCAGCTGCCTTTCACGTCACTGAACAAACACACACTCACACGGCATCAATACCAACAGCAGACTGTTTTCTTTATCTTCCTCTTCCTCTATCAAATTCTCCCTTGTTCCCTCCCTCTGTCCCCCGCCTTCCCTAAATCCTCCCCCCGACACACACACACACACACACACACACACACACACACACACACACACACACACACACATACACCCTTGGCAGCTGTTTGAAACGTGCAGCAAAGAGAAAAAGACCCACCCATGAGGTGAGCTGGAGGTTAACTCTCCTTCGGGTATTTACTGTCAATGATAAACACAAACGTACACACATGCGCACACGCACACGCAACCTGCAGTTCTACTCCTCTTGCTTCATCAGTTTCATCAGTTTACACACACACACAAACACACACACACACACACACACACACACACACACCCATGAACGCACACCCATTCCTTCCATCCTAAATTATCTTTAAGTTTGTGTAGTGACTGTAAACACATGCATTATAGTCATTCATTGTAGGTGCTGCTCCCAGAACTAAAAGAATCCATCCCACAGTAAAACTAATATGAACTCCTGCTGAGAGATCATGAGCTCAACCCTCTTTCCTGCTATTTTTTCCAGTATTTCTCTTTCATGTCCGCCCCAGCGCTGTATTAAAATACACTCTCTCACTTTCTTTCCGACCCTCATACATCGTCTAAATCTCTGTTTCTCATCGGTTTAAAACTTCCTTCAAATGTGAAGCGTTAGTTGGTGTGTGCAAGTGTGTCAATGTGTTACCTGAGAACACCTGTGTGCTGTGCTCCAGTATCTGAGATCTGAAGGCCTGCCAGACCCCTGTCAGCTGGCTGAGGAAACCCCGTACATCTGCGAGCTCACTGCCAGAGGATCGGAGCAAGGAGAGAGTCGCTCGCAGGGCCTGCCGCTGCTGCACAACCGCTCCTCTGACACACACAAACACAGAGCATTTAATCCTGTCTACTCGATAAATGGACAGTATTTTATTTACAGATGCCAAAAAATGTCTGAACATTTGATGGGAGTTGTCACATACATACTTAAGACAGTACAGCTAATAGCTACCTTGGTAGCTATTAGCTGTATTGCTGTTAAATTGACAAGTATGTGAATGAGACAACATTATAAGCATGAAAGGTGTGGTTCAGAAAGACTGTAGTCAGAATCCTAAACTGGAGGTTGAGAAATTCTTCGAGCCAATCACTCTCCGTCCTTGACAAATACTTTGACACTTAAATCCCCGCATGCTCCAGTGGAGTTTAATAGCGCGTAAGAACAGGAGACTGTGGTTACTGCTCCCTGTTGCGAATATGTGTAACTGTGGGCTTTTGAGGCAGAGCATTTGTGAAAAAGAGCACACTGTACGTTCTGGGACAACACTCCCTTGATACATCGTGAGGTTTTAAAAATCCTTCCTGGCAGAGAGCTTTGCCCAGCTGTTAATGTAAATACTGTTTTCACAGAATACTGTGAGTCAAAAACTTAAAGCCACATGGTAGAAATGATTATGCACATTTAAATGTCTGAGGCAGACATATGGAAGAATACAGACAAAACAAGAATTGAGTACAGAGCAAATTCAAGCCCTATTCAAGTCTGCAAGGTATCATTTAAGGGCGTCTTCGGCCAGATTCATCGGACAGGAATCAGCTTTAAACGTGAAGCTCTGACCCTATTTTATCTCTCTGGTCCCAAATGTCTGCCTCTCAACCATAAACCATATGGCAAAAAAGCTTGAATTTTAAAATGAGATTGAGCAGCTAATTAATTTTGCTAGAAAAAAATATTTAAATGTAGTTCCAAAATTCCTATTTTTTATTTTTTATTCTGCGGCTGAACGCTTTCTGGCTGAACGCTCTCAAATGTTTTGCAGAGGTAAGAGTGCTTGAATTTTTTACTGTGTAATTTATAGACTTTCACAGATGCAGGGAATGAATGGTGGGTAGAAAGAAAAATGCAATATGTATAATTAATATATAAGAAAAGAACACCGGACATACAGTAGAATAAATGAAATAGGTAAATGTAGAGGGCTGATGTAACCGCCGTGTCCTTAAAAGAGGGCACAGCCATGTTTTACAGCACTCTCTCTCTCCTCCCTCTCTCTGACTCTTAAGGATATATGCTCAGACGAAAAGCACTTTGAGCAACATGAAAGATCACTAGCTCAGCTCACAAAGTCACACACACGCACACAGACACACAGACACAGACACACAGACACACACACACACACACACACACACACACACACACACACACACACACACACACACACACACACACACACACGTGCATATACACACACATGTTCAATCAAGTCACAAACCCATGCAAATTGTGGATGTGGAAAACTAGAGTGCTGGAATAGAACATTCTGTTATTCCAAGAACACTTTTAAAAGGAACATGTGGGCGAGAGGACCATGAACAGTTTCCTACTTTTTTACACACTTGCGTACACACACACACACACACACACACACACACACACACACACACAGGTGGGTGCACACATACACATGTGAGGTATATGGATACAGTGCAGGCAGGCACAGAGGGAACAGTTATACACCCCCCCCCCACACACACACACACACACACACACACACACACACACACGCCCGTAGACTCACAGACAAACGCTCGGCTATATGAGCGTGGCTGGGCCTCGCGTGCAAAGTGACCTGACAGTTTTTGAGAGCTCAGCGGGGTTGAGTGGTTGTTGTTTTTCTCATTCAGGGTTTGTGGCTTAAGGTGATCAAAAATGAACGCAGTCTTGGGAGAGACGGGATGAGAGGGAAGACTTCGAGCTCCTCCCTGGTGCCTGAGTGTATGTGTGAGCGTGCAGAGTGGAAGAGAGCACTGGCACTGCTTGTCACGAGAGCCCGTTTTATAATGTCAGATGACATAAATCATAAGGCTGACAGCACCAAATGGAGGAACAGATATGAGCCAGATCTGTCAACGGTGATAAGGCTAAGATAGTTAAAAACAGAGAGAGGTTGCATGCGTTTCTTCACCCGCTGGTTTACTCATTTAGCAGCTTTCAATGTCAGCGGCCTGATTGAAAAACTTTTTTTTCCCTGACGTCTCATCTTCTCTTTCCCTCCCACTCTCTTCACCTCCACTCCTATCACATCTCAATCTCTCCAATCTCTATTTCCAGGAAGTAACCAGAGGGTCAGCTGAATTCACTTTCTCTCCTCTTGTTTTTCCATTCCCTCTTTTATTGTTTTCCCTCTATCATCGCACACAGTTGTTTCCCATCTGCCCCGGCCTTCCTGCCATGCATCTGGTCATTGAGCTGACAGCCAATCAGGGGGATGCAGACAAAAACTTTGTTTTCTTTTTTCGTCTTTGGTTTTTATGACTTATCGCCATCCTACTTTGGCTTTTCTGTGCAGTATCACGTCACCATTCTCCGACTTTCTCATGTCACTATCTTTCTTTGTCTCTTCTCACACCAGTTATTTCCTCACCTGAGAATTTCACCTTGCCGCATCTCTTTTTCGAGTACCTGCCCTGCCTCCTCCTCTGTGTGAGCCGCTTTTGCCAGCCTGTCGAAGGAAGAAGAAGAGAGCAGAAGAATGAGGATGAAGCGCCAAGAGTAATATTCACTTATTGGATAACCTAAGCCTAATGTAATGGAACTGCACTCCCACAGGGTTAAATGAGCTTATAGATGATGCAACTTTAATGATAGAAAGCAGAGTATGATCGTGATGAAATGGAATGAGATGAAAAATTAAAATGTTCCTCAGAGGTAATTGATATAAAGAGAGAGGCCCTCCCCGCCTATGTTATCTTCTTCAAACAATTCAATACAGAATAAATTATTTGAATAAGTAGAGTAAGCAATGCATGAAGGCAAAGAATTAATAGGATTATAGTGTGAAATAGATAAAGAAGAATAAAGTGAATTACTCACAAAGTGCTACCAATGCAGTGTGAAGCACTGAAGTGCATATTCATGAGCTGCACAAGTAGCCCACATTTGAAGATTAGCAACACGCAGCACACTGAACCCACGCTAGTGACCCTAACTCAATAAGGGCTACTGTACCAGCCCAGTCCAGTTGTTAGCTGCAATGCATCCATAATATTGTATGCCCAACAATAATCTACAGACATGAAGATGTTAAGGTTTATGCTCCTGAACACTCGCATGGCAGCCTTTCAGCAAGATTGATTCCAGACAGGAGCCATCAAATGTGGCAGACAAATTCCAGCAATCAAACCAGAGACATAAACAGTAGGATTGTGTGACCTATGGGCACTCCGCAAACAGAGACATCACATCCCGTTCTTTCCTAAAACACCACAAACAAGCACCGAGAGTCAGACAGAGAAAGGAATAAACACGATGAGCGGTAACGGTTACAAAAAGCAGACGAGACAAATAGACACTAAAACCAGACAGGTAATAATCATGACCACAAAGTTCAATCAAGAAGTGTATCATTTGAATGAGGGGTGTGTGTGTGTGTGTGTGTGTGTGTGTGTGTGTGTGTGTGTGTGTGTGTGTGTTGGAAGTGTGTGTGTGTGGGGGGGGGGGATCTGCTTATTGGCAAGACTTGAGAAGCAAATGTGAGACAAAGTAATTTCAGAGGCCCTGTGCGATGAAAATATCCAGTAACATAGAGTAAGACTCTTCTCTATATAGAGCAACGCCGCCATTGTTTGTATGATCGGAAGAAACATCCCTTTGCTGTTATTGCGAGGTCAAACCTTCCTAGTACACATTGTGCAGTGCTCGTCTTCTGAGCGCTAAAGTACAATCGGCCTTGCGGCTCCTCTCTGCCAACAACGTGCCGAGTGCGCTATTCATTACCATTGTATCGGGAGTGGCTGTGGTGATGTGGGTGTATTGTATTGTTCCCAGAGGTGAAGAATGATTATTGCTACTCAGAAAAGCAGTTTTTTCTCATGACGTTTTAGTCGCATACCGATTTGTGAAATATAACAGAGATGAGGAATCTCAGTCTGCGCCCCCCAGATACTTACATGCCCAGGTTGGGTTAAATGCAAAGTGTATGTACCTTGATGTGTGTGCCACACTTTTGTGCATTTTTTTTTACATTTTATTATGCCCCAATATTTCTTTAAGATTTTCTCATTTGTGTAATATAGCTATGCTGCTATTTAGGCCTGAACTTAACAATTTTCTTTTTTTAATTTTCAAAATAAAATTCCCCAAAAAACATGTTTTTTATCCGTCTGTGTGATAAACTCTGCCTGTAAGAACTGCATGTACAGAGGGACGACTGAGAGCAGGGCCGGCGGGGCCAGAGGGGGGCGGGGGGAGAGATGGGCTCAGCCTTTTGTGTGTACATGTGTTTCTACGTCTGTCTGTCTGTCTGTCTGTGCGTGTGTGTGTGTGCATGATCGAGTCAGAGCAAGTTAGACTTTTCTGTGAGCATTTTAGCCTGTCTGTTTAGATATATGCCACTTTCTGACCGTCAGGGCGATCCTGTGTGTGTGTGTGTGTGTGTGTGTGTGTGTGTGTGTATTTGTCCGTGCATGCCTTTGCTTTTTGAGACATGGCAGGCCAGACTCCCACTGTTCATCCATCTGTCCCCACTAGTCCCAAAGCGAGATCAGAAAGAACATTGCCTCCAGAGGAGTGTGTTTGTGTGAATGTGTGTGTGAATTGCGTGTGTATTTTGCATCTGAGTCTGTGTGTGGTTTGTGTGCGTGAGCTTGAGCTCCTGTTCTCAGGGCACTGGCTGTCAGTGGGATAACTAGGTAACGTAGTGCCAGTGAGTGCGTGCCAGATTAAAGTACCCCCTACCAGCAGCCCAAATCAACTGCCTCATCAGGACATGTCATATGCGCGTGCACACACACACACACACACACACACACAAAGTCCTGCTCTCACAACAACACTGATCTGGCTGCCACAGTGTTATCGTGACCCACCGAGTCAAATGTTTTTATCTTCTGGGTTGTGTATGTGTTAAAGGGTTTACCAGTTGTGTGCTCCTTCGTATTTTCAGAGATTTGGACTGAAGGTCAACGTCACAAAGCTAGTAGGCTTATTTTCAGCCCACGGCTGTGTACAAAATGTTCTGTGACATTCCGCTAGTACTGTGCTAAACCTCAAGGTTGATTGTAATTTTACAATTAACTGGAGAACATCTTTCCCCTTGTGCGAGTCACAAAGCCAAACGTCTCAACAAAAAAAAGCTTTTATTAAATTGTAAATTTCATGCTCCCATTCATTTTTGCACTGTGTGTATTGTTTATTGTAAAATGTTTTCCACCAGCCAAGACAAATTCTTTATACATGAAAACATGCAATAAATGGTTCTGATCCTGATTTAAGGACCTTTTTTCTTTCCTTTACTTACTTTTACTTAAATTGTTTCACTAGGTTACTGTGTGAGTATCAATTTGCACACATTTTGCTGCTTCATCTGTTGATATTTTTCTCAATGCAGCAACTCCATTGGGAATCGTCAGACAGTTCCAGCTAGCACTTTCTTGTACAGCCACAAGTGACCATCTCTCGACAGTGATCCCCATTGGAGCTGCATTACAAGTTTATGTCAAGCATTTACTGTTCCGGGCCCTTCGGCATTTGGGTTGATACAGACCTATCACTATTTCTGTTATGTAAGTGATAACGTGGAACGAGTGCATGTCAGCGTAAATGTGCTCGCATATTCAGATGAATGTGTAATGTTTGAGCTGGCATTTCCTGTCATCATTAGTCGTGACATAAAAGATGACCCATAATTACCCGTATCAAAGTGTCATCTGTTCACCCACTGTGTGTGCAGCGCATGTGTGCGAGTTAAAAGACTGTTTTGATCAACGAAATGGCAGCGATGTCAAAGCTAAAAGCCATTTTACTGTGACAAATAAAAATGATACACCCACACACACTCACACATTACATACACAATGTATACACATCTTACACATGTTTCTAAAATTAAAAAAAAAGCTAACATTTTGGACTTCTTTGGTCAAGGATTTGTAAAATGTTGTGAGCCTCATTGATAACTATACACCTTTAGAGCAAGTCTGCTGTGTGTGTGTAGATATTTTGTTTTTAAAGTTATCTGGTAACCATGTCAGGGATGCCATAACAATGATAGTGATCATCAAAACACAGCGGGGTACACAAAGTACAAGCAGTAACAACGATATCATATTATGGCTAACCAAATAAACTTGAAGGATATGAGAGCGCATTTGTGCTCCAGCTTGTCAATTTTAATCAAATTGTATTTTAATTCAAATTCTGAAAAGCGGCGCGTCTCTTTATATGGCTGAGTTGCTATGCTACTGATCCGACATGTTGATTACCAAATAAACTTTGTGATATTGTGTGTCTCTGTGTGTCTGTTTTTGACACACATATTAATACGGTTGTTTTTGTTTATCTTGTTGTCATGAGCTCCGCAGTAACATTGAGCCGCCATTAGAAATGAATAGAGGTCATTCTCTGCCAGAGAGTTTCCCTCCGATGCAACAACTGAAATGTACTCAACACAGACTCCGCTGTGTGTGGGTCTGTTTGATGTGGTAATGTGAACTTGAAGTTGGATCTGTGCTAATGCCTCACATGCTGGCTTTGACGACTGTTTGACTCTATTAGACTTTACATATTACCTAACACACACACACACACACACACACACACACACACACACACACACACACACACACACACACACACACACACACACAGACAAACACACAAGACAGAGAGAGAGAGAGAGAAAGAGAGAGAAGGAGAGTGATTATGGTGATTTGTGTATTTGTTTCTGCAGTTGCTCATGGAAACCATAAATTAAAATGAAACCACATAAGTACAAAACAAATTTAGGCACCTCCTTGTTACAAATTGATGCATTTCTATTTGCCATCCATTTGTGACTACTTCACTCCCACACCTGCAAGTCTTCTTATTACTGGTACAATCAACCCTGAGGTCAGGTGTGTGTGTGTGTGTGTGTTTGTGTGTGTGTGTGTGTGTGTGTGCGTGCGTGCGTGCGTGCGTGCGTGCGTGCGTGCGTGCGTGCGTGTGTGTGTGTTCCGACACATTTGTATGATTTATTCTTCCCAACTGCCATGTACAATGTGCACAAGAGTCACACTCACACAAATTAAATTGCATCACACACACACACACGTGCACACACGCACGCACGCACACACACACACACACACACACACACACACACACACACACAGTCAGGTACAGACTCACACCCAGAGTACCTGTTTGGATTGAGGCCGCCAAGGAGAGCAAACAGAGCGTATTAAATTCCCAGACATGTCTTTCAATCTTTCAATGCGATAAGCATGTGCACAAGTTACATGATAGGTTTAAACCTGTCTGCAGCCAGATGAGCCCTCTGTCCTGTGGATCAGCGTCTGCTACCAATGGGCTGACATTACCCAACAGATAATCTAAACAGAAACAGAAAGAGAAAGCATACCTAATGGGTGTATTTGGGAAAGCATCAACTGTGATGACAAGCCGGGATTAACCCTCAACAAGTGTGTGCCAAATCCAGTATAGAATCCACTCATCAAAGCCTGAATGAAATCGATTTAGAATTAGCTTTTTCAAGTTTACGAGTAGCTACACTCTGTAATCACGTTTTATTGGCTGAGAGGGCAAAAAACACTTTGAGTGACAGCTTAATTAAATGTTCACAGCCTGCAGCAACAACTAGAGAATTAGGTGAACAGCATATGATATGCAACGGTGATCAAATGCATCTGACACCTTGAAAAAGCAGGTGTATCACAGTGTGGCAGGAGCGGCACATCACCAGTGTAACCGCAGCTTTATTGATTAAAATAAAAAGCATATTTGTTCATAAAACAGGGCGTTAGGTGGACAACAGAATGAAGTGTTCTGTGTAAAGAGGGTGTGCTTTGCACAGGAATCTGGGAGTAGTCATGGACTCTGACCTAAGGAGACCTCATGTCTACAGCTGACCTAGAAAAAACTAATACATGCCTTCATCACCAGTCAGTTAGATTACTTTTATGGTTTAGTTTTGAGTTTAATCAACAAAAAAAAAAATGTTCAGAAGCTGCTGCCAGGATCCTGACAAAGAAAAAGCGAGTAGAACACATGATACATTACTGACCTGCTTGTACAATATGAAACAGCTCTTAGATCCTCTGCAGAACATTCGCTGGCCTAAAACCCTCTTGTTGTCCGCTGCCTTCTCATGTTGTGTTTATCACTTTTATTTCCGTTTTCCTTTTGTTATTTCAGTATTTGCTACAGATTTTAACGATTGCAAGTATTCCTATTCATGAATGTGCGTAATTCACATCCTGAAGGAATAGTAATGTTGATGAGCTAAAGCCAGTTTTGCACATGTGAGGACAAATAACAGTGTTCATCTACCAGTTAGTAGTTGCATCGCATTAGTATCTTAGTGTTCTTATTTTGATTGATGGACAATGTGAGACAATCTTGTCTATTTGCTTTGACTTTGACGTCAAGTTGAATGTCATATCAAAGTCAAACTCGGACTGGGATGTTGACGTGAACGGCATTTTACAAAAACTGGCATTCCTCTAATTTGACGCAAGCACGTCTATTTCTCTCATCCCCCTCTCTTTCGATTCACTTTTTTTTTTCTCTCCAGCATATCGACACATCTCCAGCTCATCTGTGTTTGAACTTGTCTCGAAGGTGACATTTTAAAATCAGGTCTAATAGCATTGCACATTCCCACCCTTCTCACCTGTCACACACCTGTCACCCACACGCAAACTCTCTCTCAAACGCTCACGTCGCAAACACGCGTCGCCTGACACGTGACATTTGAATCAGGTTTGGTTTGTATGGAAAATGTGTGTTTATGAAGCTACCAGTAAGGCTCTCCTATTGCATCCACACACACACACCACAACTACTCCTCTCGTCCTGTCAGACTATAACACAGGATTAAACAGCTCACTCAGAAGAAAGCAGGACAACCTGTGTGTATGTGTGTGTGTGTGTGTGTGTGTTGCGGGTGTAGGTCATTAACAGGATGTTGACAGAACTGGAACAAGTCCAGAAACAGTATCAGAAAAGAAAAGTATCCTGC
This sequence comes from Clinocottus analis, assembly GCF_023055335.1. Taxonomy (NCBI): domain Eukaryota; kingdom Metazoa; phylum Chordata; class Actinopteri; order Perciformes; family Cottidae; genus Clinocottus; species Clinocottus analis. Next base: position 6,664,639 of record NW_027175931.1, on the reverse strand, counting down.
CGCCTAGAAAACTAAATGTCCTTTATTGTATAAAACAATCTATTGTCCTTTTATGGTAAATTACATAATCTCCCAACAAAAGCTCTATTAAGTCTCTGAGAAAGGGAGGAGGGGGCTGTCAATCATAAAGGCATCTCACATAACAACAGAGTCACACTCCTGCTGTGGAGCCAGCCATTCAGAACATCCTCATTAACTCCCACTCGCATGCCATCTTTCTCTTTTTCTCTCTCTCCCCCTCTTTTAATCTGTTCATTACCACCTGTGTGGGTGAAGGTGTACATTTGCAGCAAACTTATGACAAATTGCTGGTGTGCAAAGAGAAGAGCAAAAGAGTGTAAATGAATCATAATAAGATGGATACACTCAAATGGGGAAAAAAAAAATACTGCGCATTTGAAAGCAAGATATATATAGAGAGAAATGAGGCAAATGATGAAAAGCATCTGAGACAGCAGATGGATAAAGCAAGAGACAGAACACAAAGAATGAAAGAAATGCAAGAAGAAGAAGGACAACCAAAGAAGTGTAGAATGACAGAAAACACACAACGAACTACATAAACAGAAAGAAGAAAAGAGCAGGAAAGAAGGAGTCCATTGCTGATGCACGATCACTGTGCTGTGCATCGTTATCTGACTGAACTTTGACCTGCTGACCAAAGCTTGGCCACAGAGCATCACTGTAGGATGTGAGTGTGTGCGTGTGTGTGTGTGTGTGTTTTTGGCTCAATAAAGAGGCACAGTGTATGTGAGAGATAATCAGCTTACATTAGAGCAGATAGTGGATTGGCTCACCAGTCCACCGTACACATAACAACATACGGACAACCTGAAACCCCCCAGCCAGCCATATGAGCATACCGGCTGTGACCTGAACATACAGTACACGCAAACACAAACACTGCAAAATATCTACTATGAACCCATCCTTACTGTACCTTACTAATCCTTACCATTTCTGTACTGTAATTTTTTGTGATATATCACCCAACAGAAATTTAACTGCTTTTAGTCATGACACCTGACGTAAAATGAGGCTGCTATCAACAAGAAATTTAGCATTAATTTGCTGTATTTCCTCTCTGTGTTATTTTGATGTATTTAAATGAGGGGATATTTATACATTTGGCACAACATTGGTCCATTTTTCTTTTCAAATAAATGTTGTTTGCACAGAGTTGTTGGTAACTGAAGCACATGTATAAGGGCTGTCACTTCCCAGTGATGAAGGCTAGATCCACATTTAACTTCCCCGCCTGACGTTTTGAGTACCGTTTCTGTATTTTGTTGGTCAAGATCTGTGGCTGGAGGACTGAAAAAATATTTCTCTCTGCCATTGTTCTGCTTATTGATAAAAATGGACGGGGCAGATAGCAGTCCCAGGTGTAATTGTACATTTCAAGGTGCCATCAGCGGCTGCAATTAGACCGTGAGCGTGTAAAACGCATCCACTGTGTAGTTCCCTTAAATATTTCACAATGGAAAAAAAGTGTTGTTCATGCATGTCCACTTTACTTTCTGCTAACAATCTCACGATGCAGTGTACTACATTTAATGCATGTGAAAATTATTGTTATGATGATTGTTACCTGTCACAGATGATATAAAAGGACGATGATTACAAGTATAACTGACTGCCTATTAAGTCAATAGACTTAAGAGTCTCATTCCACTGCCAAAAAAAAAAAGACAGCGTGTGAAAAAGTCAATATAAACTTGGGAACTTGTAAATTCTATCAACGACGATGAATAGTAACTATGCAAACCACTGAGCCAGAGCCCTCAAGTACATTGATGGCCAGCGTCTATTCAACCTCTGAAGTTAAGACGAGGTCTACCTGAGCGTTATACAAGAACATGTTGTGTGTGTGCATGTTATGCATACTGTATGTGACGAGGGCTTCAGATTGGTGTTATTGTTTAGCATCTCACCAGGAAAGTCTTGGGGCGTTTGCGCTATTCATAGTATTGCCATGAGTCAAGCATTTCATACAAATTTCCCATAACGTAACATTAGCCTTTGATTGACACCTTCTATGTGACTCAACAAGGATTTTTCCACCTGTGTGTGTGTGTGTGTGTGTGTGTGTGTGTGTGTGTGTGTGTGTGTGTGTGTGTGTGTGTGTGTGTGTGTGTGTGTGTGTGTGTCCACTAATGTCACATGTTAGTGTGGGTAGTTTTACAAACACTTTTGATGATGACATGTAAAGCAAATTCATTTAACTTTTTCTAAAATTGGGCGTACTAAGTGAAAAACGTAACACACAACAGAACCAAAACTAAATGGAAGCATTGCTTCTGCTGTATAAAGACGCTCTGACGTTAATAAGAGTACTGAGATGAATAGACATCTATGACATAACCCTGAACATATAGACATCCTAGAACAGCGAAAAGCCGCCAGCGAAACCTGACTGAACTTGCTGCATTCATCTGAAATACAGAACATGTGTAGGGGACAGAAATGGCAATGACTGGTGCAAGGAAAGAGCTGCACTGCATATATATATATATATATATATATATATATATATATATATATATATATATATATATATATGTTTATATATATATATATATATATATATATATATATATATATTTATATATATATATATATATATATATATATATATATATATAAATAAAATGATGTGTCACACACAGTATCAAATACATTTACAAGAATCAAAAGACAAAGTGCCTTTACCCATCAGAGGGGAGAGTGTCAAAAGGAAAGAAAAAGAAAAGAAAGACTGCTCTCCCATTTTTTCATGCGTTTCCAAAACAGAATCTTTCCCATGCATGTCTTTGTGCGGTCTTCCCAAGAATAGGGCTTGTGGCTGAGTGTTTAACTTATCTCCTTTTACCGTTGGTTGGACAAATGTTCTTGGGAAAAATATTTTTCTTAGATAAATAAGACAATTAGGTTGATATAATATAATATGTGCAAAACTTTGACTGCAATCATGTTTCACAACATCTTTTGCGTCACTGTGTCAATACATGATATAACTGGCTGTTATACTGGCTGTAAGTGGGCTGTGAGTCTTTATATGAGTTCACAGGTGTACATGACCGGACAGCACAAACCCGGCTATCCTAAGGCTAGTTACACTATAGAAAAGAGAATATCTGAAGAGACAAAAAAATGTTACTTTCTAAAAAAAAAAGTAGTATCAACATTGACACCTGCCATTACCTGTTGGGCCTCAGGGAAAAATCCTACAACAACCAGGATTGCATAGCACATGATGCCATTTCAGAGCCCTCCCAGGCTGCTATTATTCCATCATGGAGTCTAGTCACGTTGTATAAGAGGATAGAAAAACTGCACAATGAAGCCAGTTATATTTGTTTTTTTTCGTCTGGCATGTAGAGTGTCGCAAACAAGCTAAAATAAATTTGCATCCACCTACAATATATACTCATCCTTTGTCGATGTAACACCTTGTCCCCCTCATGTATCATTTATGGACACTGATTCATATGAAAATGAACCGATGGAGTCTAGTTTTGCTGCAGATCTACTAAATATAATCAACATAGACAGTTTCAATTCTCTGACAGTGTGAGGAAGAAAAACAATGTGTTCACTAACACACCATTTCCGCCCATAATCAGCCGGATGAGTATGTTTGTTGTTGAGCAAAACAATTCCAGCAAGTAAACCTAATAAATATTGTAAAACATTTCTCGTTTCACAGAAATCAAATTGAAACACTTGTACAAGTACAAGTTTCCTCAACTAACTCACTTCCTTAGACGTTTTACCAAGCCTCATACATCTATTTCTCGCTTTCAAGGTATTGGATGATGGAGGCGTTGAAGATGACAGTGGCATGTATAATTAAACGTCAAAGTCAGTATCAGAGTTTCACATACACACACCAGCTAGTGGGATATATCTCTGATTTGTCTGGGAGTGTGTTTTTGTGTTCGCAGCGTGACTCACGGGATAATTGCCCACATGAAGCCTGGCATTAGAGATCATTTCACACCAGGCACGGGAAGTACAGACAAACACACACAAACCTCACCTCTCTTCCAGCTGTTGGAGATTTTTTCTGAGCTCGCCGACATTTTTATTGGCCTTTTGAAGTGCGTCACTCAGAACTTTCTCTCTCTCCTCGGTCCTTCTCTCCAGCTCTTCTCGCTGCTTCCTCAGTGTCTCTGCCTGTAGCTCGCCCAGCTCTCTTCTCACTTGTCCCTCTCTTTCGTCGCTGCTTGTCTGATACTCGTCTTTTATCTTTTGCCTCTCCGTCTCATACTTTTGCCCAAGCTCCTCTCTCAGAGCTCTCTCTGCGTCTATGTGCCTCTCTTCTAGCGCTTCTCTTGTGCTTTTCTCTTTCTCTTCTGTCTGTCGCTGCACCTCCAGCCGAAATGCCTTCTCCCACTCCAGCCTGTCCAGCTCCAGTGCCTCTCGCTGGGCCTTCTCTCCCTGGGTGGTCTCTCTCAGTCCCAGGAGCTCTTCCTCCAACTCAGCCAGTCGGGTGTGGAGCTGGTAGAACTCGTGGAAAATGAGGTAGCTCACACCGCAGTAACGACACACGGTCTCACTGCGCTCCATCTGAGGGTAGAATAAATGCAATTTGTTGGAAATGGTAATAATCTTGATTGATAATATCAAAATGTAAAGCCTGTGGGTTATTAGTATTGTTTATTAAGCGTTCAACAATCAAAAATACAAATGATCAGCAGAACGGTGTGGGTGTGGTTTGGTAAAATGAAGTATAAACAAGGAACCTCACAAGGAGCCTCAGGGGAAAAGCAATATGGGAGAAAACACCTCATTCTTAAAAAGCCGAAGTCTATCTGCTCGCTGATTAATGAAAATGAGACTAACATCGGCCACATTGTCGCACCACAGTACAAAAAAAGCTAAAAAAAGTCTCTAAGTGTATGATTGGTTCCTATTCAAGTCTCCAACCCTTTACCACGGCTGGTTAGCACACTATAAACCTTTTTCATGAACCAGTGCGCACAACACCAGGACCCTGGAAATGACTCATCTCAATGAAATGCAGTCGTGTTATGAGTTGTACCTGTGCTAGAAGTAGAAGCTATTAATTCATACAATAAAAACAAACGCCCAAGAGTGAAAAATAAGTTGACGAATGGCAAAGACACTGATTATTGTCATGTTTGGAACAAGGCATCGACTGCATGCAAAAAGTGCAAATGAGAATTAAAAAAAAAAAAAAAAATTGTGCTGTAAATCTTGTGAGCTAGTCTGATTGGTATCCCCATATTCTCTGTAATCCCCTCCAAAACATTGCAGGCAAGATTTGTTGCATATTCAATTACGAGACACAATGATGAGCCATTCTCTAGCAAAATACAATATATTACCTTTATCACGAAAAACTACGTTTGTGTGGAGTATATTGTACGTATCAAATGGGTGTATGAATAAACATACCTTGATGTTGATCAGGGAATGAACATGAGGATGAGTCTGGAAATAGCATTCACTTTTGTGTGGTTTATTGTATGGAGCCATTACAACTGTAGTACCAAAGCTGTCTATAAAAACATTTAGAGTGACAACTGCAGGCTCCATTATCCGTCACAATCTGTTGAAACCACTGGTGTCAGACACATCTTTTCATCCATCGGCAGTTCAAAGCAAAGGAACACAGATACTCTAATCCTCCTTCAGATATTGTTTTTACTGCTGTCTGTTAGGGGGAAAAAACGCTCCCAAAATTATCTTTCTTCCTCAGCGCGTGTCAGTGTATTTTCTGCAAGCTGTTGTCACTTCTTTCAGGCTTATGAGGGATAAGATCACATCCCCGAGCTTTCATCTTCATGATGATGTGTGGCAGAGAGGCAGCTGATGTTCGGATGACATGCTGACAGCCCCCCTGTCAGAAAGCTCCAAATAGATTGCTACATGATGTAAACAAGGTGAAAGAATAAGGAACAAAGCTGACATTGATGCTAAGACATCAGAAAACAGAACCGATCATTTAATTATTGCTGTTAAGGAGCAGAGGCCACATGATTGCCTTTGTCCATTTGGTAATCCACTATGAGTGTGAGTGTGATGAAAACATCTCAAGATGCAACGACCAGAGTGAAACCTGCTGCTTTTCATTCTGCGATGGTCTTCTCTCCAGTGTCACATTCAGACCAGAATTGCTATCTTGTAATGAGCGTATCTCTTAAGCAGACATTCATGTGAACATTCATGCTTTGCAAATAAACCAACTAATCTGTTTTGATGACCCCAAGACCTTTTCCCTTTGGCGCGAGTCGAGGTGTTTTTTTGCAAAGCGTTTAAGAGCCCGCTTCCTGTTGAAGTCATCCTTCAAAGAGGACGAGAGAGGACAGCAGAACAAAAAGGAAACAATTAAACATTTAAAGGGTCAAAGCTGTGGTGTTTACTTTATCAGGCCCATTAAAATTGTGGAAGACTGCGTATTTTCATTCGCTTTCTGTTCAAAGGTTGCTACTGAAAATGAAATGCAAAGTAGGTCTACATAGCAACAACAGCTACAGGCTGAAATCCATAGATGCCTTTCAAATAGTGTTTGGAAATTTCTTTGTGGTGATCTGCAATTCAACCTAAACAACAACAAACGCTGAGAGCCTAACTGAGAGAAGACGGTCGAGTAGAAGGACAGAGATCAAAAGAACGGCAGCCTCGGCTTTTTCCTGAAAGACACTGGAATGGGTTTCATTGAAATAACTCTTGCCATCCCTCTCTTTCCCTCTCGTGTCCTTCTTCTATATGGAAAAAAGAAAGACAGATGAAACACACAGCAACACTTCAAAGTGCTTTTGACGTGACAAATGAGTGACAGGTGACGCCTTGGAGACGACCGAGCTTCCCCCCCTCTTAGTCTCGCCATCACCCACATCTAACTTTCTCTCTTTTTGTCTATCACAGCGGCTTCTGTTAGCGTCTTGTCTCCCCGTGTCAGGTCAAGGTGCAGATTATGTCTGCCTCCTGTCTTCGGGACAACGGGAGTCTGTCTTCAAGCAGCCTTGATGGACAGAAAGACAGGTGGGATAGGACTTCGCAAGAAGAGCGCTGCTCTTCTAAAACACTGAGGCACTAAGAAGAGTATCGGCCTCCAGCAATAGGAGCAGTAATGTTTACAATGTTCACCATCTTAGTTTACTTGAAGATACAGATACTACAAGGACACAATAAATAACCATGAAAGTCTCTTTTACTACATTCACGATCAAATGGACACATGTTCTATTGCATGGACTGGTGACGGTTGTGGAACATTTAAATGACATCTCCTCTCTCGTCAATTCCCAGAGCTTACGGCTCCGAAACCACTTCACTGAGAGCAGCTGTCAATCACAGCTGTCAATCATGACGCTTCACCCCCCCCCCACCCGCTTTTTTTATAGCATCAAATACCCAATTTAAATCAAATGTAGAGGGAATATGAACACACGAAACAGACAACGGCATGATAAGAGCTACCTAAAATTACAGTAATGTAAAAACAGTCAAAAAAACTGTTAAAAGTGCAGAAGCTGTGACCCTCAGATACTTTAATATCAAAATCTACATTTGACATATATGGGTTTACATACAATAATGTTCTTTTAGTTCTTAGCTCATCCTTCAGTTCAACACACTGAAAACGAGTAAGAAACAGTATGAGACGTGACTCCTGACTGCCTTTTGTACAGTTTTATGCTCATGTCTTTCCTATGATGTGTTTGGATGCTTGCACAAAAAAAGCAAAGATGTACTCCTAATGATCTTGGAGAAATTTCCCACGTCGAAGGTCTCGAAATGGACATCAGAAAGATGGGCCAGAGAGGGAGTGTGTTAGTGTGGGTGAGGGAAAAAGCTCCACAAAACAACAACGTATTACATTGTGTTGCCACAGAATGCACTCTGGAGAATATGGGCTATTATCTGTTTGCAGTGTGAGGTTGTACATGGGTGTGTGTGTGTGTGTGTGTGAGTGAGGGAAACAGACAGAGAGAGCCAGAGAAAGCAGAAGTGCGTGCAAGTCTGAGCAATATTTGGGACCGGGGCTCAGGGGGTTTTAGTGTTTACTGTGCAGATGTCCTCATGGTTCCTGCAGGCATAGATACAGCTAAAACTGCTAACTGTGTGTGTGTGTGTGTGTGTGTGTGTGTGTGTGTGTGTGTGTGTGTGTCTGTGCGTCTGTGTGTGCGTGTCTTAGTGAGTGGGGGTTGAATTTGATCCCAAAATGCTTATGCATGTAAATTTGGGTGTGCACGTTCTTTATGTGATGTAGTCATAAAGACAGAAAACAAGACAGACAATGTTGAAGTGACCTGAGGGCTGAAGCGTGCATTAGCTATGGTTTCTTTCTCTCTCTCTCTCTCACACACACACATACACACACACACACACACACACACACACACACACACACACACACACACACACACACACACACACAAACAGTCAAAAGCACAAGTTGAACACACAGGGCAGATGAAAGGCACAGACAAACACACACACATACACATTCAAATCTCACATTGATACAAGTGCAAACATGTACGCAAGTACAAACAAAAGAAACAGACGTAGACAGACACATACAATGGCAAATTTACTCTCATAGGCATCTTGACACAGACAGGGGACTCACACAATCGTCACTCTCAACACACACTGACACACACACATATACACATGCCCTAAAGGCAGATGGTCTGTGCCGCCAGTGGATGTGGGCTCTCGTGACTGAGTTTGGCCCCTCGGGGAGACCCCTTGCCCTGGGCACTGACACGTTCACTTAGCACTCAAACCACAAAACTAACCCCTCCACACGCTCACACACACACACACGCACACACACACACACGACTACTACTACTCCACGCACACTTGCAAAAAAAACCTGAGAGGAGGAGAGAGATGAGGATGGTTTGAATGAAACAGGGAGGTGATAGAAAAAGAGAAGAAGACTGAGGCAGGAGGAGAAAAAAATGTCTTGTTGTCCTTTAAATGTTTCATGCCAGCAGCCAGTAGATGTGTCTCTCCTCCACACAAAACCCCTTTGTCCTCTAGTGCACACAACACTTCTATGGCTCCCCTTGTGTCTCTCTTATCTCTCTTTCATTCTGTCTCTTGATTGACTCCATTAGCATGCTGGTCTGTTGCCATAAGCGGTTTAAAATATGAAGACAAACACAGCTTTGACTCAAACCACATGCATCTGGTAACACATTTGATTATTTCCACCACAGAGTTTATATATATATATATATATATATATATATATATATATATATATGACAAAACAGTTTATTGAAAAGTCAACACGCTGTATGTAACTATGCAAAACATGCGTAAAGCCTCAGGGTACATCAATGACGCAATAGTCTCAATCCTCAGTCAATAAGCACAGAGTGCCAACGCTGAATCACCCGCCTCTTGCAGTAACTGAACCTCCAGCCTGTGACAGGTACCAACACTGTATGTGAGTGTGAGGTTTTTTTTGTTCTTTTTTCGTCGGACCCCCTCAACAGTCCATGTTATCACCGCATTGCCTGCATGCTCCATCAATTAAACATGGGGCTATTACCGCTCGCCTGATGTGAAACATTTAGGAGGGGTGGAGTGGGGCATGTGGGGGTGACAGGGTGGGGGGGTTATTCTGTGGGTGGCTGGTGTCTTGCCAGGACAAGGAACATCATTAATTTACGCGATGCCTTTTTAACTCCCTGACTGTCTGCGTGTGTGTCTGTGTGAAAATGTCTGCGCTCATTGTCTCATGTACCGAGGGAGAAGACGTGGCCGGCGTGCAGGCAAGACACACGAGAAGACGAAGACACGTCCAACTCCTCCGACGTTCATGTTCGGTTATGAAATAAAGACATTTGGAGAGAAGCTGGAAGAGCTGTATTGTGAGCGGTTTCTTTCTTGACAAAAAAAAAATCAGACACCGAATAAGGCACAAATAAAAGGGGAAAGGATTGTGTGTTTTTTGTTCTTCTCGCAGATTTATTCTGCTCTTTTCTGTGTCAAGCAGCTCCTCGATCCCGTTTTCCTTTGAGTAAACTTACCTGTTTACATAGCCTACTTTTCCGGTGTAATTACCTCACATGTGCTGCATGTTTTTGGTACTGAAAGGCCAAAAGATCAGTCAATATGTCAGCCTATAGCAAAAATCAAACAAACAAAACTAGATCATATTTGTCTCCTAATTGCATTTAAAAGATAAGTCCTCTTTTTAATAAAGGAGGAAGATCAAGCAGGCATAAACAGAGTATTGCAGACAACAGGCCCCAACAGATCTTCACAAACAGACTAAACAATTTATTTTCTCTCATCCTCAGTATCAAAAAACCCCTCGAGTCATTTTGGAAAGCGGGCAGGCTAGAAAAACTACAGCCCACGCTTATAAAACAGTGTCAGAGAAATACTGTGTAGAGGCACAATCCAGCACACACTAATATCTGTTGGGAGGCGTTAGGAGGGGTAAAAGGCACTTAGGCAGGGTTTTTTTTTTGGGTGCTTGGAGGATTAGAGGCATTAGGATTAGGTTTAATCAAGTGATATGATGATGGGAGGCAGATTTAGAGAGGGGAAAAAACAAAGGCAGGAGTGCTGCCTCGCATCATACCTGGATCCTTCTAAACTCGTTCGCCTTCAAATTCTCTCCCACTTCCAATCTAACAAATGCTTTCTCCTTTCCGTCTGCTGCGCTGGCACTTCATCCCGCTTCTCTCTCTGTCTGTGAAATCACAGACACGATAGATCACGCAAGCATTTAAGAAGGGATTAAGTTGTTGAGGGACTTATCCTTGTTTTTTTCCCTAATTTTCCTAAATGATTTTCTTTTTCGGACTCTGACAGTGCGTGAGAGCTTGTAGTGTGTGTGTGTGTGTGTGTGTGTGTGTGTGTGTCCCACTGAAAACATTGTCCAGCTGTGCTCTTGTCCTTGCGTGTCAAAATGAGAATGTTTTTGTGAGCTTTTGTCACTTTATGTGACTGTATTTTTTTATTACATTTTTTGGTGTGGTGCCAGTGTGTGCGTGAATATGCCCGGGCGCATGTTCGCACATAGTACATGTGTGCGCACATACTCGTGTGTGCGCTCGTGCTAGTGTGTGAGAGATCGAGACAGCGCTTCGTGACTGTGGCTTTGTTGATTTTTGTGACGATAAAGACCCCCTGTGGTGCTCAGTGTAGCGAGAGCCAACACTGAGATTCCACTCATCTGGACCCCATGGCGCACTACACATCACATGACAAGTGTGTGTTTTGGAGTGAGTGCTGGAGTGTGTGTGAAACATTGTGTGTTTTATAAGTTCCTTGACCGCGGCACGGTGTGCGTGTCTTTGAAAATGAATACGTTTCTATGTTTATCTCTGTGTGTGTGTGTGTGTGTGTGTGTGTGTGTATCTGGGTGAGCGTAGAGGAGGAAATAGGGAGGGGTTGTAGCGGTCACAAGGGATAGAGGGAAGTGCAAAAGAGGGTAGGAGGGGTGGGGGGGGCAGAGGCGTGCTAGCAGCAGAGAGGAGAGGAGGGAGGGGGCAGACAGATCAGGGGCATACTGTACTGTTGAGTAGATGAATCAAAGTGTGTGAGATGGCCAGTTTCTGGGTGGTGTATGTCCATATGAGAGAGTAGCATAGGGTTATCCACAGTCAGTCACTCACACACGACATATGTGCGAGACAGCCGAAACGATCAGCCGCTGAGCCGCAAAAAAAAGAAGTCAGGACGAAGTAAGCCGGGCAGACAAAGTGCAGGAAGGGTGGGCGGTCGAGCCATGGGGGTAGTAATGAAAAATTTGGGAGTATAATAAAGTGAGGGTTTATACCCCCCCTCCTCATATAATCCAGGGTTGCATGTTTGCCGGCTGACTGGCTGTCTTCCCGTTACATTGTCCCCTCTTTCCTCGCCTTCTCTTCCCCGTCTGCCTGGCCGCCTACCTCGCTTGCTCCTTTGCGTGGAAGCGGGGAAAGGGCAGTGGTCGGGAAAGAATCACCTATGGCGGCCTCGACCAGCACTTGGCCACGCATCACATCACATTCAAAACACAGGGCGAGGCACGACACGGCACAGCACGGCAAGGCACGGCACACACACAACAACAAACAACTAGCCTGAGGAGAAGCAGGCAGATGATTGGCTGTGTCCTTTTGGTTGTGTGTGTGTGTGTGTGTGTGATGGGGTTTGGTTATTTGGGAGTCAACCAATGCGCCGTCTTGTCTCAATGTAGGTTCTTAAAGTTAACTATACGTCTCCAGAGCTACACCCTCTGCAGCCAGGTAGATTTTTACAGTCATCATCATACCGACACAGACACCAAATTCATAGTACTGCAAATGTATAAATATTGCAACACTTTCTGTTTGTATGGTGACGAAAAGAAATTCTGGGATGCTTTGGTGCCTTAAAAGGCGCGTGACATAATAATAATGCAAAAACTCAGTTGTTAATAAATATTTACACCTAGCTGCAATAAATCCCTGCTGCATAGCGAATTTGCTAATATATGACCTGTTTAGATGAAAGAGTCGCTGAAAAGGGAGATTATGGAATATGCTCGATATCTGACCTAGCATGTAAACTGCAATGCAAACCGTGACAATTTAAATTATAGTTCACAAAGATTCCACAAAATTCCTTAAATTACAAAATGTTCTGCCAGCAACATTAGACTATATGATCCACTCATTCTAAACTGCATAATTACTACAAACCGTGAAACATGCGTTTCCTCCACAATTACTCCTCCTGCACGTTATTCCCCTTTGACTGGGCATATGATGTTACCATAGCTCCTCCACAGCTGAACAATAACAGAGAAGACTGGTTGACTTTTGCCAGAAATGTGAACGGTTCTTGAGCCCGTTTTGTACCATTTTAGCCGACATTGTTTACTTCACAGCCCCCGATGCACTATATGCTATACCGACAAAGCGAGAGAGGGACTGTATTATAATTTAATGACTCTCGGCTCTCAGGGCACACGATTGAAACGCAGACTGAGTGCAGACATACATGTAAGAGGTGAAGCCAGGACAGCAGGGCGGCCAGTGAAAAAAAAAGAAATAAGCCAGAGAGAGAAGGGGGAGTATAGTCTGTTACATTAATCAGAGTTAGCAGACAACACATGTGCTTCCGTTAGCCCCACTAGACCACGCATCACAACACACGGCTCGGCACGACATGGCACGGCACGGCACAGTAAGCCAGGAGAGGCCAGAGGAGGTAACACTGGCTGAAATGTGCGTGTGCGTGTCCTTCTGTCTGTCTGTCTGTGTGTGTGTCTGCCAATCTGGGTGTGTTGTATTATTTCCGCTGCCGTCCCAGTTTGTCAGTGAACCCGTGATGTCAGTGAACCCGTAGCTTTTTAGCATTTATCCTACTTTTATGTTCTTCATTTGCTGCTTAAACCAGGTGGAATGACATTCTGTCTAACTAGATGACAGTCAGTGGAGCGAGGCCGAATGCAACCTCATTTAACCCTCTTAAGCAAGAGAAAACGAGGGCTGTCGCCTGCAGTGTTTAACTCAGTGCTGAAGCACATTAGGTAAAGGAGCTTCAGAGGTTCAGACGCTTCTGAATGAGTAAAAACAGCGACGATCGTATTCAGATTGACTTTATCATACTCTATGTCACAGAAGGTCAGCTTTCGAGTGACGCTGTTATTTTAATTTTATGTTTACAAGAAAATCGGTGTGTTTTAAAGTGGTGTATAACTTTTCTCTACCTCAGATTTTGAGGATTCCTTGAATTACTTTTAAAAGTACCTGTAAAAACATGCCGAGACTAGTTGTATTGAGCTCTGAAGATGTACAAGTAGTGAAATCTGTCACCGTGGTAGCAAGAAATAATAGTAATACATTTACCAGTTTTCAAAAAGTGATATTTGCACCTCTCGCTTAAAGCACAATACATCTTTGTGAATGCCACAAATAATGGTCCGTTCAGGAAATTCTTCTCCTTTCAAAAGGAATTTCTCTCTGTGTGAATTGGAACAAAATACTGAGTTTCCTTTATTTAATGCTGGAGATACTTTATCTGCTGTCAAACCCAGTTACAATTTGCGGTATCGAGACATGACATTAACGTGATGAGGGCAGTTTCACCACAGTGTGTGTGTCGGATATGCAACATACATTTGGATGTATACACATACTGTCTGAACACTTGATTAATCTTTTTTGGGAGGGAAACAACTGCCACAGTAGCTGGCATTGAAACTGCTTCACAACAGCAACAGTGACCTTGCAATGACCCTTGGATTATCGTGCAATATTGACACTTTGGATTTCCAGGCACCAGACAACACCCGTGACGATATTGCTCAATAATCCCCCGCCCCCACCCCCCGCTGTCTCTCAGTCATTAATGCAGATCAGCAATCACCTGATGACCTCGCTCCCTCTCTGTTAATCTCTCTCTCTCTCTCTCTCTCTCTCTCTCTCTCTCTCTCTCTCTCTCTCTCTCTCTCTCTCTCTCTCTCTCTCTCTCTCTCTCTCTCTCTTTAAGAACACAGACTAAATGTAGTACCTGGCAATGATTCAATGATATTTGTATCATCTTTTAATGTAATTGTATCTTGATTAAATCACACATTGATATACTGTGCTACACAATAACGTTGTCTAAAATGATAACAAAAATATAGTAACTCAAATTTCCCAGAAAATCTGATTATTTTTGCACTAAAGTTCTTGATGAAATGAGAAAATATCCACTTGAATTGATTGAATTATTGGAATTACCAGAAATCCTGCTCTATTGATATCGTTATCGGGATCACATGCATTGTGATAGAAGTATTTTGCCCAATCGTCCACTCCTGCTGAAAAGGCAATGAAATGTGAGGAAGACAATGTAGGGGGAGAAGGAAAGAGAGAACATTTCTGACATTCCCCATCGACCTTCTGAGGTCTTATTGAGGAGCAGGTTGAAGAAACAAAAAGGGAAGGAGTGTGTCTAGTTTAAAACTAGCCGTTACTCAAGGAAAGGAGAAGTGAGGGAACGACACAGTGAGACGGCGAGACAGATGGAGAGAAGAGACGGCAGAGAAAAGAAACAAGGTAAAGCTCACTGGGACATGTGGCCCGTCTCTACCCTCCTGTAGACGGACCATGCTCACATTAAAAATGGATGGCCGGAGAAGGAGGGCAAGTGCAGTTGAGAGCCATCGCTTGGACAGTCAACAACGAGAGGCACGGAAAGACTGGAAAGAGACGTTGCTTTACTCCTTTACATTGATACACAATGGGAAGATTTTTTTTAAGAATCAGACACAGCAGTCATCATCAAAGTGTTGGGTTTAAGTAAGGAGAAAAATAAAAGAACAAACCTCACTGGTGATGAGAAAGTTTCAGTGTTAACTTCACCGGCTGAGTCTCCGATGAGGTGTCCAAAAGAACACGCTGTACTGCCATATATAGAGTACTGCTGAGTACATGACGACATCTCAACTTTCTATATACTGCTGCCCAGGCGATATTGTTCCGTTCTTGGAATAAAATGCTTGAAAAAAAAAGTTACAATCTCTTCTCAAATAGGATAAGCCTTTATTGATCCCCTGAGGGAACTTCAGGATGTACCAAGAAAGAGATTAAACCCTTTCTATTAAAAAAGGGAGTGTAGAACTCGAGGGAGTGGGGAATGACTTTAGTTCAAGGATATTTGTATAAAACTATTTTAATACAGATGCAACCAAAAGCGCCTTAGAGGATGATGACACCATAAATCAGAGGCAGATGCTGGGCAAATGTGTACAGGCCAACAAAACGGCGGGTTTTAGAATAAGTAAACAAACCCTGTGTGACCACTCCCCAACGGACACCAACAGCGGGGCATTTTCAAAGATGTTTGGGGCCACACGCATACACCCTTGCAGGTTTTACCACATGCGCCATATGAGGTTTGTTTCAGACATTCTGCAAGACAGCTTGAATCAAGTAGATTTTTATTACGTCCTCGTAAAAAAAGAATGACAACACATAGAGGTTTAGCGAGCCAAAAAGTCTGACGGATGCAACATCTTATCAACAACAGACGTTTGAGAAAATGAAGCTAAAAATAAAAAAGGGAAAGCTGATTAGAGTTTTGATTGGAATTTGTAAACTAACAGGAGACAAACCAGCAGTCACACAGAGGTGAAACGGTTGGATAAAGAGATGAAAGGTGTTTTTTCAGGGTTGCCAACTCAACTGAATCCACTTGAATGACCGTGAGAGAGGCCTTAGAGCCTTTTGTACCTGATCTATCAACATACAGAGGGCAGTGTGGTCAAAGCATGGACTTGGAGCACAGCTGATCACATCAACAGGTCCGTCTCCACATACCGGTTCTCCTACATGTGAAACGGTGACTGTTGCATGTTAGATACAAGTCAGATATGATAGCGTGTCTGCAGGAAAAGGTCAACATTTAACTGTAGACATGAAAGTGTTTTTCCATTTATATCAAGCGTGCACAGTAAAGGAGACACCACTGTCCACATTCATGGTTTAAGTGTGATAGAAATGAAATAGCTTTTTTAATTAATACATTTTTGTCAATTACTTCATATCCTGTTGTTACACAGTGGAGCCACCCGTCCGCCCCCCAAACTTAATCTAAATAAAATGTCAAAGGCTTGTTTACACAGGAGGAGTTTCAGCCAAGCATCTCACGCGACGACACAGCTGTCTATATACAAGAGCCCGCAGTTTTTTCTTCTTGTGCACGTGACAACAAGCAAAAAGCCGCTTTCATGCTTCGAGTCTATTTTTTGCTGCTTCAGTTTACAACTGCAGTGGTGAAGTGACAGGCTCGGAGTGCTGGCAAAGCGCATGCTACCTGCACTCAGTGAGGTGAGGAACAGATGAAGGACGGGAGCTGCTGCTGCTGCTGCTTCAGCAACGCAGGTTGTGTGGACATTAGATCAAGTCTTTGAGGTGACTACTGGCTTAAATCTTCTCCCGTTACATCAAAATAATGTCCTCACTCTCAAGGTCTTACCAAGAGATGTGTGTGCGTGCACCAAACACACACACACACACACACAATGCTTAAGACAGAGAGAGTGAGATGGAAGGAAAGTTGCTGACACACTGGAGTGATGGGATGGCCGCCTCGGGCTGAAATGTGAATGCAATAGGCTAACAAAACTCGGCAGCTCAATTATGAATGAAACTAGAGTCAGACAGGTAGTGAATGCATGCCATGACGTGTAGCGCGGGTGCACCTGAATGTGTGGAGAGGGGTGGGTAAACACAGACCTTTTGAGGTACTAATGTTTTATCTAAAAATCTGCTGTTGTGTTGGCAATGTGAATGTCTAGTGTTACGAAAAGGAAAGAGAAAAAAATCAAGATAAATAGCATAAAAGGAGTGTGTGTGTGTGTCTCCATTTTTGGTCTCTTTGATCCTTTTGTCGCCATTGATTCTCTCCATCAGATGCAAAATAAAACAGGAGTCACATATCTCCCCTGCACACACACTGGCATGCTCCCTGTTCTCCCTCGCTCTGCACTCGCTCTCTAATTATCTCTCAAGTGAACGTCTTGTCCCGTTACATTGTGTTTCGGAGCTCTGAGCGGACCACAACATTTGAGAAGTTAACAGGGAGTATTGTCCCCCTTATATCTGTCTTCCTCCACTTGGGTTTCTTGCCTCTCCTCCCTGTGCTTCCCGCTCTGTCGGGGGTGAACGTCTTGTCCTGTTCCACAGTGTGTTTGAGCTCCTCAGACTGTGACACTTGAGAAGTGAATAGGTAGTTTCAGGGCCTCGTAGAGAACAAGAGGTGCTCAGCTGCCGCAGAAAAAGACTGTGGTGTACTCTGCTCGGTGCTGCACCAAAAACAACTCATCCTTGGACTAGAACACTGCTGGCAAAAGTGTTGCTTGGACAACTAGGGAGAAGAAAAAAAAACCTGCCAAGTAAGGAAGAGGTAAACACTGTGTTGTTTGAGTTTTGGTGGTGGCAATCCAGAGAATTCAGGTAGGGTGCTTTGTTTCTACTTTTCACCTTGTGATCCTCAGACATAAAACATAATATGATTTATGCTATCATAAGTATTCTGTCTTACGGTATTTAAAACTTCTGAGAGGTGTTACCTGATAACCTTTCAAATGAAAGGGTGTTTTAATCATACTGGACTTCCTGGATCATATTCCATCTTCTCACTGGTACTAGCAACACACCAACGCAGCATTTTCTTTTCTTTTTTTTTTTAATGCAGTGCTATTTTTAGTCCGACCACCTGCTTGGAGAAGCACGTTTGAGTTGATTTTCAATTCAAAAGACAATTAAGTGAATGGAAGGAGTACCGCTCTCTGGTCCCTGAATAATGAGCAATAATGTGCCTTTGAGAAACATAAAGACAGAGGCCGAGGGAAAGCGTGACTGAATTTACAAGACACGGGGTGAAACTAAAAAACACCATGCAGCATATTTACAATAAAATATAATACTGCAGAGATTAGTTTCAGTTTCCAAAAACGGTTATGGTGGCAGGGAGTGGTATGTTCAACAGAAAATATAAAAACAAAAGAGGAAAACCATTCCCTGCTCGCTCATGAACCTCACAAAAACAACCAAGCCAGTGGGTAGCTAGAAAACAGTTGTCATTCACATACACTGTAACAGGAAATAAACTATACACACTATACTAATATTTACAATGTGACATGAGCAACAATGGACGTTACTGTCACAGTTCACAGTAATCTATGTGAAACACCCTAAAAGTGGGTAGTTACTAATGATGCGTTCCATTAATCTGGGAAATTGGAAGTAGGGGCTGGAAACAATGTCACACCCGACCTGCCCAGCTGGTTCCAGTACAACCAGTCAGGAAACTTTATGGGATTTTTAGCCAGGATATGCCATGGTAAGCCATCGTCATTGGCAATAGCAGATGATACAACAGATTTTTTTGGGCTGACAAAGAACAGAGCAACATGTCCAAACATTGAAGTTGGACAGTACTTTGTGTGTATGACTGATTTAATGAGACACGAATAAGACAGACATGCCATAGGAGGAGCAGCCATCTTGGATTTTGAGTTCAGGGGAATCTGACTTCAAGCGGCGTTCCAGTTGAAATATTCGGACTCCGAAATCAACCCCAGCTTGCATGTTTGTTTTTTAAATGTGGGAGAAAACCCACACGAAAAAGGAAACCCATGTTCGTAGTGGGCGGTGTCACTTCCTGTCTAACATAATTTACCTCACTGCCCTGTAATGTAAGAGTAAATGTAGTCACGTGTGTGTCACCTGTAGCGCTGTGTCTGAGCTCCATCCCCGTGTTTGTACACACAGGAAACATACTCTCGGCATGAAAGTTCAGTGCAAGTATGTGTGTTTCTGTGCCCCAGTGTGTGGGTGGGAGGCATGGTGTTTGTGTGTAACCACAGCGCTCTCCTTCTCAGCAGCCCACCATTAAACCTTGGTGCCAGCCCTCTCCCAGCACACCAGGATTAACAGCACTTAAATGGGCCTGTTAGTACACCACCTCCTCTTTGCCTCCCACGCCGACTAGTGCACATGGTGCTGCCCACAGCTTTGCGCCTGCAACGCACACTGCCTCTGTTGTTTTTTGTTCTCCATTCGCCCCAGCCACCTAAGCCTTCTCCAATAAATGGTGCTGAAGTGTACTCAGCGGGGGGCTAAGCCCAGAACATCCTCTATTTTATGGACCTATTGGAATATGAGTGGATGACAGGGGGAGGAAAAGGAGGGAGGGAGGGCAGATCCTGAGACTGAACCAGATGGGCAATGATCAAAATGTCAGTCTTTCCCTCCCTCTCTCATTCTTTGTTATTGTGTGTGTCTCTCTTTCTCTCTCTCTCTCTCTCTCTCTCTCTCTCTCTCTCTCTCTCTCTCTCTCTCTCTCTCTCTCTCTCTCTCTCTCTCTCTCTCTCTCTCTCTCTCTCTCTCTCTCTCCTTTGCACTGTGTCTGGCTATCACATGCCCCTTGTGACAAATCATAAACAGAAGCACTGAAATGGATGCGCACACACACACACACACTGGAGAGAGATGGATGGCCACCACAGAAATCAATAAATAAAATGGATTCTCATTTGAGTCTGTTGGCCTTGGCGCAGCAGGCTGAGAAATAGATGGATAAACGGGATGAATGGGGGAATGGACTGTGTGACTGTATGTGTGACTATGTGTGTTTGTGTGTGTGTGTGTACTGTGCATGCATAGATGTGTTTGTAGAAGACTTTCAGAGAAGGCTGGAGGGTGGGGGGGGTTGTGTCTGTACGTATAGGCATGGAAAGGCCACCCTCGGATAATACCAGGGGGGTGTATTGTTCACAGCCATCTACTGGCCTGAATGAGAAATTCCAGAAATGACTCGAGAGCGACAGACGCGGCAACTGAGAGAGACAGGAAGAGAACGCCTCATTGATCCATTGAATCATCTTACAACTGTCAACTTGCTGCTCTGTGTCATGCTATGTTGACCATAACAGATATTATACAGTATGGGTCAGCATATTAAAGGATCGTTCCAGATTAATATGTATGACAACATTGTACTCTATTCCAGCAAAGTCTGACTGTGCAGGAAATGTGG